>NC_080683.1:111756034-112074821 GCF_030445035.2 Dasypus novemcinctus
ACTACTCGGCTGTAAGAACAAACACACTACAAACACATGTGATAACATGGATGAATCTTGAGAACCTTATGATGAGTGAAGCAACCCAGACATTGAAGGACAAATACTACATGACCTCAATGATATGAAATAAACAAGCTGCCCTAGATAGCAAGAGACTGAACGATAGGCTTGCAGGAAATCGGAGGGTGGAGGAAGGATATGAGCCGATGTCTGCAGGGGTGGAATTTAAGACGAGATGGTGGTAAGTATGAACACAAAGAAGAGATAAAAGGGGGGCAAGGGGTTGCCTTTGCTTGGGGCTTTGCGGGTTTGAGGGTGGCTGGGGAGGGACGGGTGGGTAACGTTGCCCAAAAGTGGGGGGAGGGAGGGGTAGCATACGAATCAGGAGAGGGTCAGGTGTTGGTGGAGAGTAAAATGCCGAGAAAATCATATCAAAATATAATAAAGAGGGTTACCTGTTTAGAATGCTCGGAGGGGAGGGTCTGATGCAGGACGGGCTCCTGGGGAATGTCTAAATGCTCATTCTGCCAGAGTGGGTGACACCATGGGGTAGAAACCCAAGTAGTGAGAGTGGGGGTGGACCCACATCCTGGGGAGGACTAATGCCATCCAATAGAGGGAACTGTATCCCTCGAGAGAAAGGATGGCTCCCAGGGCATTGGGGCAGTTGAGCAAGTTAGGCCCTGAACACTATTCCATCTATCTCTGGAAGTGGCTCCTCAGGAAACGGAGGTTGGCTATCACTGAGGGCACTAAGGTGGAAGGGAAAATGGACGTTAAATGTGTGGAACCAAAGTAAATGGGGGGTAAGAGAGGAGTTTCTTGAGAGTACACAAGGATGGATATAAAACATGTAATATTACACCATAACATATAGGAGATGACAGACTGATAATGTAAACCATAATGTAAAACATAGGATAACTAAAAATGTAAAGAACTGTGTATCCTAAAGTAGGCACCATAATGTAAATACAGATGTCACCTTGTTAGAAAGCTAATGTCTCAGACTCTGTACATCACTTTAAGTAAATATGATATGAATAGGGCGTAAGAGTATCACTGTGGAAGGGAAAAGGTTTTCTGGTGGATGTGTGGGAGTGCTGTATATTATATATATACATTGCTGTGGTCTAGGACTCCTGTGAAGAAAAGCTGAATAATTAGGGGGGGGGGGGGGGAAAATAGGATGTGGAATTTTTTCAAGTCAACATTCTTTATCTAAGTTCTTTATCTAACTTTATCCAAGTTCTTTATCTATCCTTTAAACTCATCGCTATATGCCATTCCCTAGTAAGGGACCATGACATTATATTGGGCTTCAAATTTCGGGGAGTTCTGGATCACAGAGTGTTTCAACAATGGCAATGGAGGGATACTGGTATGGGATACCAATGACAGATGATATATGACTGACAGGGAGCTGTACAGAACATATGTCCAGGGTGCATGGTAATGTTTGGATATACTCATAGTGGCAACAATTAAAAACCACAGTAGGGGGGGTACTGGGTTCCCGGCCAGTGGTGCTCTGTCGTGGTCCCTAGGGGAGCAGCGACAGTCTCCCAGGTACAGTGGTGGGGACCGGGAGGGAGTGAGGGTGCAACAGTGAGCCCCTGATACTAATGACTATGCTTGTGAGCTGATAAACCCAAAATAATAACAAGGCCTAGAGCAACTTTGTGCCTGGGAATTCCCTTCTGTCAGCCTTCATGTTACTCAAATGTGGCCAGTCTCGAAGCCAAACTCAGCATGTAAATGCAATGCCTTCCCCCCAGCGTGGGACATGACACCCGGGGATGAGCCTCCCTGGCAACGAGGGACCACTATCAACTACCAACTGATGATGCAACTGGAAAATGACCTTATATGGAAGGTTCAATGCGGATCAGCAGAATATCCATGTCTACATAAAATACCATGACTTTAAAATGCTGTTTGACCTAAAGTAAGGGGGAAATGGAAAGGAGAAATGAGTTTATATGGCTACGAGTTTCTAAAAAAGAGTCTGGAGGCTGGCAGAAGGTTTGCCCTCATGCACAACTGAGCAGAGTCAGAGAGACAGATAAAGCAGATACAACCCCCAGATATTGGTTCCTTTGAGGGCTAAAGAGACCCATGGGAGGTATGGTCATGGCCGATGGGGTTAACTACCAGGGCAGATGGCCCCTCTTTGGAAATGGTGTTTATGTGTGATGAATCTGGACTCAGATGGGATCTCCCTTCATAAGACTTTCATGCTAATGTGCTGGAGGTGCAGTTAATGTTGGGGTTTAAGATATATTTAGGGGATTTGAATCTCTGGACTGACAATGTGATAGCCAGATCCTGAGCCTCAACAGACTCCAGCACCTACAATCTGATTTATTGGACTTACCACACTCAGCTAAGATGGAGGTGAAGAAGGACAACCACCACACCATGGAGCCTAGAGTGATTACAACTGAAAATGGGAGGATTGCATCCAGCATCCAGGTGGAATCTGAGCCTCCTCTTGACATAAAGGTGCAATGGACACAACCAATCCAGTGTCCACATAGAAGAGGTGGCATTGGATTGGGAAAAGTGGACATAATGGACAAAGGGTATGGGGAAAGGCAGGAAGAGATGAGAGGTGGAGGCGTCTTAGGGACATGGAGCTGCCCTGGATGGTGCTTCAGAGGTAATCACCGGACATTGTAAATCCTCACAGGGCCTACATGATGGAATAGAGGAGAGTATGGGCCATGATGTGAACCAATGTATATGAGGTGCAGAGGTGCCCAAAGATGTACTTACCAAATCCAATGGATGTGTCATGATGATGGGAATGAGTGTTGTTGGGGGGGGGGGGAGAGGGGGGGGTGGGGGGGTGGGGTTGAATGGGACCTCACATATATATTTTTAATGTAATATTATTACAAAGTCAATAAAAAATAAAAAAATTAAAAAAAAAAAAAAAAAAAAAACAGGTCTGTGCAACTGGGCAAATAGAGCAGAATTAACCAATGTAAGTCACTTTATGGAATGTGCTCAGTGTTTGCATCTCTGCCAAAAGGCTTGAAGATGTTGTGCCCCCCCACCTCTTACAGATGAAGAAACTTGGGCCCAGAAACCCTGGGTTTCTCAGAGCTACCTACCTGATAGCACACAGTTAACCTAATAGTGGGCCAGCAATTCGAACCCAACATTTTGCTCAGTCTAGAGTCTAGAAGCTTTTGCCTTCCTCACATTCACACTGCTTCATTACATAGTCTGGGAACTGACAGGAAAGCAGCACTGTCTGGCGTGGCTTGCCATTTCTCGGAATGCTTACAGTATTTCATTTCAGTTTATTCTTGGCCACGTCTCCCACAATCTCACTAAGTTCTTTGAGAGCACATCGAATCTTTAGCCTCTGTCGAACTGCCAACAATTCCTAGACAGAGCCAAGGACCTGTAAGTTTTTTTAAACACTTGTTTCATTCACTAACTGGATGCAAAAGTTTGGGGAGGTCAACCCTGGGGATGGCAGGGAATTAAATGCCACAGAAAAATTGGACTAATTTATTATCCAATTCTGTTATTTTTTTTAATCCTGTAGAAATTCAGGAATTTTCTTTTTTCCTATTTTCACAAAGGGACTGCAACAATTATTTTTTATGACAATATCCAGTATTATCAATGAAGCATACATTCTCAAACAATATTGGTGGGGACTCTATCCATCCTGGATATAATTTATTAATATGTAAATATATTATTAAAATAGCAAATCCAACCATTCCAACTGTAGCAATGGAAATAATTTTTAAATGTTTTACCAATTTCATTTTAAGGGCAACGATTTCTTCCTCCATTCATACAAATTAAGTTTAGCCTGTAAGTGTGTCACATACCTTTATTACATGATGCTTTTCCTGGAACACAGGAATCTTAAACATTTGGCACCAATACGTTGTCCCTTTGTTTGGGATGGGGACCTGTCTTAAAATAAGGGGAATGGAGACACAAAGTCACATTCTTTTGACATGTTATTAAGCACAATAATTTAGGCAACAACCCTCTTATGTACTTTCAACAAACCTATCCCTACAATCAAAAAATTAAAAAACAAAAAACAAAAGAACACTTACGTCTTGATTTACCAGATCAAAGTACTGGAAGTCAGTGGACAGTATACTGGTTTTCTCAGGATTCAGTAAGCGCAGGCTCTTTGTGCCCCGGTTGGAGTCATGGTACTTGGGATGGGCTCCCCCTATGTCTTCGTGGTGGTAAGCCCAGATCACTTTCACCGTGCTCTCCTGGAGATGAGATGACATGGGTACCATGACTTCTTAGGAGAGCACTTTCCTAAGTTGAGCTTAAAGAATTTTCTTTAAAACAGGACATTTAGTGAAGAGAATAATGACATTTGGAGTTCTTGATGGTCTCTAATATTGATTGTGTAAACTTGATCAAGTCATTAAATATCCAAATAGACAAATTATTTTTTGGAATAAACCAGATGTCTCAGCACTTGAGATAATGTTCCAAAACTGAGGAAAGGACAATTGACTTAACAGTTATGTTTAACAAATATGACCACACTACGTCAATGTCATGCTAAAATCCAAACTAGCAGATTACCAAGCAAATGCTTTTGCCAAGTAGTAGGGACTTTGAAAAGTTAAACCAATTTTATTACCTTGGAACAGCTTATGGAAAATACATAAATAGAATGAAAATTAACATTACCTTCCAGGTCAGGACTTTTCTTTCCATGATAGATGTTTTCACAATAGATGCGCTAGCCCAGTCACATGCATGAGTTCACAGAAAGTGCCAACATGGAAGACATTTCTGATCCTGGGTGTGCTTATCACACAAAAGTCTACCTATGGCCATTTTATAAATCCTGGGGATTTTCAAGGGGCCAGAACATCCCCACCAGGGAAAGTACCATCAGGTAAAATTGATTTCCATCATGCAATTGCCCAAAGGTTTGGGGGCCAGGGTAGAATTGCTGCTGGGATATAAAGCAACTGCTCAGTCCTCCCTCAGACAAAGAGGTTTTTGCCAAATCTTTGAAGTAAGAACTTTGAAAAGAAGTCATAAAGCAAAAACCATCTATTTTAAAGGGTCTTTTGGCTATGTTCTTTCTAAATAAGTCTAACTGTAATTGTTATCCCAATTAAAATATAACTGCAATGTATATTACATAAAAATTGATCCACAACTTTGCATGTATTTTTTTTTCTTCCTCTTGTACTCTTTACGCTGAATGTTAATCAGAACTGCTTCAGGTTTACATTCCTATTTTCAAAGCTTTAACTTACCAAATTTTAAAAAGTAATTGTATTATTCTATAAAGCACCCACATGGATTACAGAACCTTTAAAGAAGAATTTGCATATACGCAAAGGCATTGATTTTTGTATGAAATCTGAAAATAAGAAATCTTGTATAATATGCCAATTTTAGTAGGTGATTTTCATCAGCTTACTATTCATCTTGAGTTTAGAAATTTACAAAAAATGAATCAGATGACTTACAGCCTAATGCGGAGCATCCTAATTCTCTTTTGCATAATACATTTTCTTCAACTTTCGTCCACTATTTTCAAATTGTATAGAGAAGTGGCTAAAAACCTTCTACAGACAAAATCATATGAGCTTTAAAGAGTCCTTCAAAACTTTAGAATCACACCCAAAAAATTGCTTTTCTTAAAATTTATGGTCCTCAGTTTTTCACGTATGTGCTTCCTAAAAAGATTCCAAAAGCAACTCTTTTTGACCGGGTTGTCAACGACATTTTAAAATACCTGTTTCCACTCATTCTATAAAACATTTCAGAATGTGGATTGCAGGTTACTCATGCCTGCATCCACCATCAGCTCCTTACCGATATGCTCTTGTCATTGGTGTCACACGTATGCAGCTCTCTCGTAAACTCAATTACTGTGTGTGTACTATTTTCCATGGCATATTCTAGGTGGTAATCTTGCTGAGCATCCTTTTTCAACTCTCTATTTGAATCAGCAAAGTAATCCTGTGGAAAACATGGGAGAGAAAAACCAGGATATCTGTTATGGATTGAATTGTGTTCCCCACAAAGAAATGTTCGAGTCCCAACCCCTGGTCTCATGAACGTGACCCTATTTGGAAATAGGATCTTTGAACACATGATTAGTTAAAATGAGGTTAAACGGTATTAAGGTGGCTGTCATCCAAAATGACTGGTGCCGGAGCAGGTGTAGCTCAGTGGCTGGACACCTGCTTCACATGTACAAGGTCCCAGGTTCAATCCCTGATACTTCCTTTAAAAACAAAGGTATTACCACCTGTATACCATTTGATATTGATGAATTCCAAAAAGAAGTTGAATTATGTTTGTCAACTAGTCTTTTCCTCTGGGCATATTTGAGTGTATTGGATTCAGAGGTTTCACATTTACTTGACTAAATAATGAGAAGGCTTCGATTGGGCCATGACAGTAGGATAGTGCATCCCCGCCCTCTTAGTGGGCAGGGACACACAAAGAAAACGTACTGCAGAGAAGGGAGTTTGGAGTTTTGAGCTGGAGCCTGGGAAGTAAGCACACAGAGGAGCAGAGCAGCTGAGTGAGCCCAGGGAGAATCAAGCCCAAGGAAGAGAGGAACCCAGAAAGCCTGAACTCTGGGCAGACTTTGGCAGCCATCTTGCTCCAACACATGGCAACAGACTTGAGGGAAGTAACATGCTTTATGACCTGGTAACTGTAAGCTTCTACCCCAAATAAATACCCTTTATAAAAGCTAACAGATTTCTGGTATTTTGCATCAGCACCCTTTTGGCTGTCTGATACACCATCAACATGACTAGTATCCTTATAAGGAGAGGAAATTTGGACACAGACAGACAGACTGAGAAGACAGCCAAGTGACGGAGACAGAGACTGAGTTGTGCTACAAGTCGAAGAATGCCATCGATTGCTGGCCTGCACTGAGCCCTGCAGACTCAGAGGAAGCATGGTCTTGCTACCACCTACAGATCTCAGACTTCCAGCATCCAGAACTGTGAGACAATAAATTCCTGTTGTTTTAAGCCCCCCAGTTTGCAATACTTTGTTACACCAGCACTAAGGACTACGACAATGCTCTCAATACAGAATGAAAGTAATTTAGATTTAGAATATTTATAGGCCCAAAAACAACAACAACACAAAACTCGTTATGGTTGCTTACTACACAATTCAGTCTCCATAGTCATTTTATAAATTCTTGGAATTTCCAAGAGCCTGGGGTTCCCCAACAAGGGAATCAGTTCCCAAAGAAAATGGTCCATCCTTGAACTTGCAGCACTTCAGGTAAAACAAAATTTTCCCCAACATGAAATAACTAACCCGTGGCAAAGCCAGAACTAGCCCCCAGGTCAGCTCGGTTTCCACTATTACCATGGAGCTTCCTTCCACCACTTGTAAAAGCAAGGAGCCCATCCTGAGATCAGAGGTTGTCTTATGATGAGTTTTCATGAACCAAGCTTATTAAAATTAAATGCAATGGAAAAATAAATAAAACTAGTAAAGATACTGAAAAGTCAGGGTAGTTTTACTTTTTTGAATTAGGTATAATTTCTACACTAAATTTTCTGTACATATTTCCAGGGGGCAGCCCTGGCAATGGAAAGAGCATGGAGATTGAAATCAAATAACCAGGGTTTGACCCCTAGCACTACCACTAAATAACCCTGAAGAATGGTTGAAGTCAACCTCTTCAAGCTTTAGTTTTAATACGCATAAGATGGGGATAATATATGCCTATTTTATAGATTTTGAAAGATAAAGAATGCCCACCATAGTTAATGCTCATTCAATGCTAACTTCCTTTCCTCTTTTGCAATACGGTTCGTTTTCTTCCAAAACACTGCCTTATTCTGAGTTATAAATTCATACTGTTCATTTTCCTCACCTATAGAAGATATATTTCCCTTAATTATATTCGCTTTTGAGAATATAATGATATTGTATTAGAGTTAGTTGGTAGAACATACATGCTATGCTTGGTGGAGAAGATATAACCAAGAAAAAAGTTGTCTATCACAGTCACACTCATATGAATGGCATCTGGCATTTTCAGTCCTACCACCCTTTCTAAAGTATTTATCAAGTATGTGTAAATTTGATACCCAAGCCTTAATTAACCCATCTTCACCCAAGTAAGAGTAACTACAAGTCACTGAGTTAATACTATGCATCATATCCTGTTTTAAGCATGCTACATGTATTAACTCATTTAATCTTCACCTTAATTGTAAGAGATGAAACTATTTCCCTATCCTATATACAAAGAACTGAAGCACAAAGAGGTTAAACCGCTTGCCCAGGATAGCACAGCTGGTAAGAAGTAAAGCTATATTCAAACTCAAGCTGTCTGACCCCTGACCCTTCTTTACTATTCTACACTGTAATGGCCACTGATGGAAAAGAATGTATCATTTTTTCTGTCTATATAACCTATGTATCTACATCATTTTTTTTTACATAAAATGTTTCTTTTTCTACTGTTAACATTGAGTTGGTCAAAAAATTTACTCTGAGAACTGGATTGTAATTGTGAAGGTAACAAATGAAATATTCCTATAATACTGTGATTTTCCCATTTTCATCACACAGGTTTTCAATATGGAAATGAAATATCAATGCCTGAGGGAAAGGAGGGTTCAGATCAAGTAACTATGCCTTTCCACTGAACTCACATTTCATTATAGAATTCAGTTTTCCCCAACCAAAAGAATACAATAATTAGTTTGTAATCAGTTCAAAGAGTAGAATAAGTATACTAGTCTTGCAAATATGTTTCAAAAACCATTAGCATGCCAAAACCCAGCTGGCTTGCCAATTTTCTATTAGCTCTACTTCCACTCAACAATATCAATTCCTTCTAATTATTAGGCATTATCTGGCTTTTCAGATAATTTAGTGGGGAGAAAATGATGGAAACTTCACTCAGCTCTGATTCTGACAATTTCCCCCTTCATCTCATGGGCCCTGTAAGCCACTGAGTACTCAACAGGAAAAAAAACATGATTGTCTAAAAGAAACTAATTTCTTCAACTTAGTGAGGGAAAAACATGTCGAGGTTTATTGAAACTAAGATTGAAATGTTCTCCAACTGCATGCGAGAGCAACCTGGAGAGACTTTGACAGCTCAGGTCAGCGGAGTACCTGCAGCTGCCACTCGACTTTCCTATAATGTCTCAGGACCTGGGCTTGGAGGGACCCGAGGCCAGGTGTTTCCATTTATTCTGCAGGTTACCCCTGAGTTTCCAAACGGTGTTAACACATCTGAAGATGCCAGCTTGTTGCTGGAGCAGAGGTGTCCTCCTTTTTTAGGTCTGTGATACCTAGAAAGCCATCCTCATCTGATTATGGACCTAGAGTTGGGAGAAGCACTGAGAAGAGGCAGGCTAAAAGGCACCTGGCTAGTTATTAGGTGGAAATTGTGAACTCTGCAAGGAGAGTCCTTTGCTTTTTGTTGAGTGCTTCTATCCCTTGTGTCTGACATATTGATGACCAATAAAATATTTACTCTATGGAAAAAAAAAAAAAAGATTGAAATGTGAAGTGCCCTAATCATCACTATAATTCCATTATGATTTTTTTCACACTTTAAAATTTGGGGGGCCAATTTTAGTGACATATCTTCAGATTTGACCATAGGATACTTTGGCTCTCCAAATAGTATTATTACTTACATGTTTACCTCAGCTGAGCCCTCACCAATGCTTGGAAATCTACATAGCAATCTTCTCTTTGTTTCCCAGGAGCCCTCCCAGGGCAAATATTCTAAACCTTTCTATATATAAGAAACGAATGTTTCCCCACCCTCAGCTTATAAATCTCACATCTCATATATATATATATATATATATATATATATATATATATATATAATTTATTAGAGAATTAGTGGATTTACAGAACAATTACACGTAAAATACAGGATTTCCACACACCACATGTGGCAGTTTGAGATTTGAGAAAGATCACGTTTATAAACTAATCTATTCCTCTGAGTGTAGTGCCCTTTGATTGCATTAAATCTCAGTGGGCTTTGATTAGATTACTTGATAAGATTGCTTTAGGGCTTTTGAGTGGGCTATGTCAGTGAGGCATGACTCAAGTTGAGTCTGCCCACTTGCTGGGTCTGATATAAACGGAAATAAACACTCAGAGAGACTCAGGAAGAGAAAGCCCAGCCAATTTTTAATCCTGCCAGGTGATAGAAAGGAGAGGCTCAAACAGCTGAGGCCCTGGGGAGAAATGAGCCATTTGCCTGATCATTTACAGCTGGACTTAGGAGGGGAGCAGAACAGCCAAGACTGATAAAGGAAGCCTGGAAAGAAACAAGCCCTATGGCAGGAGAGAGGACTACAGGATCACTTAAGGACAAAGTCCCAACATGTTGGACCCATGGAGCAGCTGGGTCTGAGAGAGGAAGCCCAGAGGGGAGTGAGAGACCAGGCAGAGATCACCCGTCATCTTGCTTCAACACATGGCAGCTGATGTGGGTGACAAAATACTTCTTATGGTGGCTTGAGTTGGGCTTTTCACAGCCTTAGAACTGTAAGCTTTTACCCCCAAATAAATCCCATAAAAGCCAACAGATTTCTGGTACTTTGCACCTGCAGCCCTTTTCTAACTAAACCACCACCATGTTATTAATACTTTGCCTTATTGATAAATCTCACATCTCATTTTATTGATGAAACATAAAAGCACCCATCTTGGCTTCTTTCTATACTAAAAAATATATATACATTTTATGGATTCATAAAACTAACTCATCTAAAAGAAGGCAAGAAAAAGAGAAAGCAAAACAAAGAGGAGAAGGAACAAATAGAAAATAAACAGATGGATGAACATTAAATGAAAGAAAAACATCACAATAGAACTTATAGACATTAAAAGGCTGAAAATATTATTCACACCTTTATGTTCCCAAATTTGGATAATTTAGATGAAACAAAGTCCTTAAAAGACAAAAGTAAGCAAAGCTCACTCAGGATAAAATAGATCATCAGAATGGCTATATATCTATTAACAGATAAAAATCTTCCCTACAAAGAAAACTCTAGGTTAACATGCTTTCACTTGCATTTTTTCCAAATATTTAAGGAAGGGAAGATACAGTCCTCCTAAAATCATAAGAACATAGAAGTGTAGAGAACACCTTCCAACTCATACTTTGATGCCAGCATTACCCTGATACCAAAACCAGACAAGGACATTAGAAGAAAATTATAGACTAATATTCCTCATGAACCTACCTGCAGATTTCATTTAAAATATATATTAGCAAATAGAACCTAGCAACATAAAAAAGGACAATATATCATGACTAAGTGAGGTTATTGCAGACATGCAAAGTTGGTTCAACATTAGAAAATCAATCAATGCAATTAACCCTATCAACAGATTAAAAAAAGAAAAACCATATGATTCCAAATAAATGCAAAACAAAACATTTGGAAATTTTCATTCATGGTTAAATCTCTCAGTAATCTAGGGATATAAGGGTGTTTCCTCAATGTTATAAAAGGCAGCTGTGAAAAAGTTAGAGTTAACATACTAAATGATGAAAGGCTGAATTCTTCTCCCCTAGGTTTGGGAACAAGTAAGTCTTAGGATGTCCAGCACTCCCTACTTTCAGAAAGCTCCACTGTTGATTGTCCACCCCTGACAGTTGTTCTGTTATTCCCTGGCTCTGTTTTCTCCTCTAGTTTCCTAAACGTGACTTTAAAGTTCTGCCCTTGACATTTTACCCTTCTTTTTTTTTTTTTAAAGATTTATTTATAACTGGACTCAGATGGGATCTCTTTTCACAAGAGTTTCATGCTACTTTACTGGAATTGTAGTTGGTGTTGGGGTTTAAGATATATTTAGGGGATTTGAATCTCTGGACTGACAATATGATAGCCAGGCGCTGAGCCTCAACAGACATCAGCTCCTACACTCTGATTTATTGGACTCACCCCACTCAGCTAAGATGGAGTTGAAGAAGGACAACCACCACACCATGGAGCCTAGAGTGCCTACAACTGAAAGCAGGAGGATTGCATCCAGTATCCATGTGGAATCTGAGCCTCCTCTTGACATGGAGGTACAATGGACACAACCAATCCAAGGTCCACATAGATAAGGTGGCATTGGAGTGGGAAAAGTGGCCATGGTGGCTGATGGGTATGGGGAATGGCAGGAAGAGATGAGATGTGGAGGCGTTTTTGGGACTTGGAGTTGCCCTGGATGGTGCTTCAGGGGCAATCACTGGACACTGTAAATCCTCCCAGGGCCCACTGGATGGAACGTGGGAGAGTATGGGCTATGATGTGGACCATTGACCATGAGGTGCAGAGATGCCCAGAGATGTACTTACCAAATGCAATGGATGTGTCATGATGATGGGAGTGAGTGTTGCTGGGGGGGGAATGGTGGGGTGGGGGTGGTGGGGTTGAATGGGACCTCATATTTTTTGAATGTAATATTTTTACAAAATGAATAAAATTAAAAATAAATAAAATAAATAAAAATGTACTGTTGGGAAAAAAAAAAAGATTTATTTTTTTATTTATTTCTCTCCCCTGCTCCACACCCTCCGCCCCCCAGTTGTTTGCTCTCCATGTCCATTCGCTGTGTGTTCTGTGTCCACTTGTATTCTTGTCAGCAGCATGGGAAGGGAATCTGGGTCTCCTTTTGTTGTGTCATCTTGCCGCATCAGCTCTCTGTGTGTGCGGTGCCATACCTGGGAAGGCTGCACTTTTTTCACACTGGGCAGCTTTGCTTATGGGGTGCGTTCCTTGAGCGTGAGGGTCCCCTAGGTGGGAGACACCCCTGCTTGGCAGGGCACTCCTTGCGCACATCAGCACTGTGAATGGGCCAGCTCATCACATGGGTCAGGAGGCCCTGGGTTTGAACCTTGGCTCTCCTATGTGGTGGGCAGACGCCCTCTCTGCTGGGCCAAATCTGCTTCCTTTATCCTTCTGTCTTATATGTCATCCTTTCAGAATCACATCTACTCCATGAGTTTCAAATCATCAACTTTATTCTGTACCACATATCCAAAATGTATTGAATACTTTCACTTGGAAGTCTTATCATTTCAAATGCAGCATATTAAAAAATTAGACTTACTCTTTACTTGTAGGACTAGTTTTCTTGATTTTCTTTAAGTGTAGAACCATTCTCCCAACCATCCCAATTCAAAATTGAACTCTTGCTTAACTTCTCTATTAACTCACACCTCCACGAAGAGACCCTGGTCTTATTAGTTCTTTCTTTCCTTAAGAAAATAATCTACCTTTTACTTCTACTGCATTTCAACTTCATTCTATCTCAGTTCAGACCCTATCATCTCTTTGTGTCATGGTCTTTCTTGAAAAATCACTTTCAATTTGTCATTATATTTCATCACACTGAGAAAATCATTCTCAATATGCAATTACATTGTATTCAACAACGTATAATTCAAAGTCCAATAATTTGGTTTTAGGGTATCCTATAAATTTAACCTCACGTAGCTTTCCAGGTTATCTATCACTAATCTCAACACAGAACCTCTACTATCTACTTATTATCCCCCTCAAATATTCTACCTTTTCCCTATTCTTTGCTTTTGTTCACATCTTCCCCTCTACTCCCCTACACTGTTCATTCCACTGATGCATGCCCTCCACTAACTTCACCCAACGAATCTCTTCACTCTCTTCAAGGTTCATGATTCCGTCCCTCTGTGAAGTCTTCTTTGATCATTCCAACTGGAAGTGATCACTCCCTCTCTGAATCCTTTTCTTCTATTTGCATCTCTATGTAGCCCGTAGTATATTCTACACACAGTATTACCTGCTCGACCAGGTGGCAATTCCTAGAAAACAGGTAGCTCATCGTGCTAGGCAATTATAAATGTGTACCTTTAGAATAACTGTTTACATTGTAAATAGAACAAAAGGAGGAACACAACGGAGATTTGCCACTTGCCCTTGATTATATTTCCATGTGGTAAGACGGGGGTGGCCTGTTTTAACCAGCTGCTGAGTCCACTCTGGGTCTGTGACCAGCCACACAGACACATCTGGCACTGAAATCTGGGAAGGTTGTTATGACCTTTTAGCCCCTAAATGGACATGAATCTTCTGAGCCTGGCATGTGTATTTAGAACACAGTGTTTATCCATGCAACAACTCTTTGAAATCCTCTTGCAGGAGGAGGACATTCCCCAGCTATTTTAAATAAATAAAAGGGGGAAAAAGCATATCTGAGAGAAACCATTTCAAAAGGTTTCTGATGTTAATTTATATCCCCAGTGCGGAGCGGAGTGACTTGCATAATGCAGCTAGTCATTAAATACACGGACTTAAAAATGTAGCATCCTGTTTTTCCTTTTGGTAAATCTAAATAAGGAGATAATTTTGAAAGCCAAAGACAAGAACACAAGAACCATCATCTGATTTTCAC
The DNA here is from genome assembly GCF_030445035.2 of Dasypus novemcinctus. NCBI lineage: Eukaryota > Metazoa > Chordata > Mammalia > Cingulata > Dasypodidae > Dasypus > Dasypus novemcinctus. The sequence continues at coordinate 111,770,465 of NC_080683.1, forward strand.
CTCTTTGAGGTACAGGAATTGTTTACTTTGATGACAGCAAACTATTTACCCAGTAGGACTGATCTTTTTCTTCCTTTATTCTGTTATTTTTAAAATGCATGGACCATAATCAAACCCAGCCTTAATAGTGTCGATATTTTATAGTAAAAATGGCATATTGGCAAACGTTAAAAGCACAATTAAGGCAAGTGGAGAGAAAAGGACAAAAAAAAAAAAAAAAAAAATTCTTGGTCCCAAACTTCAGAGACTTCAAACTATTCTTGTTGGGAGGGAAATAAGGAAGGGAGGAAAAGAGGAAGGGAGGAAAAAAAGAAAGCCACCCAAAGAGCGGTCAGTCCTGAAATCCTTAATACAGGTGGCTAAACCTAAAAAAAACTGTTCAATGAGTTTAAGGGTTTCTTGACAATCTGACAAAAGAATAAAACTTTGTTCATTTGGACAATCAAATGGATAGCTATTGCTTCACAATCATCCTCTAGGAAAAAACTGGAAAACGAAACTGGTGTAGGAAAACACTGACCAATTAAGAATGCAAGTACTCACATAGTCACACAAAAGTTTAATTCACAAACCCACAGTGTAGGATAATTCTGAGCCATTAAAGGAAACTTCGCAGGTCATTCTTACAACATGTGATTATCACCTGTACAATTAGACTCTAATGGTCTCCCCCACCTCTACTGCCCATCCCATTTAGCAAAGAGAACCAGATGTAGCTCTATTGTACAGCTGTAGCTGAGCTATTTCCTCCAGACTATCTTCCTACAGTGCTTGGCATTTTAGAACCATTAGAATAAAAATTGGAATATGATGACAGTATACACTGTCATGGTCTGATGTCATAGCCATTATAAAACCTTAACTGTATGATATATATACTAAATATACATATTAAAAATCTAACCTATAAAATAATGATAGATCAAAGTAAGCTCCAATTAAAACACATTAAAACAAAACTTTCTGGGTCTAAGAGGGTTGGGGAGGATTCAAATAATCATGATTCTTAGAGATTTTGTAGGAGTTTAAAAATAAAAATATATAGATGCTGTTAATAATAGTATAAATATAAACACTGATATGCAGAAGTCATTCTTCTTTGCAGTAACTCAATTTTAATATTCTTTAAAATGAAATGTGAAATAATATTACCCCATATAAATGGCTCCATGTGGATCTCAACCTTTTTCTAATTGCAATGACTGCCTAACACAAGATCAGCTCCAATAGGAACTGTCATGGAGTATTGTTTTTTCTTTTATTGCAGTTTATGGTGATCATGGATTTAATTTTGGACATGTTTTCAGTTAAATATTACCTGTTACTCTTGAATATCTAAGTTGATAATTAGACTCTAGTAATAAAGCTAATCTCTAGTTGTGCTATAAGAAAATATTCCTGAAACATGTTCTCATAGGATGAGAGAATTTTCTTTTGAATATTTTAGGCTTTAAGAAATTATGAGGGGGAAGTGGACTTGGCCCAGTGGTTAGGGCATCCATCTATCACATGGGAGGTCCGTGGTTCAAACCCCAGGCCTCCTTGACCTGTGTGCAGCTGGCCCATGCGCAGTGCTGATGCGCGCAAGGAGTGCCCTGCCACGCAGGGGTGTCCCCGCGTAGGGGAGCCCCATTCACAAGGAGTGCGCCCCGTAAGAGAGCCGCCCAACACAAAAGAAAGCTCAGCCTGCCCAAAAATGGTGCCGCACACATGGAGAGCTGACACAGCAAGATGACGCAACAAAAAGAAACACAGATTCCCATGTCTCTGACAACAACAGAAGTGGACAAAGAAGAACATGCAGCAAAATGGACACAGAGAACAGACAACTGGGGGAGGGGGAAGAAATAAATAAAAATAAAATCTTAAAAAAAAAAAAGAAATTATGAGGGGAGCAGATGTAGCTCAAGTGGTTTAGCACCTGGTTTCCATGTACAAGTTCCTGGTTCCAGTACCTCCTATAAATAAAACAAACAAATTCTCATCGGGGAGCAAATGTAGCTCAGTGGCTTCCCATGTATGATGTCCTGGGTTCAATCCCCACTATCTCCTTAAAAAAAAAAAAAGAAATGACAAAATATATATCTGAGGTGGTGGAATGCTGTGTGGCAACAGCAAAATGTGGATCAGGGAAGTCAGCAGGAAGTTCACACTGAACTTGATAGCGTGTGAGGCAAAAGGCACTTTCAGTCGAAAACATACCCAAAAAATCAAATTTTGATAATCGACAAGATTGCTATGACCTCTTGTTAAAAAAGGCACGATTAAACAGATGATAAAGTGGTTCTCACTCTTTATTAGTTTTTTTTTTCTTTCTCTTTTGAAAAAAAGTTCTGCTACAGAGAAGAGCCTTGGTGCTGTTTTAATGGGATGAGCTGAAAACTCTTACGGGCGTAATAAAAGATGTGAACAGACTTGGTTCAGCAGCCCTGGAGAACAGAAAGCAGCACAGCTGCAGTGGGAAACCTTGAAAAAAATGTCGCCATCTGTCATCATCTCTTCAACAGGTGCTTGTAGGTTTTCTTCTTTTTCTAAATCGCAAAAGCCTCATCACTTCAAACATTTCTGTTCATGATATCAATTTCCATAAGAAGTATTATGGTAGTTTAATAATATTGAGAGTATAATGACAAGTATTTTTGAGTTAAAGAGAATCTTTGATCCTAAAAGAATCATAAAGCTGTATAAACCTACTATATAAATGCAATTTTCTGAGTTCAATAAAATTGATTTGAATAAGTAATTTCTTCACTAATCTGAGAAATTGGAGCAGGATCTCAAAACAGAAAATGCTTGCCTTTAGGAAACCACTTCAGAAAAAAACAAAACCATCTAGGCCTAATAAAAGATCTGTTACCTACCTACCAGAATGCCTACCAAATATACCCATGTAGCTGGCATTTCAATTACAGGGCCACCTGGGCAGTTGCACTGTTCTTTGAGTGCCACCTTCTGAAAACAGGCATCTTCCACAGAAAATCACTGCCTTTTAGATTTCATGTACAGTACTTTAATACTTTGCTATAATTAAACAATTTCAGAAAAAAGATATAAAATTAAAATTTTGTCTCTTTGTTTCTAATAATAAGCTTCAGTGGGAAAAAAATAACTATTTCAGCTTTCATCCTTCAAGTAAGGTACAATTTTACCTTCATCCTATCATTTCATTTTTTTATTTCTACTTTCATATGACTTCGCTGAACTGTCCGTCATCATTATGTGTAGGAATAAACTTTGAGGGGAAAACCAATTCCTTCCTTCCTTCCTTCCTTCCTTCCTTCCTTCCTTCCCTCCTTCCTCCCTTCCTCTCGCCCTACCTCCCTCTCTCCCTTCCTCCTTCCCTCACCTCCCTTCTTCCTTTTTGCCTTCCACAAATATTTTATTGAGCAATGACTATACCCCAATCTTATTGTAGGATATATAATTACACAGGACATGGTTCCTGCTTATAGTTGAGTTGGAGGGGACAATTTATAAGCAGCTTATAGTTGAGTTAGAGGGGACAATTTTTAAATTAAATAATAGTAATAGGGGAGTGAGGGGGGTATTTGGGGACCTCATATTTTTTTAATGTAACATTAAAAAATTAATTAATTAAAAATAGTAATAAAAAAGTTTAGGCAATAAGTGCTTAGATGACAATGAAACATAGATTATAGAGTGACTGGGAGGCTACTTTAGTTTAGGTGATCAGAAAAGTCATCACCAAGGCAGTGATACTGAAGTATAGATAAAAACTACAATTAGGAGCCAGTTATGCAAAGATGTGGAGGAAGTCGATTCCAGAAATAGACAGCAGTTACTGAAAGGCCCGCAAGAGGAGGTGGGCTTATCAGTTTGCCTAAGCAAATGGAAATCAGTTTGGCAGAATAATAAAGCCAGAGTGGCAAGTGAGGTCAGGGGGGCATCAGATGAGGCCACAGCCATCCTGGTCCTACAGGTCAGTGCAGGGAGCTTGAATTTAATGTTAAGCTTATATGGAAGTCAGCAGAGCTTTACACAGCAAGTGACATATTCTGATTGATGTAAACAAGAGTAACTCCTACATTTTTTACTTGAGTTACCAGATGGTGCCATTTACTGAGAGGGGAGGCTGAGAAGGAAGCAGACTGGGGGAAAATTGGGCTAAGTTTTTGGTGCCAACCTAGATATCCAGATGGGAAGGTCAGAAGGTAGAGGATATTTAGGCTGTTCTTAGATTTGTCAAAGTAATGCAGCAACTGGGGTTGTCTCAGAAAGTCATCAACTTTACCTTTAGTTTGGCCCTAGAAACCCTCTGAATTCTTGCCTCTTCTTTTTCTTCTTCTTCCCTGTTTCAAATGTCAAAAGTAATACATATTCACTATGCATAATTCCAATATACCGAAATAAATAACATGGAAAGAGATGGAATTCTCTTAGAGCCATCTTAAGGATTCATTGCAGACGTATCCACAGAGACCAGAACTTTTTGAGGCAGGTTAAAAAACAGTTTAGATAGTATCCTTACTATTCATTTCTTTTGTCTTCCCTGGGTATAATACTTTTCAAAAAATGTTTGCTTTTTATTTTTAAAGAAGCTTTAGGTTACATAAACGTTACATCAAAAATATTGAGGGGAAAAAAGACAACAAAAACAAAATATATAGGGGATTCCCACATGCCTCACCTGCTCCCCATCCCTCACTTTCCCACATTAATAACATCTTTCATAAAGTGTGGTACATTTGTTACAATTGATGAACACATATTGAAGCACTGCTACTAACCATGGGCTATAGTTTACATTATAGTTCACACTCTACCCCGCATGATCTTATAGGTTTTGACAAAACATGTAGTGGCCTGTATCTGTCATTGCAATGCCACGCAGCACAATTCCAATGTTCTGAAAATGCCCCCATATTACCCCTATTCTTCCCTCTCCCTCCTCTTAGAACCTCTGCTGGCCACTGCCTTTAAATCAATGATATAAGTTCATGGGGCATTATCTTGATGGGTGTAGACCCACACAACAACTGAAAGAATAATGAATTTCCACCCAGGGGATTCCTGCTACATTCTCTAATATAATGGCAAGAAGCCCCCGAGTACAAGGGCAGTGCCTAGCGAAGGAAGACAGATCATTTCATCAGGCCCTTGATATTGATGATTGTACTTATTCTTGAACAATCTAAAAGCATGACTGCAATGTAATGTTATTTTCAGCACCATACCCAAGCTGGAAGATAAATCTGAACGATAACAAATCTCAGCTCCCACCAAAGGTAGATTTCTCTCAAAAGTATTTTTTCAAGAGATGATCATACAGGGTTTGCTTTAGCACTTCCAGTGACAAGCTCGTGACCTCATGACTTTACATGGCAAGCTGTTCAATTTTAATACTTCTGATTTTCAGAGATTTATTTCTTATTCTATGTCAAAATAGTCTATCCTTTAACATATATTAATGGGGTCATTTTTCCTTCTCTCTGGAGTCTGCTAGATAGTATCTAACATCTAATCTATATTTCTTGAGAAAGACTGTCAAATATTTCAAAGACAATGATTATGTCTTTTTAAGTTGTTCTTCTTAAAATTGCCAGCTCTTTCCCATTTTTCAGATACCCTGATTTGCAGAGGTCTCACCATCCCTGTAATCCTCTTTTTGAATGCTCTAGTTTACCCAGATGTCCTTCAAAAATCCAATTGTTAGAAGAGATCCTCTGGTGTGAACAGACTAGTACAGAGTACAGTGACAGTATCACCACCCTTGTTGGAAGCAATAGCAAGCAGCGGCTAATATTGCATTCCCATGCCCAGAGTCACATCACACTACTGTCTCATATGAACTTAAAATGAATATTAGATCTTGTTTTTATGACTCCCAATTCAGCCAAATTTTACACATTTCAGAAACACAGCTAATTTTTTAACCAAGTGTTGAACTTTACTCACAGTCCCAATGAATTTTTTTAAAGAATTATTGTATTTATTAATTTATTTCTCCCCACACCCTCATTGTTTACACTTGCTGTGTCTGTTGTCTTCCTTGTTCCTTTAGGAGGCACCGGGAACTGAACCCAGGACCTCCAATGTGGAAGGGAGGTGCCTAATAGCTTAAGCCACCCCATTCCCTGCTTTGTTGTGTCTCTCATTATGTTTTTCTTCTTGTGCCTCTTTGTTGGGTCAGCCTGTTGCATCAGCTTGCTGCACCTGCCCATTATGCCAGCTCACTGTCTTCTTTAGGAGGCACTGGGAACTGAACCACAGACCTCCCATGTGATAGGTGGGAGTTCAGTCACTTGAGCCACAACTCACTTCCCATCCCAATTAATTTTTAACTTTAGTTTCCCTTTCATTATTTTAAATTACCACTCTTTTGCGTCTTCATTCTGTAAACTAATGTAGCCAGTCTGCTAACATTTTAGGTATAAATGTTAAATATTTATGATTGCAGCTAATTCAACCTTGATAGTCCATATTCTATAAGGATATCATAATAAATCCTACAAAATGCCTTATAATCATTCAGATGCACCATTTGTTTAATATCCCAATCTACAGGTCCAGCAAACCAAATGCAAAAGAAAATGCAGTCTTATCAGTATAATTTGTGTTTATTGAAACCATGCTGGCCTGTAGACCTCAATCACCGCCAAGTGATCAAAAACCACTGGTTAAAAGGTTGTTCTTGAATTGTTCTCAAAATTGGTTATCTATCTCCCCATCTATATGTCCTTATCCCCCAGCAGAAGGGTGGGACATTTGTGTTTATCTGGTCTTCTGACAATTCAGACATTTCTCTAAGTGATCAATTCATTATAACAATATCTTGTATCTATCAAGTGCTTACAGTGTATCATATACTCTGCCAAGAGCTTTGCATGACTATTTTGTGTAATCTTCCTAGTGATCTGGTGATTAGATGTCATGACCACCTTCTTCACATAAGATGTTTGCCAAGGTCCATGCAACTGGTAAGTAGTGTGCACTGGTAAGTAGTAGGGCACACACAGAGTCTAGGAGACTTCCTGCTCTGACCACTTGGCAGGTATTCGGCAGGTATGCCTTGAGACTGCCAACCACATGGAATTCCCTGGTCCCTAGGGAAGAAATGGCAGCACAGACAGTCATCAACTTGTCAAAGTCCCATCCACACCCTAATAAAACACTAATTACCCACCACTCCTGCTACTCTTCCTCCCCTCTGCAGTTATAGTCATAGGGTATATCCCTGCTTATTAGTAACCTTGGAGAATGGGGGAGGAAAGGGAAAGGAAATCCATTTATGTAACTGGAAAGATGCTTAAGAATGTTTTCCTAATACTAGGGGAGTCGATTTTGTTCCTCTTAACTCTGACAAAAATTTTAGAGAGGAACATTTCTCTTGGCTTAGATGCAGGATGAGAATTACCTGGGATTTTTGTTTATTCATGTTTCTTTGATGTGTGCATGTGCAACTGATAAATAGTAGACTCTCTGTTGGGCAGCTACTCCTGTTGGTTAGCAATACAACAACTGGTACCTGTTGCTAAAAGGGTATAGGAATGGTGTAGAGCTAGAAGAGAAGAAAAAGATTCCCAACTCAGCATATTTTGAAACACACCACTATCCTCAGTTCTGTAATTGCTGCTCCTGTTTCAGCAAAGAAATTTGAGAAAATACCAAGTAGTATCAACAAACTCATTAAACTCATCTTGGAAGTGTTTCCATACCAGGAAAATCTATCTTAGTTTTCTATTTTTCAAAATAATTGTAGAGACCCAAGTATATGCTAGTGCTCACTTCAAACATCAACAGATGACTGAACGGCTTTATATGGAATCCTGCTTTGTATCCTCATGCCCTCTGCCTGGAATCTTCCAAGCTCCTGCATGTTGACCACAAAGGGGCCTTCTGATCCCTGTCACATAGCCTAGTCACATAAGGTCAGTAGTTCCTGAACTTGCCTCCACATTGGAATCACCCAGAAAACTTGAAGAGCCAATAATGCTTGGGTCTAACCGGGGTCATGGTGGTTTAATTGGGGTGTGCCCTGTGTCTGGAATTTTTAAAATATTCCATGATTCTAATGTACAGGCCATACAGAAAGGAGCTTTCACAGTTCCCAATTTCCTATTCCCTCTGCCAGCTCATCACTGTTCTGCAATCCGCCATAGCAGGGATCCATCTCCACCCTATACAAAAGGGTACAGGTGTCTGAGCACCAGGAGGCATCTACAGGGTGTCATCTACCATGAGTTTCCTTGTATGAGTGAGGTTGCAGTGCATGTTCTTCACAGGAAAAGAGGCAGCAATTTAATTTTCCTAAGAAAATAAGATTTCAACATAGTAGTTAAGAATTGTGAAACCCCATGTTGGTTTTTTGTTGTTTTGTTGACATAGCTGCACAAAATTCTTTAGCTCTCTAATATTATTGAGAAAAGAAAGAACACAGAGGAAAACATTCATAACTAGTATTAAAAAACTTCCCCAAGATCACCACATTTCTAGATCAAGGCTTGAAAGTAAGTTGAGCTTACTGAATATCTGTATAAAAATGCCACAGAGGGAAGCGGCTGTGGCTCAATCAGATGAGCTCCTGTCTACCATATGGGAGGCCCTCAGTTTGCATCACAGGGCCTCCTAGTGAAGGCAGGCTCGCCTGCACACTGCGGGGAACTGACTCAGCAAGGTGATGCAATTAAAAAAAGGGAGACAAGTGAGAACCCAGAAGAGCCCACAGCAAATGGACATAGAGAGCAGACAGCAAGCAAGCTGCAAGGGGGGAGGGGAAATAAAATAAATAAATACAGACAAAGAAGAATGTACAGCAAAAGGACACAGAAAGCAGACAGCATGCAAAAAAAGCCACAAGTGGGGTGGGGTGGGGGGGTTAAAAAAAAAAAGCCACAGAAATACAAAGGAGAGCTCCTGTGGTTCAGACACATTTGAAAAGTATTAATTATATTTCCTCCACTTAAGTAGTTGGCTGTATTCAAGGTCTACTGAGTTCTTTGATGCTAATGCAGATAATAGTCTTCAAGTATATAATACTTTGAATTGTGGACACTCTGGTTAACCTTGAAAGATACTTGTTTTCCTTCATATTTGGATGATAAGCATACAAATATGAAATACCCACATGGATGCTGCTTATCACATCATCCACTTGAACTGTCTGCACAGCACTTGTCACTCTGATATTGTTCTTGCCTATTCACTAATTTGCTTAATCCCGTACCAAAACACGAGCTCCATGATACCACTGGTTTCACTTTGCTCCATGATATGGCCCCAGCATCTAGAATTGTTCAATAACCTTTGAATGAATGAATGAATGAATGAATGAATGAATGGATATTCCACCATCCTCCACCTATAAGTGAATATTTACTGAAACAGGCACGTAAAAGTCACAGTTGATTCCCTTGCTGTGGGACCTGGAGCCTCAAGTTTTCCCACCTACAAAGTGGGAGAAATAAGAGTACTGACCTCATAGGACTATTATGAGAATTACATAAAATAACTGATGTTAAGGCCATACAATGCATGGCACATTTTAAGACCTCAATGAATGAAAAGTCATAAAAAATCCTATCATAAAAAATGCTTATCTACAACACAGTGGAACAAAAAGTAACAAAAATACTATGATTTTATTAATATTTTAAAACATTGATATTTCTTTGACTATGTAGGAAGAAAACCAGAATATGTTTTTTGTAAGCTCCAGTTGCTTTCAGTAATAGAGCAACTAAGCAGACTCAGAGGAAATGAATGAATGCTGATTCGTATAATCATTAAGTTACCTAAGGTTCAGTTTCCTCACTTGTAAAACTGGAGGGCAGGGGTAGGGTGGGGTTGGAGAGAATCAACCAGAGCCTGAGCACTTAACAGACAACCAATAGACACACAAAATTTCAAAATTTAACTTGTAAAAGCTAGAATTGTTTAAAGATTTGATTATAATTTTTAGCTATATTAGATGAATAAGAAAGCATATTCTTCATAGCAAATTAAATTTTGTGCATTCATTCATTGTATAGCACTGAGAGGACCCAATTTTGCAGTTAGTGAAAATTATCCATGAGAAATCATTTTGCAGACATTTCTGCTCATATGCTGTCCGTATGAGCAACTAGCAGGTTTTTGTTTGTTTTTGTCTACAACAGAATTAAACAAGCTAAAAAGACATGAGTCTGGAATATGCTTCTTGGAAATACTTTTTTCTGTTTAAAAGTTCTTTACTAGATAGTTTTAAAAGTTACAATAAACAGCATGGTGAGGCATTACATATAGCTATTTTTTAATTACATATGGATCAAACTTCTTCCAGAAGCACAATTATGTAGAATGTATTCATCCCTTTTGCTGGCAAATTTATTTTAAAAGGTCTCCATCACAAATAATGAGCCAAAAAACTGCACTTGAGTGCATCTGAAGACCTTCGCCTCTCTTTCTAAGGCTCCAGAAATAAGCCGTTGGCTGCCCGAAGGCTTGGGCACGTTTGTCAATTCAGGTGCAGCATCCCCTTGGCTGTCGGGCTCCGCCACGCCCTCGGGCTGGCATTATGAAATCATCTGCTCTGCCAGGGCCAACTGCACAGCTGAAGAGGATCAGGCTGCATGAGAGCCTTACACAGAGCATGTGTCCTTATTACTAACACGCCGAAGCCTGAAGGTTGGAGAGATCGCTTTGTGGTCTGGACATCTGGGGGCATAATCCAAACACTTAGAAATATCTCTTAACAAAGCGCCAGCTGAGCTGTGTCAGGGTAGCACGCTCTCTCCATCTTCCCCTTGCAGCCTTTCAATTTGTTTCCCAAACATTTCTTTGTTGCCGATGGCTGGGGTGCACTTAAAAGAAGCACATCATTAAGGGCAAAGAATGCTCACTGTTTTCTGTGATTTCAAATCCATTCCGAGCACTTCCTCATTGAGCAGCCAGCAGCAATTACCCTGCTACTGAAGACATTTCTTGGGATCACAGAAGGGCTTCAGTTTTAGAGAGAGCCTCCAAGCAAGGCTGTAACAAATGATGACATGTTTCAGCCTCCATTCACCAGCAGTTTATACCCTCAGAGAAAGTTGGGGGGGGGGGGTCAATTTTTGTGCAAATGCGACAGGCACATATGACAATGGTGCTCTCTTCTCCAACTCACACAAACTAGGCATTCATCAATCCCTGTTACTGGCTTCAAATGAGGACTCAGTTGCTAAGTGGTCCGGGTGGGGGTGGGGTTACTCTGTGTCAGAAAGGGGCAAAGAACAAGGAAAGGACACGAATCCATCAGGGAAGTGAGAGTGGAGCTGACTCATTGAGACAAAATAGTGAGGTTGTTAGAAGTCAATGTGCAAAACTGCCTCCCCCTCTGGTCCCTGGTCCTTCCGTGAAAGACAGCCTAGAAACTGCCCTCAGGGTCTGGCAGGGGTGGCATTTCCACAAGTGTAAGCCCCTCCAGAACATGTATGCCCATAAGATTACCTACCCTGAGACAGACTCTGCTTCACACGCACAATGCACCTTTCTTTTGGGTCCCATTTTGATCAAACAGGTATGATTCAATAACTCAGAAGAGTAACAAAATGGGCAAGGAGATTTCCATAATGCCCAGTCTCTGGTATGTTTCAAGGGTGCCTAAGCCTGTTGCCTGGAGGCAGGGAAATTCAGTCTGCTCTTTTAGGACACAAGGCTGCGGGCAAAGACCACACTGCCCTCTGGAGGTCATCTGGCTGGGTCTTACCCTGAATTAGTGATTGGAAACCACTGGGCATCTCAGATGTTCACCCTCGGGACCCAGTCACTATGCTGTGAGGAAACCCAGCTGCCATGTGGAGAGTCCACACTTCTGCCACTGCAGTAGCTCAGGTACCATCCCACAGCCCGCGTCAGCCACCAGACATGCGAGAGAGTGGGCCTTCAGACGGCTCCAGCCGCCCACCCCTGAGGTGATGCCAAGTGAAGTAGAGAAAAGCCGTCCCCAACAAGCCCTGCTCAAATTGTAGATCTGTGAGCAAAATAAGTTGTGTCATTAAAGCCACTACAGTTTGGGTGGTTTGTCACTGAAAAATAGATAACCCAACCACAGCCAAGGGGGTGGTTCAGGAAGCACTGCCATTCACGTGGTGTCCCAGACTCTGGACCCATTTCCTAGCACAAGATAAACAAAAAACAAAAAAACTGGGACCTGCCTCTCTACCTCTCACTGATTTTCATCATTTGGGTTGATACTTGATAAATCCTGTTGTTGTTGTTTTTTTCCTTTTGGTCTCATATTTTCAAATAAAAGTGAAAAAAAAAAACACTTTGAGAATTTAATGGCTCCAACCCTCCCCAAAATATTTAAATTGTCCAAAGAATATATCCCATCTGAAAGTGTGTATGTGTTGGTGTGTTGGCAATTTGCACAAACTTGAATTGCTGCCAGGATTTAGTAATAAGATTTCACACACACACACACACACATGCACACTCTAAATTTCTTCTCTCAAGCAAACAAAAAACAGAATCTCTGGCAACACAGGATTTGCACACTCACACAACAGTAACTGATGCACAAAATCTCTGTTTGCCTCAACCCCTCCACTCTCGGTTGCATTCCATCCTTCCTGCTGCATTCATACCCAGTGACTCTTTCATTTCCTGCCTGACCCCCATAGGCATTTGGGTTTGTGATATCTGCTTGGCCAATAATTCTCAATCCAGTTGGTTGGGATTTACTCCTATATGGTTATCCAGAAGTTCATGCCCTATTGAAGAGTAAAAAAAATCAGAGAAATTAAAAGGCTCATAAACAAACACAAAATATCTAAAGGTGAAATTTAAAATTAAATAAGAATGGAATCAAATATATTTTAAAAATCCACGAGGTAAGGTGAGTGGGATGCCAGCTTAGGTTATTATCATGCAGCTGGATGCCATTTTCCACCATCACTGGCTACTGCACCTGCACTGATCACCCAGGAGCCAAAGCTTTTTGTTTGATTGTTCATGTAAATTTGTTCTCACTGGGACCAACATTATATGAAATCCAAAATCTACTAGTAGAATCACATATACTACTTGTAAGAGCCCTATTAACCATTTGATATAATTGCATCACATTATTACATGAAGACTCTGAATTAAGTAATTTAGAGGGAGCAGATTCCACTTCAAGGGCTGGAAAATGAAATCACCACACTTGGATGATCCAGCTGAAAGTGATACATTTCTTGTTATTTAGAGCCATTGGTGCCCTTCATCTCATTAAAGAGACATTTAATAAAATGCCTTTCTACTGAACTAATTAACATAATTTTATTGTATTCTAATGTCCTAAAGTGAATAAAATATTTTAGGAAGTGGATTTTAAAGGATGTCAGCCAGCTAAGAATGTGATTATCCATTAATCATCAAAATAAGGATTTTATTTTCTTAGGAATGAAAATAGAGGAGAAAATCTTGTTTTTGCTTATTAAATATATTGGGGAATGGTTCTTTTCTAAGGTTTACCTCCTAGGGATATAAACTTATTAATGACTTTAAGAAAAGTTCTGTCTCAATACCAATCTAAAGAAAACAATTAATTCTTATGCCATGTTTATCAAGTACCCCCAGCAGCATAAAAACACTTTGTAGTTTAACAAAGGCCATGTTTGTGGTGGACCCATTAAGGCATGTTGAAACAGGATTCTACTCTTGGCCTTTCATTTGATACCAAATTGGGTGGGCTTTCTACAATTCCTATACTACTCTTTTAGGAGGGAAAAAAACAAGTTAACTTTTTAAAAATGTATCCTGGATTTAACAATACTGTAGTAAGACGCCTCACGTTCCCTTCCACAATGCATTCAGGAATAGTTAGGGGGAATGTTACACTCCTGGCCCCGAAAAGAAAAAAGCCACTAGGCTGAGATAGGTATTTAAACAAGGCATTGTCTACTTCATACCCCTGGGGAGTAAGTTATTCAATTAGTGAGGCCAGTGTTTCAGATAACACACTTGGGTCACAAATATAATATTGATGGTGCAACAATAGATTTCTAGATCCACCATCCAAAACGTAATTTTTTTTGATCTGTAGAGTACTTATTTTGGGAGGAAAGGATAAACTCATGAAAAAATAAAGATAGGTGGTTTCAAAATTTATTTCTAGCCAAAGTTAGCCTAATGCCAGAATCAGGATTGAAATCTGGTGGTATCTCCCTCAGAACTTCATGGAAATCGAACACAGAAGTCAGAAATAAAATTACTGAGAAATGCACTGTGAAATTCACCTTTAATATTATCAAAGCTTTAGCAAAATGCCAGAACTATGAGTTTTCACATCAACCAAGAAACTTTTAGCAAAGTGCAGTATTCGGGGATGGATTTAGATAGATAACAAACAGAGTATTTCCACGACGATGTTTTCTCAGTGTGCAAAACGGTGTAAATGTCGGCCACGATAAACTAAAGGGAGTGCCCAGAAGATCTAACGACCTAGTCATGCCGGTCGTCCCACACGGCTTTTTCCTGTTCAAAAATCCATCTATGAGGAGGCAACGTCATTACCCAGGTTCCTTTAACGCAAAGGGCAGCTGTCAAAGTCGGTGGGCCGCAGAACACGTGAAAAGTTCTGCGCCTGTTAGGGGATTCCGTCGGGGGCTGTGGGCGGTGGAGGTCTCTAAGCGCGGCTTCCTAAGCCGCTCACGGGATCGCGAAGTTGCTAAGCGATTCTGGCCGACCCTTCCTTCGCCTAACCCGTGAGCAGCTGACAGCAGCCCCGCGCCCAGTGACTCCAAAACAGCTTTAATTTGTGAAGTTCTCAGATCTCCAATCCCGGGCAGCATGGCAGCAGAGCGCTCACGCTCTCTGGGTCCCCAACTCTGAGCTGATGCTTTAGATCCCTAAAGCCGGGGTCCCTCTCCCTTCCTATCAGGGATGAAGGAGAAGGCACGGCTGGAGTGTCCGTAGGGGATCTGTCAGGGCCGCGTTCAGAATCGGGAACTCGCCTGCGGTCCTCCGAGCTCAGCTGCCCCAGGCGGTGGCAGCCCCGGGGAGCAGGAGTTGACCGCGCGGGGGACGGGGTGCAAAGCCGGCTGCGGGGCTGCTGGGCCCGTGCGTGCTCACCTTGGCCAAGGAGAGCTCGCCAGGTCGCCCCCGGGGTGGTCCCGCTCCGCGGTCCCTCTCCCGGCGCCTTTCCAGGAGCCGGGCGGGACGTGGCGGGTTCCGGGAGGGATACGCGCTTACCTGGAGGTAGGGCCGCCCGTGGGCCACCCCGCCCACGACGATGTCCGCCCCGGCCATGGCCCCGGTGGGCGAGAAGCCGAAGCCCACGTAGCCGGCCGTGCGCACCTCGAGGCGGAGGGCGAGCCGGCCGCCCCGGCGGCCCCAGCTCAGCCAGTACTTGCCCTCCGAGTCCAGCGCGGTGCGGTGCGGGAAAGGCCGGCCCGAGCCCCCCGCGGCCGCCCCGGGGAGCAGCCCCCAAAGCAAGAGCAGCAGCCAGCGGCACATCCCGAGCGCCTCCAGCGCGCCCGCACCTGGGCCAGCCGAAGAGAGCCAGGGGGGCGGTGCGGGGGGCGGGGGCGGGAGCCTGGCCCCGCCCCGGCCCGCCCCGCACCTCTCCCTCCCAACCCCGGGCCCTCGCGCCTCCCCCACCCGGGCAGGGAAGGCTCAGCTCCGACGCTGTGGGCGCCCCCACCCCGGCCTCCCGCATTCCACCTCTGACCCGCGCCCCCCAACCCCGAGTCCCGCGCTCCCACCCTATCCGGCCCCGCGCGCCCCGCAGCTCCCGTCTGGCCTGGTTCTTCCAGGCCGAGACACCTGCTGCCCCCCACCCGGCCTGGATCTCCCAGGGCTGGTTGGGTGGGAAGGAAAGCGGGGACTTCCTGTGAAGAAGGCGGGTGGGTAGAGGCAGAAGCCCAGAAAAGACGGAAAAGTGGGACGGGGGCAGAGGGCAGAGCCCTGGTGGGCACTTGTGCGAAACGTCGGAGATCCGAGGGGAAAGGAGGAGAGGATGCGAGGTTACAGCAAGTTTAGCCTAGGAGGCGAGTTCCCAGTGAGCTGAAGGGATAATCCTGGGCTGCGGTGGAGGGAGGGTCCCCAAAAGTCCCTCCAGGGTAGCTGTTGGACATCTCAGCTCCTTGTACCCGGCGGCGTCCCGGCTCCCAGGGGGAGTTTGGTGCCTTCCGCGGCGCAGCCGTCCCACCCGTTCACCCGCGGGCCCCACGACTTCCTACCGCTCCGCGGGAGCCAGCGCCCCATGCCTGCCCCATGCCTGCCCCATGCCTGCCCTCCGCCTGTTTTTTGTTTGATTTGGTTTGGGTTGGATTTTATGGCGGCAGATTCTGCCAGACTCCTTTGCTACGGGCAGAGGGGCTAGAAGTTAGGCTTTAATTCGAAGTCCTCTTTTCCTGTCCTCCCACGTTCTGGCCTGGGCCATGTTTATCACAAATTTTGTGTCTGAACCTTTGACCACATCAGTCCTGTCTTCAGAATGCTAATTACGCAACCTGTCAATTCTAAGTTAGCCTCTGTTTATTTATTCATTTTTTAATATCCTGTCATATTTCAGAAAGGTACTAAGGTGGGTTACAAAAATACAAACAATGTAAATAGAAAAACGGCTGGATATCAGATGAAAAATATATGGGTAAGAAGAATACCTGAAGTATGTACTTTTTATTCTGGATTTGGAAGCTTCACATAAACCATGCGTACTTCTTATTCTTTCTCCTCAAATCCTGTTTCATCCTGTGTGCTTGTTTTCTTGTTGCTTTGCACACAGCAGAGTTACCAGCTTGCATCTGAACTGTGTTCTCCCAAGGATTCAGGTCTGCTTACTGGGAATGGGCTCCAACCAAGGAAGAAGGGAATCAGGTCCCTAGGCTTAGCCAGTGACCATGGGCCAGGGTCAGAGAACAGAGATATTGAGACCTTGGCACAGGGCAAGCCCTAAAGGAGCCTGTGGCGCCTTCAAAGAACAAAGAACAAAGGCGTTGACCTAGGAAAGAGCAGCAGTACTGGGGCAGCAGCACCCTCTGCAGCGCCCTACGAGTTGCAGCGTTAGAGCTGGTTCTAGCAGGCGCCTTGTGCAAGCACCTGGGTTTTGGCTGCTGCTGTTGGCTTCCTCCATGAAGGGGGTGGGGGTGGATATGGAGAGAAAGAACAGAATGGCAGACACCGAGGCCAAGGGGATGGGTGATGGCACGTGAGAGGCACCTGCAGCCTCTCACTGTGTTGGGCAGGGATTTCAGGGAACTCAAATCCTGTTGCATGGCCAAAGGCAACCTTCCATTTATTCCTAGGACGAGCAGTCTGGGACACACGGCTATAGCTGCTACATGGATTTCCTCATATAAATCCCCACTTCACATCTCCTAGGACATGTTCTGTCTCCTTATGACAAAACAAAGGGATGTTATGCCTTCCAGAATCTGACCTCCATTTTCTGCTCTGGACTTAACCTGCCACCATTTTCATATCACCCATTGCCCTCTAGACACATGAAAATTCCCTCTAGAGCCCTCAGCAGAGAGCCGTGCTACCTTAACCCCCTCAGTTCTTTGAAGCATTTCTGATCCTCCTTCCCACATTACAAGGGCCAGGTGGCACTGACCCCTCTCACGGTGCTGTGAAATGCTCAAGAATGCTCCGTACAGACCCAGTGCATCCTGTCTTCATGCTTCTCCATAACCCCTTTAGGTCAGGGAGATGTCAGCTCCCTTGTTGTAACCTCATTGCCTGGAATACAGACCAGCATGCAGTAGGTGCTTAATAAATACTTGTAGAAAGAATGAACACATGCATGTGCAGATCCTTCTGCAAACATCCTCTTAACAAGGTTGGGCTGTCAGGGGAAAGCTTACCCCAGCTTGGCTGAATGTTCTGCTCTGCAGTGGTACTGAGGTAAACATAGAAAGAAGATCACATGAGAATACACAAAAGAGGAAGTCCTCAGTTGTTTTATGATTTCATTAAGTAAGGTCACTGAGTGTGAAGTTATTGTCCTTTGTGTATCGGTGATGGGCATTGCATTTAAAACAACCCACATGCTCAAGAAATACTAAAACAAGCATAATGGTCTTGAGATTAGGTCAACAAACAGAACATTATTAGTATAATTTATACTCTAGAGACCCACTCTGTTTTGGCTTGAATTACCCCATAACTGAGGACAAATAGAAAAGATTATAAATCCATACCTAAGCTACCTGAATTCCCTTGATGGAAACCACCTCCCCACTTCACTTTCATAGAGGCCTCAGTTTCTAGTTTGGAAATCAATTATTCTATATTGCTTGTCTTCAATTTGTAAGGAAAGCGGGAAGAAAGCCTAGGTGCATTAAAACTCAGGGTATAGAATAGAGAGGTGAATGAAATCAATGGGAAGGGATATCAAATCATTTTTGAACAAACTATTGTTCTTGTAAAAAATGATCTATGCTATTTCTTTAAAGAAAAAACTCAGAAAATGCAGAAAAGTATGACTAAGAGAGTAAACTAAAATGTTGCCTGAAATTCCACCATCCAAAAATAACTCTTGTATGCATTCCGGGAACCTCATTCCAGAACCTAGTCCCATCCAAGTCTTGGAGAAAAAACCTGGTGGACAAGAATTTGCGAAGAAACAGGTGAACTAATTTTGTAAGACTTCGTTTGAAATAAATGGTGTGACTCTAAGCACACCAGTTACAATCACATTTTCATGCTGCTTCTCCCAACACGTATCCAATGAAAGGAACAGAGAAAAGATAAAACTAGGGTCTCAGCGAGGTCTTACTGAAGTTCAGGACATTTAACCAGATTGCTCATTCTTACAATGAATCATTTTCTCACACTTTTCAATCAGGCATTTTAAATGCCATGTTTATTTTGACGACCCACCCATTCTGATACACAGCTTGTGATCAGCCAGTGAGACTGCAGCCATGCTGAGCTCCCTCACCTCCAAAGGCTCTGCTGCTCAAGTTTATTTATGTTTCCACATTAGGCAAGGGGAAGGAGAGAAATTTTTAAAGTCCATGCTAAGTCACTTGGAATGAACCAGGATGGTCTGAAATAGCCTATTTCTTTTTTGGAATATCATCATTTCCCTGTCTACTTTTACCTGAGGTGCAACAATACTAAATATTTATAAAGTTCCCGTCTCATAGGGAGCTCAAAGAAAAATATTTATGTAAGTGATCTCAGCAGTTCTCCAACACTCGAACGGGGATGCTGATGCATATTCTCGCTCTAGTCTATAAACTAAGGCACTTGTGTGCATAGGTGACTGGTTCAAGGGCATACTGTGAGTCAGTGGCAGCAAGGCCAAAAATAGAATTCTGGTTTCTTTCTTTCTTTTTTTTTTAACTGCATACTTTTCTCTGGCTCTTGCCTCATCACTAATAAAAACTAGTAATTTTGAATGCCAGTTGAAATTTCTTACATGAGCAAGATGCTATGAGTCACTATTAGCTCACTGTTACATTCATCATTTTGATAATGGATGATGTGATGGTGATGATGTGGGATGAAGGAAGTGAGGACATGGTGCATTTACTTTTATTCGGGGTTTCGGGAGACTAAGATTCCATTAACGGAGTTCTTGAGGTCACTCTGAAATTGAGACCATTTGACCCTGGAAATTACTCTTAAATTCTTCCATGTGAAAATCACAGGAAGCAAACCATTTTCTCTGGGCAAAACCTATGCTTTAGAATGATCTGTAAACTATGCTCTGAAATACAACTGTTTCAACTGAAAAAAAAAGTCAGTGAAAGAAAAAGCAATCTCCTTTTCACCACTAACGACCATGTGTTAGAAATTCCCTTTGCAGGGAACCATGGTGTGTATCAGTAGCAAGATGGGAAAGAAATCGATTACACTGAGTACCTCTCCAGTGTGATTGTTCCAAAACCTTTTTTTGGTATTGATGGAGGCCATACAATAAACCTGGAAATCGTATGCATTTTTGAAATCACCGTTAGCTGAAGGAAAATACCCATGTCCTCCCATTTCCGCCTCTCTCACTTCTATGGGGACCAAGCAACTGAAGCTGTCAGTGATCATGGGAGGGGAAAGAAACGTGCTGAGTTAATCGTAGAAGGCCAGCCTTGGAAGGAAACTTAGAGATCCCCTAGTCCAAGACACTCAGCTTACTGATGAGGAAAGGGAGTCCTAGACAGAAACAAACTGTTCTAAGTAATAGTTTTGATGTTGTTTCCTTCTTTAATAGGCACCAGCAGGGAGGTTGGTTACCTGCCACAGTTGACACCACAGTTGACCAAACAATGCTTGGCTCCTTCCACTTCCTCTGACTTGGTCATTTGTTTTGGTATCAGGTTGATCCTTCAGATTTCAAATTCAATGTTGGTGTTGGCTTCATCAAGTTTTAAGTTCCAGACATTTGTTAGGAGGACAGAGTGGAAAGAGAAAGAAGACATTGTGAATATGGTGATATTCTCCCCCCAGCCTCGGACGTGGGAGTTACCTTCTGGCTGTGCGCCTGTGGGGGTGATGATTCAGGACAGCGGCAAGAATTTGTATTTTGATCTGAACAGGAATTTTGCTGTTACGACTTTTTGTTTCCACTCTAGGAGTGGTTTTTAGTCTAGAGTATACAGTGAATACTTTCCATGTTACATTTCCCACAGGCTACATAATATTTTATTAATTTAGCTTCTCAAAATTAAAGATTATTAATTTTAAGAAAGTCAAAGTATTTCTTGAATTTGTGTTCTTGGAATATTTTAATCTTTTTTCCATTGTGATATTGGATCTCCAAACTTCCCATTTTGAAGTAAAGTAGGAGAATTATAACAGTGAAAACTATTAAGCATTTATGACTAAAAGGGGCCAACTAAACAGTATGGAAATTGTTCACCATGTAAAAATCATTTCACGTTTGAGTCAAAGGAAAGCGAGAGAATTTTCCCAATGGTGTATTTTAAAATCCATATATGTAGATTAATTACTGCTAAACTGAAAATATTTTAAAAAGAAACTATAAACACTTCTAAATTTCCCTTTATTTGAATGTTTTTCCAGCCGTGGTATTTCCCATTAAGCCCTACAGTCTAATGAGAGAGCATTAGGATGAGAATACATTGAACATGTAACCATGATTCAGTGGATATTAGACATTCTTGCCAAGCTTCTCTGAACACTGTCCTGAAAAACCATTATTTTGTATATGATTTGTTTCAAAACTTACTACTGGCATGTTGGCATATGAGTGTTTATTTTGTATTTAGCTTAAGGCAGGTTCTCTCCAGTCCACTCTGCAAAATTCACCTTGGAGCTGCTTTCTACCTCCATCCCTCTATCCATCTGTTACACACACACACTTCTACATACCTTGCTGTAGCTTCAAATGAATACGAGGAACATCGAAGATGATGCTAAAATGAAATTATTTTAGAAATAACTTCTCTCTATTAACATCCTCACTAGAATGAGTAAGACACACTTAGTTTTAAATTGTGAAATCCTAGACAACAACCATGGTTTTGTGAGCTTTAGTGGTTTTACATTTCATCAGTACAATCTGAGTTTAAATGGATTTGAGTGTTGGTTAAGAGAAGGGGTACGTTATTTTTTCCTGAAATTTAAAGAAATAATGTATTGAAGGGAAGTGGCTGTGGCTCAATCAGCTGGGCTCCCGTCTACCATCTGGGAGGCCCTGGGTTCCCGTCCTGGGGCCTCCTTGTGAAGGCAGGCTCGCCCGCATGCTGCGGAGAGCCGCTGGCCTGGGCACCAAGGAGTGCCGCTGGCCCACAAGCACTGCGGAGAGCCGGCTCAGCGGGGTGACACAACAAAAAGGGAGAAAAGTAAAAACACAGAAGAGTGTGCAGTGAATGGACACAGAGAGCAGACAACAAGCAAGTTACAAGGCAGGGGGGAATAAATAAAATACAGACACAGAAGAACATGCAGTTAATGGACACAGAGAGCAGAGAGCAAGCAAGCCACACGGGGGGAGGGGAATAAAAAAAATGTATTGAAGATCTGGAAAACAATCCTTAGTAGATGAACTTTTCCAGAAAAATGTAGCGACACGATGCATTCAGTCTATCATTTTACAACGTGCGTTAGCAGCAGTGGATGTGGTTCAAGCAGTTGAGGGCCCACCTCCCACATGGGAGGTCCCAGGTTTGGTTCCCAGTGCCTCTCATAAAAATAAAAACAAACAACAAGCAAAACAAATGAAAAAACCAACTCAGGGAAGCCAATGTGGCTTAGTGGTTGGGCACTGGCTTCCCATATCCCACATACGAGGTCCTGGGTTCAATCTGCAGTGCCCAGTACCTCAACAAACAAACAAACAAAAAACACATGCCTTAGGCACAAGTATAAAAACTAAGAGATGAGCCACCATTCTTCAACAATTTGGGCAAAGAAAAAATGCCTAAGAAACAACATGTACGATTTACAAAGGAAGAGCTCTTTAGTATAAGCACTATTAAAAAATTTATTTAAAAAGGAACACAAATGGACAAGTATGTTCAGCTGCATATGCCAAACTGAGCCTTTGGCACTAATCATAGCATTTGCCATACAGCATTAACACATATTATAAAAGTGCATGGTGTCAAAGGAATAGAATCGCCAGCATTCAAAAGCAGCTTTGAACAGACTGAAGATTTAAGGCTTCAGTCTGTTCTTATGCTGGCTGAGCCCTGAATCTCAGCAGAGTTACAACACCTACTCTCCAGTTCATCTGACTCACCCAGGACAACTAACAAAATGATGATGATGGACAATGCCCCCCCCCCCCAAAAACAGAGGGTATCTACAACTGTAAGCAAGACAGCTACATCCATCTGCCCCACGGAAGTCCCCTCTCAATCAGAAGCAGAGTGGGCATCATCATCCCCACATCCTCAGGATTGAGGCATGAACAAACACAAGGGGGGACTGCACCTATGGACTAAAGTAGACTTATTATTATTCTAGCAATGGAAGAACTTGCAACATTGATATAAAGGCGCTGGTCACCTTTGACCAACAACACGAAAGATGTTAAGGGGAAAATGTGGCAGAAGAGAAGGGGAAAGGAAATATGGGAATCCCCCTGTACTTTTGATGTATCATTTATGTAATCTAAAGCTTCTTTAAAAAAATAAAATTTTTTTAAAAACCAACTTTGCCAATTAGGCAATAAAACAATTGACAGCCTGTCGTGTCCATCACTGAATACACTGGTAGTGATTTTGAAATGAAAAAAAAAAAAAAAGAAAACAGTAGCACAGACCCTTTTACTTTCTCCTTTTATAAATAAATCAGAAAACAAACATACATCAATTCTGTCATATGCGAACATTGTCAAAGTGCTTCATTTGTACAAGGAAAGGACACGGAACAGAAATGTGTTAGAGATTCAAACCTAAGTGGGTGTCAGCAGTAGGATCATACAGCTCTCTGATGGCACCCAGGAAGAGCCACTTCCTAATCGCAGTGTTAAACAAAGTCTCAGAATCCTTTGCCAGGTTTTTTGGGAACTCATGAAGATAGTTCAGTGATAAAGCAAGGCTCCTCTCATGCAGAAGCATACAGGCCAACACGGCTGCAATTCGTACAAATAACCTGGAACACGGGTGCTCCAGGTGATCTGCAAGAATTCCAACATACTGTGGTCTCTCAGATTTGGAGAGTAGCCGAGTGCCCAGCATTGCAATGAAGGATTCTTTTATCCCAGCCATAACTTCATTAACAGCGTATTCCTTATGATCTGTGTTTCCTGGAGAAGTTTTGAAATTTGCATAATCCTCTAGCATGAAATCCACATTCATCTTGGCAGGAAGATAAAAGAGCTGGGTTGTTTTGCCTAGTAATTAACTTCCAGGCATCAACAAGCCATGGTTTTAGTTCTCCAGGAATCTTTACTAACTGCAATTCTGTTCTTGAATGGTTTCTCGTTTTCAACAGGAGGATCTACTCCACCATTCTCTTCCAAGGAGGCTGAGTGTGTCTCACTGGTACTGCCACCGCCTCCACTCCCAGATGTTTTCTGTTTTCAGGTCAACATTTTTCTGCTGCAGACAAGATGCCTTCTTTCCTGGGGCGGCCGGCTCTTCCTTCTCTCTGCCTGTTGCTCCTGACTGGCATTTGAATTTCCCTCTGTTTCTGCTGATTGATGCCCACGTATTTGAGGACTCTGCTTCCTGGAATCCATTCATTCCAGTTTTTGTAAAGTATTTCACGTTTATCCAACTATCTAAGTAAGGGAAAACACGGCAACCTTTACACGCTTGCTTCATAAAGCAGAGACACATGAAAGAAGAGCTCTCTCTCACCCTCCTGGAAGTCAGACTTGGGGTCTGGCTTTGCTGACTCCTCCTTCTCCCACCACCCCCTACTACTGTTCCCCACTCTCCACCCCACCCAGCTCAGCTTCACGGTCAGGCACTGCCAGCTCTACATCCTGGGCCGATTTGCCAGCGCTCGCTGGCATGACAGCAGCACATCCGCTCTTGTATCTGCACCCAAGGGTACGTTAACGTTTATGAGACCAAAGGAAAGCAGTAGATTTGACACTTAAATACTTAGCTTCTATATGCTTATACGTCTATCACCATCAGTTTACATAAAAGTTTAGTGCTTAGTTAAAATGAACAACCAAAATCAATTCAAAACTGAATACACACACAAATTTTTTAAAAAATAAGTAAAGTAATAAAATAAAATAGCAAAAAATACCTGAATACAAATTTAACTCCACACTGAGACTGATGAGAGGATGTGGTGTTACTTGATTCAAAAATTCCAAACATGGTTTTGGAAAAGATCAGAAGATATCTGTACTATATTGAAAGGCCACAGAACTAAAAAAATATAAACATGAATATTTAATCCTTCAAAACCTTAATTAAAATCATTACAATCATTACTAGGAATAATAAATATGCAATGAATATAGGTTCACTTAAATGAAAAGCTGTCTCACTTAAATGAATCAATAGCAAGCAATTGTTTTTCCATAAGGAAAATGGCAAAAATGAGCTTTCTGGTTATGAATGTTAAACAAGGTTTGGAAGCTTTCTAATCAATACATGGATAAAAGGAGAAAATATGTTATGTTTGTTTTCTATGCTACAAGATTTTGTTTCTTCTTGTTTCTAAATCTAAGCATTAATTTGAATTCTTTGGAAATCTCCGCATTAAAAAAAACAAATTGGATCATTGACTTAGCTGTACGTAAATGCAATTTGTTCTCTGAAAGCCATGTTTTCCCTTACTTATATAACTAAATAAAAGACTGAAAATTTAAAATATAATCAGATTGATAGTCACTACTTCAACTGTCCAGATAATTGCTGTCATTTCACTGCAGTGTGTGCCCATACAGGGTTTATTGAAATCCCATCTGTAGCAGTTTAATGTGGTTATGAATTAAAAAAATAGATATTGGATTATGTTTGTAATCTCATCTGTACCTGGGTGTGACTGAATTATGATTAGGGCATTGAGTCCCCACCCCTTGGTAGTTGGGAATCACAGATAAAAGGCATGGCAAAGAACAGAATTGAGCATTTCTGATGTTGGAGTTTTGATGTTGGAGTTTGATGCTAAAGACTTAAGCTGGAGCCCCGGGAAGTAAACTCACAGAGGAAAAAGAAGCCAGCCCCAGGAAGAAAGGAACCTTGAACCCAGAGAGAAGCAAGACCCTGGAAGGGAGGAACCCAGGAAGCCTGAACCCTCGTAGCCATCGGCAGCCATCTTGTTCCAACATGTGCAAATAGACTTTGGTGAGGGAAGTAATTTATGCTTTATAGCCTGGTATCTGTAAGCTCCTACCTCAAATAAATACCCTTTATAAAAACCAACCAATTTCTGGTATTTTGCATCAGCACTCCTTTTGGCTAAGTAATACGCCATCTCATCACAAAATTAGCTTTACATGTAACAACTTCAATAATAATAATAATAATAATACTGCATGTATATTACATGGATTGCCTCATTTAATCCTTACAGCAATTTATGAGGAAACTGAGGAAGAGCATTGTTTTGTAACTTATATAAGAAGAAAGTCAACAGGAACTTCCCTCTTTTGTAAAGTAAAAAATTTGTCATAGTAATAAAAATATATTGATACTATAAATTACTATATGGTCTGGATATATTTTTATAAAAAAATATTTTTAGAAAACAAATCTATTTTATAGTATTTCTGTTGACTTCAAATCAAACTAAAACACTCACACAAAGTCTATTTGCTACAAATGTAGCTTGGAGATTTTCATGATGCAAGTTTCTAAAACTTTATGTAGTTGCTCAGTTTCCAGAGCCATGGCTACATACTGAAACTTGATATTGTGGGAATGGAACATGTAAAAATTTAATTAATGTGTGTGTGGGAAGATGTGGAGTGGGGAAATTAATTTGAGTGAAATTGAAGGAAATCATCTTTTATCTTTACTCTTCTTCCCTCTCACACACACACAACACAGATGTTAATGTAGTTCAATTATTTTTGTTGGGGGCTGGTAATTATCGAATCCATTTTTATCCTCTTTTCAGATGTTAGGAGAAGGCAAATTTAACATGTTGGAAATTTAAACTTCAAACAAGGTAAAATGAGAGTGACTATCTTGTAAAGAACACTTAGAACAAAAATAAATAAACAGAACTTCCAGGACAGATAGCGGAGTAGGGAACTTCAGGACTCAGTTCACCAAAACTGCTATTAAATAGGCAGGAACTGTCTGAAACAACTTTCTGGGCCTCCAGAGGCCAGAAGAAAACTGTACAGCATCCAGGCAAGAGAGGGAGGAAGAGGCTGATAAACTATGATAAAGAAGAGTGAGTTGCTCTCTCTGTGTAGCAGTGACAGCTGGCTCCCATCACTCACTCTCACAGTGAGCAGCCTTGGGTTCCAGTCCCTGGCTAGCTTTTTGGTGACACAGAGGGACATAAGAATCCTCTTCCCCAAAACCAAGGTGAGCACAGCCTCTTACTGATCATGGCTTTGGGTTTGTTAATTTGGATTACTGTTAACTGGCTCTGTGCTATTGTTTCAACATGCCTTGGACAAAGGTTGTGGCAGCCATTGTTTCAACCCTGACCTGAACAGGGGAGGAGGCAGTGTAAATTTAAAGGCACATTACTTCTTCAGGGCTGTAGGCTCAGTTAACTGAAGGGTAGCATTTTCTGGGCAGGCCAGGAAACCACAGGTTTGGGGAGCAGTCAGTAAATGACTTTGGTGCCCTTCATGATCCCCTCCTCAGGGAAAGTGCTTCCCTGACCCTATTTTGGCCAAGAAATACTGACTTGAGAAAGTCCTCTCTGGGATGACCTTCTTCCCAGAATTTGTCCTACAGGCAAAAGCCACTAGCTAGAGACAAGAAAGGAGAGTAAAAAACTACAGAGGCAAAACAAACACAAACAGAACAGATCAAGAAAAAAAAGGGTAGAAAGGAAGTTTTCTCCTGAAAGTGAAACAATTGCACAAAAAATACAATCTTAAAAATTGTGCTTGTATCCAGGGCAAGAATCAGATGATGAAGAGCTGAAAAACTCTGATCACTTAAACACAGGCTATTCTGAAGGTCTAGAATAAGATGGAATAAGTATCAAAGAAGAGCCTTAACACAAGGCAATCAACAATAACACCCTAGGAAAGAAAGAGAAACTGACCTTCAGAGTAAGCTCATCAATGTAGTCTATCTGTCCTGTCTTCTAGTTCACTGATTATTTCTTCTGTCTGTTCAAATCTGTTGCTTGCCTCTAATACATATATATTTTTAAAGATTTATTATTTCCACCCCCGTGTGGCTTGTTTGCTGTCTGCTCTCTGTGTCCATTTGCTGCATGTTCTTCTGTGTCTGCTTGTCTCCCTTGTTGCGTCATCTTGCTGCACCAGCTCTCCATGGGGTATTGGCCGTCGGCTTTTGGTGGGTGTGGGCCATCAGCTTTCCATGGGGCCTGGGCCATCAGCACTCCATGGGGCGCAGGCCAGCCAGCCTTCACAAGGAGGCCCTGGGATGCAAACCCATGGCCTCTCATATAGTAGACAGGAGTCCAATTGATTGAGCCACAGCTGCTTCCCCTCTAATGTATTTTTTAAATCCCCCCCTTCCCTTGGGGCTTTTTGCTTGCTGTCTGCTCTCTGTATCTATTCACTGCATGCTCTTCTGTGTTTTTTTGCTTGTTTCCCTTTTTGTTGCATCACCTTGCTGAGTTGGCTCTCCGTGGTGCTTGCGGGCTGGTGGCACTTAGTGGCACCAGGGCTGGCAGCTCTCTGCAATGTGTGGGTGAGCCTGCCTTCATGAGGAAGACCTGGGATGTGAACCTAGGGCCTTCCAAATGGTAGACAGGAGCCCAACTGATTGAGCCACAGCTGCTTCCCCCCTCTAATGTATTTTTAATCTATTCTATTGTGTCTTTCATCCTCATAATTTCTGTTGTTGCCTTTTACCCTTTCAAATTCTTCTTTATACTCACACATTGTCTTCTTAATATTCTTTACCTCTTTATGCATATTTTCCTTCCTCTCCTCGAATTGATTTAGGAGACTTGTTTGAACATCACTGACTAGTTGTTCCAAATTCTGTGACTCCTCTGAAGTTTTAATTTGTTCCCTTGACTGGGCCATATCTTTCTGTTTCTTAGTATGGCTTGTAATTTTTTTTGCTCATGTCTAGGCATCTGACTACCTTGAAAGTGAAAGTTTGGAAAAAAATATTCAGTGCAAATAGTAACCAAAAAGGTGTTGGAGTAGCTATAGTAATATTGCATAAAAGAGACAAAGGACACCATATATTAATAAAAGGGGAAATGAAATCTACCAAGAAGAAATAACAATAGTAAATATTTATGCACATAACCAAGGTGCCCCAAAATATATGAGGTGATCACTACAGTGAGAAATAGATACATCTACACTAATATTTGGAGACTATAATACACAACTCTTATAAACAGATAGAACATTTAGACAGAGGATTAATAAGGAAACAGAAACTTTAATAATATGATAAATAAACTAGACCTAACAGACTTATACAGATCATTGCACCTCAAAGCAGCAGGATATACAGTCTTCCAAGTGTGCAAAGATCATTCTCCAGGATAGAGCATATGTTGGTCCATAAAACAAGTCTCAATAAATTTAAAAAGATTGAAATTACCATAATTGAATGAATCCAGAAAGCAATAACAGGCAGAGAACTGGAAACTTCACAAAAATATGGACTTAAACAACACACTCTTCAACAATCAGTGGATCAGAGAAGAAATTGCAAGGGAAACCAGTAAATATATTGATACAAATGAAAATGAGAATACAACAAACAAAACTTATGGGATGCACTGAAGGCAGTGCTCAGAGGGATAGCCCTAGATGCCAAGATTTAGAAAGAAGAGCTAAAATCAAAGACTTAACTGCACACCTGCAGGAACTAGAAAAAAAAACAAAACAAAACAAGAAACTAATCCCAAAGCAAGAAGAAGGAGAGAAATAATAAAGACTAGAGCAGAATAAATGACATTAAGAATAAACAAAAAAGAGAATTTTTAAAACCAGAAGTTGGTTCTTGGAGATCAATGAAATTGGCAAGCACTTTGCTAGAATGATGAGAGAGAGAGAGAGAGAGAGAGATGCTGCTGACCCCAAAGAAATAAAAAGGATCTAAGAGGATACTATGAACAATTGTACACAACGAATTCAACAACCTAGATCACATGGATAAATTCCTAGAAACATATGAACAACCTATACTGACTCTAGAAGGAACAGAAGACCTCCACAGACCAGTTACAAGTAAAAAGATTGAATCCATCATTGAAAACCTTCCAACAAAGAAAAGTCCAAGAACAGATAAATTCACATATGAATTCTACCAATTATTCCAAGAAGAATTAAGATCAATCCTGCTCAAACTCTTCCAAAAAACTGAAAAGGAGGGAACACTACCTAACTTATTCTATGAGGCCAATATCACCCTAATATCAAAGCCAGATAAAGGGATTACAAGAAAAGAATTCTTCTATGAATATAGACACAAAAATCCTCAAAAAATATTTGCAAGTCAAATCCAACAGTACATTTAAAGAAGTATACACCATAATCATGTGAGTTTTATCTCAGGTATGCAAGGGTGGTTCAACACAAGAAAATCAATTAATGTAATACATCACATTAACAAAACAAAGGAGAAAATCCATATGATCACTTCAATTGATGCCGAAAATGCATTGGACAAAATCCAGCCTCCTCTCTTCATACAGACATTTAAAAAAAATAGGAATAGTGGAAGCAGATGTGGCTCAATGAGTTGGGTGCAGGCTTACCACATGGGAGGTCCCAGGTTCAGGCCCTAGTGCTTCCTAAAGAAGAGGAACAGGTGCCCGCACAAACTGCAATAAGCTAAATGCCCATACCCACTGCAATGAGCTAGACACTGTACCTGCTGCAATGAGCAGGAACCTAAACAAGCAGATGCCACAAGCCAGCAGATGCTGTAGCTCATGGAGAGCGGATGTGGCTCAGGCCAGTGGGCACTTACCTCCCATGTGGGAGTTTGGGTCCAGTTCCCAGTGCCTCCTGGAAAAGGTGAGAAAACAATGAGCAGACAGATGAGAGAACCATTGTGGGGCGGGGGAATAAATGTAAACATAAATTTAATAAATAAATCTTTAAAAAAAGAAAAAAGAATAGAAGGCAATTTCCTCAGTGTGGTAAAGGAGGTATATCAAAGACCCACAGCTAACATTTTGTTCAATGGTGAAAGACCGAAAACTTTGCTTCTAAGATTTGGAACAAGACAAGGATGCCCACTGTCACCACTGTTATTCAACATTGTACTGGTTGGGCTAGCCAGAGCAATTAAGCTAGAAAAAGAAATAAAAGTCATCCAAATTGGAAAGGAAGTAGTAAAACTTTCAATCTTTGCAGATGACATGATCCTGTGTATAGAAAATCCTGAAAACTCTCCAGCAAAGCTACCAGAACTAATAAACAAGTTCAGCAAAATGGTGGACTACATAGTCTACAAGCAAAAATCAGTGGTGTTTCTATACACCAGCAATGAGCAATCTAAGTAGGAAACAAGAAAACTGTTCATTTACAATAGCAACTAAAAGAATTAAATACCTAGGAATAAATTTAACCAAAGATGTAAAGGACTTATACACAGAAAATAAAACATTTCTAAAAAGAAATAAATCTAAATAAACAGAAGGACATTCTGTGTTCACAGATTGAAAGACTAAATATCATTAAGATGTCAATTCTATCCAAATTCATTTATAGATTCAACACAATCCCAATTAAAATCTCAAACAGCTTACTTTGCAGAAATAGTAAATCCAATTATCAAATTTATTTGGAAGGATAAGGGATCCTGAATAGCCAAAAATATGTTGAAAAGGAAGAAAGAAGTTGGAGAACTCACATTTCCTGACTTTAAGGCATATTACAAAGCTACAATGGTCAAAATAGCATGGTACTGGCACAAGGAGAGATATATTGGCCAATGGAATCTAATTGTGCATTCAGAATTAGACCCTCACATCTATGGGCAATTGAGTTTTGACCAGGCTACTAAGTCCACTCAATTAGGAAAGAATGATCTCTTCAACAAATGGTGCTGGCAGAAATGGATATCTATATCCAAAAGAATGAAAAAGGATCCCTATTTCACACCATATACAAAAATTAACAACAAAAAAAATGGATCAAAGACCTAAATATAAAAGCCAGTGCTATAAAACTTCTAGAAGAAAATGTAGGGAAGCATATTCAAGATCTTGTGGTAGGCAATGGTTTCTTAGACTTTACACCCAAAATACAAGAAATGAAAGAAAAAATAGACAAGTGGGACCTCCTCTAAATTAAAAACTTTTCTGCATCAAAGGGCTTTGTCAAGAAAGTAAAAAGATAACCTACTCAATGGGAGAAAATATTTTGAAATTAAATATACAAAAAGGCTTAATATCCAGAATATATAAAGAAATCCTACAACCGAACAATAAAAAGACAAACAACCCAAATTAAAAATGGGCAAAAGACTTGAATAAACATTTCTAGAAAGAGGAAATACAAATGATATAAAGCACATGAAAAGATACTCAACAGGTATATCCCTACCTATTAGAGAAATGCAAATCAAAACCACAATGACATATGATTGTACACCTACTAGAATGGCCACTACTAACAAAACAAATAACTAAAAGTGTTGAAGAGGATGTGGAGAAATAGAAACACTCATTCATTGCTCGTGGGAATGTAGAATGGTGCAGCTGCTATGGAAGACCGTCTGGCAGGTCCTCAGAAAGCCAAATACAGAC
Organism: Dasypus novemcinctus; assembly: GCF_030445035.2. Classification (NCBI taxonomy): domain Eukaryota; kingdom Metazoa; phylum Chordata; class Mammalia; order Cingulata; family Dasypodidae; genus Dasypus; species Dasypus novemcinctus. The sequence goes on from NC_080683.1 coordinate 111,802,649, forward strand.
TTATCATATGAGCCAGCAATCCCACTACTAAGTATATACCCAGAAGAATTGAAATCAGGGACACAAATGATATTTGCACATCAATATTCTAAGTGGCATTATTCACAATTGCTAAAAGATAGGAAGAACGCAATTGTCCATCAATCAGTGAATGAGTAAACAAAATGGGGTATATACATACAATGGAATATTTTTTAGTTGTAAGAAGAAATGAAACCTTAATGTATGCAACAACATGGATGAAGCTTGAGGACATTTTGTTGAGTAAAATAAGCCAAACACAAAAGGATGAATATTAGTCTGATTTCACTAATATGAACTAAATATATTGAGCAAACTAATGGAGTTAAAAACCTAGTATGTAGGTTACCAGAAGATAGAATGATAATAGAGAATACTACATACTTACTTTGTGTAGAATCATCAGTAATGAAGTTGAGTGTAAATGTTTGGAAATGGATAGAGTTTATGGTAGCACATTATTATGAGTATAATTAACAGCACTGATATATTGGTGTGACCTTAATAATAGGGTGGTATATGGGGGAAAATACACCTGATGAAAACTATGGATAATAGCTAATAGTACTATTTTAATAATCTTCCATCAATTGTAACAAAGGTAACTACTGTTAAAAAGAATAGTACAATTACAAAAAAATTACTTTCATCAATTGTAACAAATATTCCACACCAAAGCAAGGTATTGGTGATGGGGTAGCGTATGGGAAGTCCATATTTTAGGCATGATTGTTCTGTAAACCTACAAGTTGTTTAATAAGAAAATTTTAATTAAAAGTTAAAATAGATCAGTATAACACAGCAAACCGTTTTGTAGATGATGTTAATAAAACAAGTGTAAGAATGTTCTTTCATGAAATACAACAAATGAACAATACTAATACAAGGTGTTAAAAATAGGGTGACATATGATAAAAATATACCTAGTGTAAATAACGGATGATAGGTAAAACTATTTTAATAATCTTTCATCAATTGTAGCAAAGGTAACTAATGTTAAAAAAAAAGTACAGTTTTTTTAAATGCTATCATCAGTTGTAGTAAATCCTGTAATTTATGCATGATTGTTTTATAAGCTCAAAAGTTCTCTAATTTAAAAAAAGGAAAATAAATAAGCACTCTTTCTCTCTTTTTCAAGTAATAATCAGTGCTTAGAACTCACAACAGCAAAAAGTTCTGGGAAAAAATACCATGATCATATATTTTAAACTAGAGGGTTATTCTGTGACCCTCCTACGGACATCAGAGAGTGAAGATATTTATAAAGTTCAGACCATTTTAACTGGTTGGTGGGTAGAAAATATTTTGAAAATCAAATTTAAAAAAGAAAATGTTTTCCTTTTTTTAAATTAACTAACAAATAGTTATATTATTGCTATTTATATTGCATGTTAAGTGAGAAAAAATTTTTCAAGTATGGGTCAAAAAATACCATGATTTGGTATATAAGCCAGAGAAATTAAATATTATTTCTGTATATCCAATACTGCCAAAAAAAAAAAAAGCTTTCTGACTAGTATAAAGAATATTCTAATTTGGAAACATTTCAAAAATATCTACCTTTGTGAAGTAGGGTCATCAGTGTAAAGAACTGGGAGGCTGAAATATTCAAGGGAAGGGGTTTGACTTGATGTTCTGGGGTCACTTTGGTCTGTCCCCTAGAAAGAGGAAGCCAAATGATCCACCCAAATTGATCTTGTGCCCTTCCAATCTCCTCCCTTTTTAAAGGTGATGTCTTAACTCAGGCTTGCAGAAAGCCTGTGTCAATAAATTTCTCAAGGAAATAATAAATAATATTGAGTAGTCATAAAGAAGGTTAATTTTACTTCTTTAATTCATTGTGAGCAAGATCAGACACCATGTGATAACAAGCTATTTGAGGGAGGCAATGTTAGGCAACATTAGATCAATTGATAAATCGTATGGAAATAATTTTAAAGCAGTTTTACAGTCAATTCTGAATTACCCAAAGAAACAAATGACCCCTATAATATGAAGAAATTTCCCGAAAACTGTGTTTAACATGGTGTCGATTCTCTGTTTCTTTGGTGAGTGAGAATAAAAAATGAGAGTACTGGGAAAAACAGCAGATTGAATCCCACTCAACGACTGAGTCAGAAGAACAAGGGACATGTAAAAATGAAGGGGACAGAAGAGACAGAAAAGCATCTGAGGCCAGCCAACAGCACAGTGCCTGGGCCCACGTCATCTTCACCTCCCTTGGATATCCTGTTTCAGGGTGATTCACCTTTGGTTATGGCCACTGCCCTAACTTGGATAATTTGTGACACTTCACAATAAAGCTTCTGAACCAGAGGAGCAGAAACTTGGGTTGTCCCGCAGAACTTACATACCAACTAGATTCTCCAAGGTCGCTCTCCCCAAAGGTCATGGCTATGGACAGGTGGGAACCCAAGTTGGTGAACAGAGATGATGGTGGGAGTAGAGTTTCTCTACAGATCCCACCTGGGAAGGGAAGTTAAAGGTTAAAATAACATTTAAATCTGAGATACGATGTCAGAATTGTGAGGAGTCTTGGGTGCAGTTTTGATTATAAGAAAGACCTCCATTGATAGAACAAATTTTAGGTTAGGGAGTACTGGGAATTTAAAAACAGAATCTCTAAGAAAACTGTGATTTTTATGGAAAGAGCACTTTAAAATTAAGTAATACCACTTGAATATTGAAGAGATGGAAACATTTACAGTATGCATTCTATAATGGAGAAGATTTAGAAAGAAATTAAGTCTTGTGATTAGCTTCCAGGATTTACACACCTCTGTATTTTACAGGTGATAAAAAATTAGTAAAAAACTTTATTTCCATATAATTAGAGAACCTCTAAACAAGCAAACACCAAAAAGGAAACTATGAAAATATTTCAGGTGTATTATGAAACAAAATCTTTCTAGGAAACCATTGTATTTATACAGCCCTGCAAAAGACCATTTTCCTCATTCGTTGGGATAATTTCTTCCATGTTTTCTGTTTGAAATTCATGAAGTTTTTACTTAGATCACATTTTCAGGATGTATTTTGTACATTTGTTTAGCAAGTATTTTTGACATCCTTTTATGTTCTATGCTGTTCTAGACAATGGAGACCCAGGACAGAACAAAACTCATTAAGAAAAAAATCTTAAAAGGTAGAGTAAGTGGACTTATTCTACCTTTTAAGACATAAAGTTACACTAATCACAAAAGTATGGTATCAGCGTAGAAAGTCTACAGCTCAATGGAGAAGAGTGGGAGTTCAGAAATAGACTCACAAATAAAAATTAATTGATTTTAGACAAATATACTGAAATAGTTCAATGGGAAAAGATAATCTTTTCAAGAAATGGTGCTGAAACAATTGAATTGCCATATGTAAAAAAAAGTTAACCTCAATCTTTACCATATAACATATAGAAAAACTAACTTAAAACAAATAATAGACCTAAATATAAAACTAAAGCTATAAAACTTCTAAAAGAAAACAGGATAATATGTTTGTGACCTTGGGATTGGCAAGTGTTTTTAACTACAACACAAACTCTAAAAGAAATAAATCAATAAATTAAACTTTATAAAAAAAAATCTGTCCCTTCATGGAGCTCATATTCTAGTGATTTAAATAACTCAGGAAGCATAAGATGAAGAATCAAAACAGAGGTAATCACAAACCTCTCAGTTGTTGTTGTTTTTTCCTCTTTTGAATAGGATAAAGAACGTAAATTTTTTAAAACATAAAACAGTTTTTGAAATAACATCACTCTTTTAGGTTGAGTACCATCAAGAGAAAGAATAGAATAAGGGCTTTCATTCCCACTAACTAAATGTTGAAATGTTTTTCTTCTTGTGGTAAGAATTATCGGAACATTGAGAGTAACTAAAACAAACCAAAACTTTGGGGGAAGATATTTATATAAGAGAGAACTGCTTCAAGATCATCCTAGAGGAGCCAAGACACAAAGTCTAAACCACCATAAAGAAATAATGCATCTGAGTACTAACGAAACAAATGTAGCTGTGCCATTTTGAGCACTACCAGAGGGTAATGTTCACCACCTCTTGACAGGCTGATGCATTTTGCCATGTGATGTCCCAAAACATCGATGCTTAAACATATTAAATTAATTTTTCTTGGGAAGCAAATTCAGTCAACCAAATGAGTGTTTGGGGACATTTTGAATCGTTAGCTTTGGTAGGTAAATATTCTCAGGCCCCTCCCCTCTTGTTTTTCTTCAATCTACCCTATCCACTCACAACATCCCTTGGACCCCGTCGTCCCAGCTCACCTCCCCAGCCTATGTCCTCTGAAAACGACATCCTGCTCCAGACAGTGGACACAACACACGCACAGGAGTTACAGTACAGCCCCATCTGCAAATATATTTTTCAACCACATTTTAAGAACGGTTAGTGAATAGCTGTATTTTCTGCGAAGACTTACTCAAAGAATATTTCCCTAATAATCTATTTAACCCATTTCTGCAAAAGTTCACAATCAGTAACTTGAATCTGCATTTTAAAACAGAATGTAATTTTTAGGAACATAGTAGAAACTGAAATTATTTTTAATATGCATATTTTCTTTAGCCAGCTATTGAGAAGCTCCTGAATATATTAAAAATATGATGAAATAACCTTTTTATTCCCCACCAACACAATCTGCTCAGCAAATTAAAACATGTTTGATTTAAAGCAGATTCAGATTTTAATGAATCCTTTCACTGTTTTCAAATATAGGTACATTGTATTTCACAGCATACATAAGACTACTTTAGAAACATTTTCAAAAGGTACATACTTCATATGTTATTGAATAAAACAACCTGGCTTATGATGGCAGTGAGGTAAGTGAGCATTGCCATGTATGATCATTTCTCTCTCTCTTTCTCTTCCTTCCTGTCCTTTTTAATCTTTATAAGCTGATTATACCCATAGCTAACAAGGAATGGTTTTACATTTTTAGGAAAGGAAACACATGAGCTTTGGGGCGGGGGACTGACTGGAAAGAAATCTCAGCTCTGCTCCTGACTAGCTGTGCAACCTCAAGTGAGTAACTTAACCTCTCTGTACCTCATTTTTTTGATTGAGAAAATGTTGAAAAAATTAATAATTACTTCTTAGGGTTTTGGGGATTAAGAGAACCAATATTTGTAGTCTTTAGAGCCTGGCACTAGCAACTGCTATATAAGGGTTTGTTAAATAAATAAATATGCCTAAAGACAAGATTGCTCTTCACACCTAGAAATAACTTCTCTAGGACAAAACCATGGCGAGTTAATCAAGTCACCTGGTTTTGTGTTTACCTCCCACATTGCACCTGTTCTTACATAGCCAATACCATCTACTTTAAGAAGCAAAAAAAAAAAAAAATTTTTAATGGGTCCTTTTTTGTCCATCTAACTCACCTTTGTAAATAAAAGTCCAGAAACTGCCTATTGTTCCCTTTCCATAGGTCAATAAGAAATGGCAGGATTTCTTCTGAAATTAGATGACAGCAGAGAAGCAGAGAAAGAAAAGCACGGCAAATGTGGCTACAAGTGAAGCCCAGAAAAGCAGAACGCATTTCAACACCCTGTAATTGACAGCACGCAAAGGGTCCTGTCAGCCAAGGCCAAGAGCAAGGCTGGCAGGGGGTGGGGTGGGGGGGTGCCCTCCTGCTGCAAGGCAGGGCATTGCCCATAAACACGGAGGCCAAGAGCTCCAGGACAAATAATATCAAAGGCAAAGGGAAACTGTCCAGGGACAAGGGACCCACCCAGCCTCCCTGCTTGAGCCCCATCTAACAGTTTTCCAGACCAGCGCTTTGATCCTCAATGTGAGTTTTCCCCAACTCTAGCAGAAGAGCCCGGCAGTGGAGATACAGGCAGTGCTCCGGGCGTGGAGGGGACACACTGAAGTGAGAGACATTCTCTCTCTCCCTGTCTCGCGAGCGGTGACTGCTTTGGGACCCTGGAGTTTGACTCTGTGAATGAAGCTTTCTCAGACTTGCAGAGCCCCTAAGGCTTCTGACATCACTCACAAAGCACTCGCGTTCTGTGAGCTGCATCAAGGTTGACCTCTGACCAATGGAAAGACCCAGTTCCTGAGAGCATTCTGAAGTAGCTATTCATCTCTAAGAAACTTAAAATACAAGTCTGTGGTTCTAGGAAATCATTTTGAAGCAGTCCTTAATTCTAAAAATTAGAAATGTGAAGGTTTTGAGGGTTTTTTTTAATTGCTCCTTAATTACCATATCACTATTCAATAGCTACTCTCCAAAGCAACAGAGACGATTGAAAAAAAAAACAAACAAGGAGTAAAATGTGCAGCAGGAAAAAAGTCCAAGAAGTTTTAATTTTTTTTTTTTTTGTACTTGTAGTTAGTAAAGAATTTCCTTTTGCCATCCAGAGAACTGTGCCCCCCCGTAAGGAGAGCCGCCCAGCACGGAGGAGAGTACAGCCTGTCCAAGAATGGCGCCACACACATGGAGAGCTGACTCAACAATATGACGAAACAAAAAGAAACACAGATTCCCAGTACTCCTGAGGATGGAAGCAGTCACAGAAGAACACACAGCAAATGGACACAGAGAACAGACAAGTGGGGCAGGAAGGGGATAGAAATAAATAAATAATAAATCTTAAAAAAAAAGGGAGAGAGAAATATTGGTTTAAAAAAATTCAACACGAAAGGAAGCATCGGGTAATAAAAGGAGTCTGGGAAATTAAAAATAAAATAACAGAAATGAAAAACACAAAAGAAGGTTTGGATGATAATGTTGAAATAACTCAAGAATGTGTAACAGCAACAATAACAACAAAAACCTAGAGCTGAATATAAGATAAAAAAGAACTGTCTTTAATAATTCCAAATCACTCAAGGAGTTTCTCACCCTACAATAGAAGTTCCAGAAAGAGAGAGCAATGCAATTAGACTGGAGACAGGGAAGTAGATGGGCAGAGAAGTTATAAAATTATTCAATAAAACCTCCCAGATCTATAGAAATAGACCCGAAGAGCCCAGGATGAAAACTAAACTATACCAAAATGAAGCATCATCAAATCACTAAACACTGGGGTGAAAACAATATGAAAAATTGCCAAAGAGGGAAAAGACATTACATAAAAAAGTGAGGATCAGATTGGCTCAGACTTCCCAAGATTTCACTGGAAGCTTAAAGACATGAGAACAAAGTCATTAAAATTCTTAAGGAGAATGATTTCCATCATAAAAATGTACATGGACAAATTATCAATTAAGGATGAGGATAAAATAAATAATTTTCAGGCCTGCAGAAGTCAAAAACTTATGCATTCTTTCTCAGTAATATGCTGGGGGTAATAAAGCAAGAAAGCGTATTGTATGGGAGCAATGAAACTGGGTCTCAAATATGAGAAGCAAAGAATCCCCACCCCCACCCACCCCAAGAACTTGATGGAGGAAATCCAAAGATGGCGATTTGGTAACAGATAAACCAACCCAGATACACACAGGACAGAAGGGGTCAGGAGAAAATAACTGGTACTGCACATAACTTACACCTATATTTATAATTTTAGAAATGCTAAATTTTAGCAAGCGATTAGTGAAAACAGAGATGTGGATTTCCCATCCAAATTCAAGCATCCTTCCTGCCCCCAAGTCTGTCTATTAAGGGTTTCTGGCTCTTCCAATCACTGAAATTAACAGAAATCTGATGTGTTTGAAAGTATTGAGAGGTGATTTATACTTCTGCTGGAGTTTAAGGATGGCTACATGTCAAGTACTAGAAAACTGAGCAAGGAACAGTACAAATTTGAAGAATTTTAACTCTTACATTTAGGTCTATTTTGAATTACTTTTTGTGTATGGTGTGAGATAAGGTCTAAATTCACCCTTTGGCATGTGGATGTCCCATTGTCTCAGCATTATTTGATGAAAAGAATTGCCTTGGTAACTTTGTCAAAAACCAATTCACCATTTTAAGTGTTAAGGGTTAATTTTGTACTTTTAGTTCATTCCATTGATCTATATCAGTCTGTTCTTCTGTTCTTTTTTTAAAAGATGGATTTATTTATTTATTTCTCCCCCTGCTGTTGTCTGCTGTCTGTGTCCATTTGCTGTGTGTTCTTCTACATCTGCTTGTATTTTTGTTAGGCAGTTCCGCAAACCAATCCTGGGACCTTCTGGAGTGGGAGAGAGGCGATCCTTCTCTTGCTCCACCTCAGCTCCCATTTCTGCTATGTCTCTTATTGTCTCTCCTCTGTGTCTCTTGCATCATCTTGCTGTGCCAGCTCTCTGCGTATGCCAGCACTCCCACTCAGGGTGGCATTCCCACATGGAGCGGCCTCCCACATGGGCTGGCACTCCGTGTGGGCCAGCTCGCTGCAAGGGCCAGCTTGCCTTCACTAGGAGGCCCTGGGCATCAAACCCTGGACCTCCTATATGGTAGATGGGAGCCCAACTGCTTGAGCCAGATCCGTTTCCCCTATTGGTCTGTTCTTAATGCTTGTACTATGTTGGTTTGATTACTGTAGTTTTGTACAATTTCAGTTCCTTTTGAAATCAGGAATTGGAAGTTCTCCAACTTCTTTCTTCCTTTTCAAAATTGTTTGGCTCTTCTGGTCCTTTACATTTCTACACTTTTTTAGAATTATTTTATCAATTTCTGCAAAAACAAGAGCTTGGGAAAATTTTGTAAAGACTTGCCTTCTTAAGAATATTGGATCTTCCAATCTATGAACATAAAATGTCTCTCAATTAGATCCTCCATAAATTCTCTCAACATTTTGTAGTTTCAGTGTATATATCTTGCACTACTTTTGTTAAATTTATTCCTAGGTTTCTTTTTGATGCTATTATAGTGGAATTGTTTTCTTAATTCGGTTTTCAAATTGTTGCCAGTATATAGATATAAAATTGTATATCGATCTTGGGAATGGATGTGTCTCAAGTGGTTGGGCACTCTACCTCCCACATGGGAGGTCCTGGGTCCAGTTCCCTTTTCCTCCTAAAGAAAACAAGCAGATACAGCAAGCAGACAGATGAGGGAGACATCTGGGGTGGGAGGGAGTTATAAAAAAAAATCATAAAAATAAAAATTGTATATTGATCTTATATCCAACTTAATTTATTAGTTTCTAGTAGGGTTTGTGATTCCTTGTATCCAACTCAATTTATTAGTTCTGGTGGGGTTTTTTTTTTGTATGTGATTCCTCGGGTTTTTCTCAATACAAGATCATGCCATCTATGAATAAATACAGTCTTACTTCTTTTTCAATTTGATTGCCTTTTATTTCTTGCCAGAACTTCCAATACAGTGAAGTAACAAGAGTGGACTTACTTGCCTTGCTCTCTAGTTTAGGGAAGAAACATTCAGGTTTTCACCATCAAGCATGATGTTAGCTGTAGGCTTTTCATAAAAGCATTTTATCAAGTTGAGGAAGTTTCCATCTATTTCCAATTTGTTGACTTTTTTAAAATATCATGAACGAGTGTTGGCTTTATCAAATACCTTTTCTGCATCTATTGAGATGATCATATGGTGTTGTATCCAGCTATGTGGTTGCTTTTGGGGAAGATGGTTTTTTTGCCTCCTCACTCTGATATACCTGAAATAGGAAGTCCCCAAAATATTATAATTTCAATTATGATATTATTTATTCCTAGTTTCTGACTGTTATTGTTTTAGTTTCTTTTTGAATCTACCTGAACTTTTTACAAATCTGTTTGTTTCACTTCTATTTCTTTTAGTATTTGAAAAATAATTGTATTAGATTTTTATTTTAATAATTCCTTTAATCCAAAATGCTGGGTATTTAATCCCATTGTTTATTGTTTTTGGTTTTGTTTTGTTTTAATGCTCATTCACAATGCCTTGTTTCCATGTGTATTTTATAATTGTGTAGTGTCTGTTCCTGTTTGCTAGGTATTACAAGGGAGTGATAGAAGCCATGGTTTGAAGACAGTCCCTCCAGAGTGGATTTACCATTGATTCTTCCAGACCTCAAGGCACCAACTCAGGACCACTTCATATGAACTTTGGTTTGGGATTCTTAGATCCTGCAGGAAGGGCAAATCCCAAACCTAAGCTGTGTGAAGGCACAACTGTGGTTACAAATTCTTAGGGAACATTTTTTTGCAGACAGCCCGGCAAATATAGAAAACACTTCTTATTATTTTCCTTTCTTTGTGGGCAGATTTTTCTGGACCCCTTTGCTAAGGATGTAGCACTTCCAGGGTCCCAGCTTTGTCAGGTCTTTATTCCAAACCCCTCTCTGTCTGGTTCTAAGCTTTGGTTATTAAAAAACAGCTTATGGATAGGAGACTATGCACTAGACACAGGAAGATAGAGGCTGGCAAATCCCTCAGGGCAACTGTTGATTCAGTGCTCCTTAGTACTAAGGTACTTGATTGACTTCCTCTGTTTCTCCTTATTTCTTGAAAATAAAACTATGTGCATGTGGTGGTGTGGCACCTAGCTTCCAGGATGGCCCTCAGTGACCTTTTCCTTCTAGTTTTACTCCCTTGTGTAGTTTCCACGCACACTGAATCATCATTGACCTGGGTGGACATTCAGATAATAATGGGAAATGGAATAATGGGAAATGACAGTGGGAACCTTTGAGGTTAGGTCATAAAAACCCTGTGGTTCCCTCTTGGCCTCTCTTATGGATCTTTTGCTCTCGAGGAAGCCAGTGCCATATTAGAAGGACACTCATGCAGCCTGTGGGGTGGCCCACAGGGTGAGAACTGAGGCTTCCCACCAACAGCCAGCACCAACTTGCCAACCACGTGAGTGAGCCTCCTTGGAAGGAGATCCCAGCTTTGCCATTCCTGAATTCCTGACCTACAGCTGTTAGAGATGATAAATGTTTGTTGTTGTTACAGCAATAGAAACCTAATGCAGGTGGTGTTTACTCTGTTGTATCCAGCATTTAAAGATGCTTCCTAAAGGGAGGGGTCTCACATTTGCAGTGCCCTGTATTCCCAGAAGCGAAAGAACGGGCCGTGAAACAAACGTGCCAGGTGCCTTCCTCCCCCGGGGCCTTGCACTGGCTCCTCCTTTCCTGACCGCTTTCCCTATAACTTCAAACCCCTCTCCATGTTTCCCAGCCTCCTTCCCTGCTTTCATTTTATCCTTCACACTTATCACTATTTAATATACTAATAATTCTATTTGTTTATTGTTTAACTTCCAACTGGAACACAATCTCTCTAAGGGTGAGGATTTGGGTCTGATTAGTTCTCTGCTCTAGCCCATGAGACAAGGCAGTGCCTGACAAATAGGAAATGGCCAATAAATATCGGGCAGAATTAGTGGACAAAGAGATGAAATCTATCGTTATCCAAACCTAACATTACCCCCCAAAACATTCCTGACTCCCAGTAGTATCAAGAAGGATGTCCCAGTTCTCTAGATTCGAAGGTGGAAAGTGCTGGCCTCCCCCTCCCACACACTTTTACTCTTAATGCCTACAGTGCTAATCATTTAAAGATTTTGCAAGGAAAGGTCCCTGAGTTTCCCGTTTTGCTAAACAGATTTTGTTGTGGCTCAAGTTTGCTATCTTTCCTCTGCTTCTTAAATCTTACTTAGATAAAACAAACCCTCCACGTTGTAAATAACCCCTTTCTTATCTCTAAAAGGGGAAAGGGCGTGTAAATTTCACAACTACATCCATTTATCTAGGCTCACATTTCCTTCATCATCTCAACTAATTTTTTAACTTAAGACAATGTGAATCCTGTTGCTTTATAATATTAAATTTAAAAAAAAATAATTCTTTTTTAAAAAATTTCTCTCTCCTACCCCGCCTTCCCCCCCCCCCAAGTTGTCTGCTCTCTGTGTCCATTTGCAGTGTGTTCTTATGTGTCTGCTTGTATTCTTGTCAGAGGCACCAGGAATCTGTGTCCCTTTTTGTTGCATCATCTTGCTGCGTTAGCTTTCTCTGTGTGCGGTGCCACTCCTGGGCAGGCTGCACTGTTTTTGTGCTGGGCGGTTCTCCTTACGGGGCACACTCCGTGCATGACGGGCTCCCCTACATGGGAGACACCCTTGCCTGGCCTGGTACTCCTTGCGCACATCAGCGCTGCACATGGGCCAGGTCACCACACGGGCCAGGAGTCCCTGGGTTTGAACCCTGGACCTCCCATGTGGTAGGCGGACATTCTATCCATTGAGCCAAATCTGCTTCCCATTATTAAATTTTAAAAACCATACATCCCACATAACTGTGAAAAACTCGAGAAAGAAAAATGAATACAAAGGTTTTTAAGAATTTTATTCCTCTTTGCATACTTAGCCCAAACTGTCTTTTATGTTTGTTTAAATTCTGCAAAAAGATTATGTTTATTTGGCTATTCTTTGCTTAAAAAATCGTTGTGGTGGTTATTACAGGGATTAATGTGGAGAAGAATGTAAATTTCAAAATGACAAAAATGGGATCTAATTACACTTATTCCTTACTTTCCACTTACAGATTTTTGGTGTGCCACCAGAACACTCTTCAAAGCATTGTTGTTTATTATATTAAAAGGAATAAAAAGGAACAGTTAAATATACTGTGACACTGTCATTTGGCTGACTAAAGTCAGATTTCTGCATGGCAAATGAACCCAGCCAATTACACTAAGAAAAGCTTGTTGGTTTTAGATTAATTCAGCTGTCAGGGCTGTAGAATGATGCAACAGAGAATTGGAAATAACTTAGAACAATAATCTGTCTACCAAAATAGAACAGAATTTTCATTCTCAAGGCTTTTTCCCCCATGATAATGTAGAAAATGTAAAGAGAATATATGAACCAATTTCCCTCAGTGCAGTCTAATGAGGTGGATACTATTTTTGTTATTGATGATTTAAATGGAACATTCGATTCATTTTTACAATTCATAATTACATATAAAACACCCCAAATCCTCCTTTCTAAGAGATAGCCACAATTGAATGTTTTATTAAGACCAACTCTCCCCTTCTGAAATGAGTTAAGACTGTCTAAAATTCACAGGGTATACACAGGGCAGCTGGGAGTGAACAGCCACAGAGGGCAGGTGGGCACAACTTCCATTTGTCGTCATCCTACCTGCAGCTCTGAGACTGAGCTGTCAGGTTCGCCTCCTCGGGCACACAGAGCACCTTTTGCTAAGTTTGTGTAAAGCCTACGTATAAATTATTTTCTTGGAGAAAAGTTTCCCAGTACCGTGACTGCATGTGCTATTCTAGTAGATAGCCAGGCTACCGTCTTCTGGGAAATCTGAGCTAAATTAACTTGATGTGAATTAATGCATGGATTCATATCCAGATACTAGAGTCATCAGTAACAATTTTGGGGTAAAAGGGACAAAATAGCTACTGAGAAGTCAATGAGACGCAGGACTCAGAGGAGGGTGAGAGGAGAGCGTGCTTTGAACTTGACTTTGGAAGACACTTTGGGCAGATTTTCTTTCTTTCTTTGTAACAGATACTATTTAAAATAGTAAAGTTGTTGAAGGGATAGAGTACTGTGATTGAAAGGGAAAAGCCTGTAAGACAAGCGCAGGGACACAAAAAGGATCCAACCCCTTGCATGGAGTATTTTCGGTCTCTAGGGCCCTGCTTCCAGCAAGTATAAGCCTGACTGAGGAGCTCAAGATGTTTTCTCTTAGGGCATCTTTTGGAATACAGGAGAAAGGAGTTGATTTACTGAAGCCTTACTCTTCGCATGTTTGTACCTAATGTATTTTCACTCCTAGCTCTGGCTCTCCTTCTAGACTGGGAGTCCTGGAAGGTGAGTACTTGAGATATTTGCTAATTATAGTCACTCGGCTGCTCTCTCCAAATGGAACATGACAAATACGAATCAATTGACTGCATAATAGGCACTCAGTAAGTACTGTTTGCGTGAAGAATAAAGGATGAAGGGTAAAATAAAAACATTAAACTCACTCTCTAAATGAAGAACCTAATTCTCCTTAGGATATTTAAATTCCAAGGTCAGACTGGTAAAATACCTATATCCATATTATATTCTGTTGCACACAAAATTTAAAATCACATTCCGTATTAGAAATTCCATAGATTAACTGGGTGAAATATTTTTATGTGTTTCTTTTCTCTGTATATTCAGGGTACAAATTCACAATTGTTTCTCTATTGATAACTTGTTTTCTAATTATGAAACTGCTGACCTGTTTCACCTTTTTCTTAGCTTTATAAATCATTTGTAAGTGGGAAATGTTTTAAACTTAAGTATAAAGTAAAAGAGAATTATGATTGTTGCATAGTCTGTGCATATGGCTTCATTTAGAGTGGTTATAATTATTGAATTTTAGGAAAATGTAATTAAAGGGAACAAATATGAACAGAGAATATAGTTTTACATAAATGTTTGTAGATTTGTTTAAATTCATTAAACATAATGTATATTCATTATGTTTCACATTAAACATAGTGTATTTCTACAGTGTAAATAGTGTTGACTTTCAAATGGCAAAAGTTGCTCAATCATCTTTTTTCAAGTGGCGCCAACTGGTGTACTGTCATCAGTGTGTAAACAGAAAATGTCTCAATACATCTCTAGAAGGAGATTAACTTTAAAAGGTTTAGAAAGATTAAACTTTAAAAGGTTTGGAAGGCAACTTAGTTTGCCACAGAGCTGCCAATGCAAAGCACCAGAAATGGGTTGGCTTTTATAATGGGAATTTTATTTAGGGCAAAAGCTTACCGTCCCAAGGCTATGGAATATCCAAATCAAGGCATCAGCAGAGATGCTTTCTCAGGGTTCTGCCATATGGTGAAGCAAGATGGCCACCGATCTCCACTGAGGCCTGTGCCTTCCCTTCCAAAGTCTACCATCTCTTGGAGCTCAGCTGTGGGCAACCAGGCAAAGGGTTTATCTCTTTAGCCTTGAGCTGTTCTGTGGGCCCAGTCTCTTGGGGCTTTGTGCTTAAGCTTCGGCTGCTAGGGATCCTCAAGTTCTTTCTCACACAGTAGGGTCTAAAATGGTGGCTTCCTTTTTCTGTGTGTGTGTCTCTCTGTCTATGTCTCCATTTATATCAGACCCAGCAAGAGGGTGGAGACCCAAGCTGGCTCCTGCCTCACTAACTTAGTCCAATCAAAAGCCCTAAAAGTGATCTTACTAAGTAATCTAATCAATGGCCCCTTAACTGAATGTAATGCAATCAAACCCCCCTACCCCCCAGGAATGGATCAATTTAAGAACATAATCTTTTTCTGGGAGTCACAAAATTCAAACTGTCGCAGCAACTTTGGTATATTCTGGTATTTTATCCCTTGTGTTTCTGGTTATTTTATATCTCTTTACATATTTGACTGGCTTATAATATCCTCTTCAATATTTAGACATATTTTTTGCTAGACTATTTAGTTGTATTCAATTTTTTTATGTAAATTAACTTCTTTTACTAATGGCATTTTCCCCATCTTCAATTGAATCAATTTAGACATCAAGTACCATGATCTACAAAATAAATAAAACATTTTGTTGAGTTCTTCAGTGAGAAATAAACTAATAAGCATGCCTTTCAAAGTCTCAAATTCTGTCTTGGAGTAAAATCCATGGTTTTATATTTGAAACCAAAATTTGTAATGATTCTGTGATATGCTTACTCTATTCACCTCACATAAGCTTGATTCTGTAACATAAATATGTTTAAGAGCCATAATACCTCACCAATACCTCAAAACTATAAGTTAGTTTTCAATGTACAAATGCTAAGATTTTAAATGAATCTCTGTAGGTGTCGCCAACGTACTCATAATTGTGTATCTCCACAAGAGCAAAAAAACATACTTCAGAGGGATTAAAGGGAAGGCAGGCCAACATGACACATAGGCTGTTGAACTGATATTGTCAGGCACGTCTTTGAATTCGAAGAAGAGTTAGTCTACCCAGTAAACTTTTCACTAAACCAGTCACCTGTTTACTTCCTGGGAGACCCTCTACCAAAGCTGAGAAGAGAAAGCAATGCCTTTCTATGCTGAATACACTGTGACTTATCTAGTGGGACAGAGGGTTACATAGGAGAAATTCCTATTTTGAAGTAAAGGGAGTCAAATTCCCATTCAGTTCAAAGCTTTTTTTTTTTAAAGCTGTCATTTAATGGTTTGTTGTTGTTGTTATTATCATTATTTTTTTATTTTTTATTTTTATTACTTGGGAGGTATGGATCAGATACCCCATGAAGACCTGAACACACTCCAACTCATTATATCAAAGTAAAGCTTAAGGTAAGGTACTTCATTCTGTCAAAGTCAGAAGGTCCTTGTGATGGTGTTTTCTCAATTCTGTAAGTTTATTAGAAACAATTGATTATAAAATACCAGTAACACAATGATAGAGACAGATTAAGAAAATTGATTAAACCTCATGAAATGTACCGAAGGCAATTCTACTTCTGTTCCTTTATAATATTGAAATAATCATTGTAAATACTTTTTCATTTGTTTTCATATGTAATAATATATACAATTTTATCCTAAGAAAGAGAAAAATAATTTTCATTCAACTGAACTGAGTATCAATTCAATACAAGGAAAATTTTTGTGATCAAAAAAGCCATTTCAAAATATTTTTTAAAAAAGTCAAGCCATGATGTAAAGCACATGGAACAGCAAAAATATAAAGCCCAGGAATCCTACGGGTTCCTAATGGTCACAAGCCTGAGAGAGCAAATCTGAGGTGCAGAACCAGGGCCAGAGAAGCAAGAGGCCTCCAAAGCACTATCCGTACAGGAGCAGGGGCAGAGGAAGCAGGCTGGTGAGGAGAGAAGGGGATGGCCCAGTCCTGTGACAATTCCTGGGAATTTGTTAAAAAAACTGATTGACAGTTCTCAAAAGCTGGGATACCGGATGCTGTAGCTTTGGAGCAGTCCCACAGACCTGTCTTTGAACAAGTACAAGAGGTTATTCCAAATCAGAGTCTATCAAACTGCACTTCAAGAAACCTCAGCCGCTTAAGGGATCCCAGGAGAAATGGCCATGCTCTTTTGGAAATGAGACATTCACTTAGAACGTTTTGTCCAGTAGTGGGAATAAGTTTCTGTACTAGTCCTTCTGCATAATCAACTTCAGAGGTATAGGGGTCCATTTACCATGCACCATGCACCATGCAAATGATGCGTATTGCTAAGCTGTCAAGTTTGTTTCAGAAAAATACAGCATAACATTTTTGAAGGCAAAGCTTCCATTTGTAGTAAAAAAGGAGTGTCACCAAATCCTCTTTGGGAGACATTAGTTCAAAAGTCTAGGAATCAATTTTCAAAGTATCTTTGACATTACACCAGATTTCCCAAAATATTTTCCAAGCATCTCAGTAGCGTGGAGCAGAGCCCATGTCGCTCCATGTGAACCCACACAGTTCATAATTCACTGGGTTCAAAACCTCTCTGCGCTTCAGTCATCTGTGTGACCATGGGTAAGTTAAACTCTCTTAGCCTCAGTTTCCTTATCTGTAAAATAATGGTTGTATTCATAGCTACATCACAGGGTAGGCATGGAGATTAAGTAAGATCATGTATGAAAATCTCTTGGCACCATGCCTGGCCTCTGGTAAGCACACAGTGAATGTTAGTCATTCAAGATGACGTGTCTCATAAGGACAATTATTATTAATTGCCATACATAGCACAGGACCGTGAACTAGAACCGGGGAGAAATTAAATGTAAAGCATAGTATGAGCAAGGATTAATTTCTGTATCTTCTCCAAAACATTAAGTAAAGTTTGGTTACGCCCAACAGCACCATAGCAGTGCCTTGGGAAACAGGGAGATGAAGCCACGTTCAGATTTTAAAGAGAAGTAAACCAAAGAAAAGCTGGAGCAGTCAGCAGGACTAAGGAGGAGGCAGCACCAACCAAGAACAACGGGGCTGGGAACAGAACTCCAGAGCAAGGGGTGATAAACAATCACTGCATTAGCATCCTCCCCTGCCTGAGGGGTCCTTGAAACATCTGGAGAAAATGCTAGGTCCCCAAAACCACTGAGGATGGCAACTTGAGAGCTCTTTTAGTTGGATATCGTTGTCAAAGGTGACCCCCAAACCTTGGAAAACTTAGATTTGAGTTAGACACATGTAGATATGTTTATTTATATTCATATGGAAAGAAATTCTGGAAGGATATAACTCAAACTGTCAAATAATATTTATTGGAGAGTAGGATTAATGGAAACTTTTGGGTTTTTTACTTCATATAATTTTATGTTGTTTAAAATAAGCATGGG
The DNA here is from genome assembly GCF_030445035.2 of Dasypus novemcinctus. Taxonomy (NCBI): domain Eukaryota; kingdom Metazoa; phylum Chordata; class Mammalia; order Cingulata; family Dasypodidae; genus Dasypus; species Dasypus novemcinctus. Next base: position 111,820,840 of record NC_080683.1, read on the forward strand.
CTAGCTTTATGAACATAAAAATCAATGACGATATTTTCACAGTCATTCTGTTATGTTTATATATAGGTATAAAATCATAACTGAGTGACGATCTAGCTGATGATGTTTAGTAGGTATAAACTTTGTCATTGTCAGTCCCTTTGCTGGCAGAGCAACAAAGCAATAAAGCATCTTTTATCCCTGCTACATGTTCTAGATGCTGTGGACAACAGAACAATAGCACCCCTTCACTGGCTACTGGATTGTCAGCTACAGCATCAGGACCACCGGGCTGGTCATCTTTTGGTCTGGAGGGAACCATGTGGCTCTCCATGGATATGGTCTTTCTGGAGAATTCTTGGTGGGAAGGCAATTTACAATATATCATCTGATGTTCCCCTATGCCTGCCACCTTCAGTGTCACTAGCTCCCTCAACCTTCTCACTCTGTACCTTGGCTTACCAGCTGTCAACAAAACCCAAACTCTGATTTCAAGGTCTTTAGTGGAGGACTCGTGTCGATGAAACTGTGTGGTTTGTTGCCCCTACTGTATGTTCAGTTATGGTCCCCAAGAAGATAGGTTCCAGTTCTAATTTCCAAATGGGGCCTTATTTGGAAATCAATTCTTTGCCGATGTAATTGTTCAAGATGAGGTCATACTAGATTAAGGTAGGCCCTGAATCTAATATGAATGATGCCCTTATTAGGAAAGGGAAATGTGGACATGGACTCAGAGACACACAGGAAGAAGGACGTGTGAAGCTGGAAGCAGAGATTGGAGTGATGCTTCCTTAAACCAACGAACACCAAAAATTGTTGGTACAGCAGGGAGCTAGGAATAGGCCAGGAAAGATTCTTTCCTAGAACCTTCAGAGAGAGCAGGGCCCTGCTGATACCTTGATTTCAGACAGAATTCTGGTCTCTAGAACTGTGAGAGAATAAATTTCTCTTCTTTAAAGCCACCCAGTCTGCAGTACTTCGTTACAGCAATCCTAGGAAGCTAAACCACCACCTAATGTTCAGTGACAGATAAAGGAGCATTGAGGCTCCATTCCTCAGTGCACACAAGAGGCCTTGCAGAGATGTCCGCTATGCTCAGGGGTGAATTTATAGATTTGTCATGTTGCTGATGAAGCCAAATCTTCAAGGTCCCTCACTGGCACTTGCCATTTCCAAGACTTGGAGTGTTCTCCAGGTAACCAAGGAAGAAGCAGTGGCCCCAGCCACCCATCAGGGGCCTGAGGCTCTGCTCCAGCCTACTGGTCACCCTCTAGATGCTGTGGGTGGTGCTGGGGCTGCAATGGGACTGGCATGCCGCCAGCACTGCCTGCATGTCAACCTGTTCCTAGCAGACCTCAGACACCAGGACTGTATCTTCGCTCCATCGAGAAGGACCAACGAGATGCTGGCTTCCTGCTTGGGACCTACCAAGACCCAGAATTCAAAAATACTTTCTCCTGTCCTCCACCTAGCTCTATCCCAGGTGCTACCCAGTGGAAATAAGGGGCAGAAAAAGGGACCAAACATTTTCTGTGGCAGTGGCCACCAGGGATATTGAAGGGCTGGAATTCTCTCATAACTGGTCCTAGCAAGTCTGCCACTGAGAGGTGGTATTGCCAGTAATGAAAGGTGATGCTGCAAGAAAGTTCCCTGAACTCTCAATTTCCATCAGTCACAACAGAAGAAAAATCAAATTGTATTTCTATTTTCTTTAAAGAAAACATTAAAAAACTGTTAATATGAAGAGAAGAACAAAATGTGTGCAGCCCAAAAATGTAGGGGAAATGTTGTTCTAGAGGTGTTAGGCAGTTCATTTGGGCAGTTATAAAAATAATAGTGTTCTTTTTCTGAATTCTGTGACATTTGTGGTATCTGCCTGCATTTTACAATATTGTAATTGTGATTTATTTTCTCAATCTAAAAAGTCACTTTCCTGCCTAATTTTGCATTCTTTTTCTTAAAAAGGGCCCACCCACCTGGCTCAGTCCACTTCCCCTCAGGCTGTGACTTTCCAAAGCCTGACCTAGCAGGGCCATGTGCAAGACGGAGAGGCTTTGCAGCTGCCTTCAACTTGAGCTCGCCCTCATTCAGGACCGAATGTCTGAGCTGCTCCCCAGCCTGAGGAACCCTGTTTTCTGCGCAGCCAGCAAGTACTTCCAGGTATGTAGCCCCCTCCCCAAATGAACTGGGTAGGCGTGACACACACCACTCTCCCATCCGGGTACTTTCTTGTCCTCCAACCTCAAACAACAGTGACTGACCAGTATCTCTGAGATTTAATTCCCATTTTCTAGAATTGGTTATTCCAACTTGAACCAGCTAATCAGCTCTTTAGGTGAAAGAAAGATCAACTGGCCTGTGGCCCACTCCTCAGAGACAAGAAAACAAAGAAGATGACTCAGAAGAGGGCAGGGGCCGGCCGGTCACACCCTTAGCAGTGCACCGAGATTGCACTCCTGGAGCCCTTCACCCGGAAAGGCAGCTGGTGGCTGAGAGTTAATTCTAATATGTAAAAACTGACTATTTTTTAAAATTTTTGGAATAAGTTCCCCAAAGCATAAAGTATCTATGGCACCAAGGAGGACCGTATACAACTGTGCTGTTTATACCCTATAGAAAGAGCCCCCTGAAAGGACACATTTGTGGCAAAAAGGGACATTTCTTATGCAGTGTTTTTTGCCCAAAAGGGGTGTTTTTTTCTAATTTTCACAAAGGCTCTATGTATACAAGAAGCAGTCCTTTTTTACACCCATGTTAATAAATATATCCTCTTAAAATTGATAGTACTGCTTTTTCTTTTATCTGCTCACTCTATTAAGCGGAAAGTTCCCTAAGGGCAGAAAGTCTGTTGTTAACCCCTGAATCACCAGCAGCTACACTTCTTGGAACATCATAGGAACTCAGTAAATAGTTGCTAAAGGAATCAGTGGCCTCTTCCATGGCAACTGATAGGCCAGACACCTTAACCAAGAATTCACATTCATTTCATAGGAGCATGCTTGTGAAAAACCCTTTCACTAAGGTCTATTCTTTTTCAGAGAAGCTCAAAATATTCCTAATATTTTCCATATTAAATGATCTACTGCCATCATGGATGAGTGCAACTTGCAGATAGCAGACATCCTGTCTACCAATTGGCCGGTTCCCCAGCTATTTAAGGAACCTATGGCTACTAAACTTATCTGAGCTGTCCCCACCTGCCTCAACATGGCCAAGCACGTAGTCAGACAAGGGATGGTATTGATGACTGAATAACAACTGACTCATCAAGCGTGCCAGGTTTCTCTTTATTCAATGCCATGTTTAATTACAATTAGTTCCTCTGAATTATTAGGAGAAAGGACTCAAGACAGGATTCAATTTAGATAGTTACTTCTAAGACAAACAAGAATATATATGTGCATGTGTATGTCTATGATATATGTACCTATATTTAACAAATTTATTGCGATATAATTTATGTAATATAAAATTCATCCATTGTAAGTATACAATTCAATGTTTTCAGTATGTTTACCCAGTTCTGAAATAATCAGCACAAACTACTTTTAGAACAATTCCATCACCCGAAAAACTTCCCGCCATGCCTGTTTGTAGTGCCCCCCTACTAGCCCCATCACTCGGCAACAACTGGCCTGCCGTTTGTATCTCTAAATGTGCCTTTTCCTGAATTTGATATAAATGGAATAATACAATAGTAAGTCTGGCTTCTTTGGCATAGCATACTGTGTTTTAGGTTAAACTATATCGTAGCATGTCAGTAGTTCATTCGTTTTTATTGTGGACTAATATTTCAATGTATGAATATATCGTATTTTGTTTATGCATTCACAGTGGATTAAAAAAATAATTCCCTCCAAAAATATTGTTATATAAGACAATTACACCCATAAATCTGATAACATAGAAACAGTCTTAAAGATAGAAAAAAAAATCAAATAACAAGTATTAAAAGATAAGAAAACTTTTTTTTTACTTAGTGTAGCAGTTTGACATAGTTATGAATTCCAAAAATAGATATTGGCTTATGTTTGTAAACTGGTCTGAACTTTGGCATGATTAAGTTATGATTAGGGCTTTGATTGGGCCATATTATTAGGGCGTTGAGTCCCCACGCCTTGGTGCATGGCAAAAGACAGAGCTGGAGGGTTCTTAATGTTGGAGTTTGATGTTGAAGTCTTAAACTGGAGCACCAGGGAAAGACACAGAGCTGTTTGCCTGAGAGTCTACAGCTGACCTTGTGGAGAAAACAGAGGAGCTGAGCCCAGAGGAACCCAGGAAGCCTGAACGTTCGCAGATGCTAGCAGCCATCTTGCTCCAATACATGAAAATAGACTTTGGTGAGGGAAGTAACTTATGCTTTACGGGCTGGTATCTGTAAACTCCTACTCCAAATAAATACCCTTTATAAAAACCAACCAATTTCTGCTATTTTGCATCAGCACCCTTTTGGCTAATACACTCAGCCAAATAATATTTGGTAATATTTATTCTTGATTTAAGTTCTTGATAAAACAAATGTAAAGATTGATCCCCAGAGTTATTTTCTCTTTGCTCTGTTTCCTAGAGCTTGAGGACATTTTCAGGTAATAGAAAATAAATGGCAATTGGAATCACTAAGCTAGAACTATAGGTCTTTTAACTTGCTCATGATATCATCATTAAAAATAAAAGGAAAATAGAGGTCAAATTCTACTGCTTTACAAATGACAAATAACTCTGGGGATAAGGAAGGAGCAAAACTTCAAGTGTTCTTTATTTCATCAAAAATGATTGACTCAGGGAGGGGGAGGAGTGGGGTATATGAGAATTCATAAAAGTTTTCAATGCAACATTTATGTAATCTAAAACTTCTTTTAAAATAAAAAATTTAAAAAAATGACTGACTCTCCTGCTATATTCTCTAATAGAGTGACAACAATCTGTAGAGTACATGGGCAGTTCCTAATGAAGGACAGACCAGTTCACCAGGCCGTTGATATTGATGCTTGAATTTATGATCCATGTTCTTGTGAAGTTAGAACTTAACCTAGTATTATTTATTACCTAAGAGTTACCTCCTGAAAGCATCCTTGTTGGTCAAATGTGGCTTCTCTCTAAGCAAAAGTCAGTATATAAACTCACTACCTTCCCTCTGGTGTGGGACATGATTCCCAGGGATGAGCCACCCTGGCACCACAGGATTATTACCAAATGCCAACTAGCAAGGCATTTGGAAAAAGACCTAGACCAAAAGGAGGAAATATTAAACACAAATGAGGGAACCTCTGGGAAATGAGGGAACTTACTAGAAAAACATGGGCTCTCTTCTCTCCCAGAAAAATAGCTAGAGGACAGGCAGAAATGGCCTGGAAAAAAAATCTTCTAGAGTTTAGGACACCAGGGAAAAGCTGGACACAATGCAGATTACAGAGGAACAAAGGAAAAGAATTCCGTCAGCAAAACTGTAAGTTAAAAGTGGCAGTTGTCACTGCTGGTACCTGCCCCCCCCCCCCGTTCCCCCCCTCTCGCCCACTAAAGACACTCTAGAATTCTCAGGCCTTGAGGCCAGTGGTTACAGACAAAGGCCACCCCCACCCCTGGATCCAGGGAAGGGGAGAGAAAGTGACACAGCTTAAGGCTTGCTCAGCTTTTGACACACAAATTTGATTTTCTGTGTCCCACAAGCCTTTCCAGGCTGGGTGGGGGTGCACCATTGTTTGCCTTGGAAGCCAGCTCAGGACTAAAGAGATCTGGGACTAAAAAGACCCAACCCTCTCAATCTCCCTCTCTATCAATCAGGATTGATTGTTGAGGATGCAGAAGGAGTGGAATTATTTCCTACCCAGGAAAAGGGAGACAGCTGCCAGCAAAGTTTGGAGAACTGTCTGAGAAAGTTTGAAATACCAGGCTCTTAGCCTCCAGGCAGGATCCTCTATCACACTGATCCAGTCCGTATTGCAGCAAACATACTCCTGCCAGGCATTGAACTGAGAAGGCTGCCAAAGAGCACCATGTGCCGACAGGAAGTGCACATGAAGAAATTAAAAGTAAATAAGAGAGGCTTTTTCCGGCCTTTAGAGCCTCCCTCCTCAAGGCCCTAGGAAGTAGGTCTGTAACTCATTACTGGGTCCAGAGCCCAGTTTTGAGCAACTAACAGGGACAATACTAAAGTCCTAGGTTAAACCAAGAATCAAAGAACAGCAGTATCATACAGCCTCCTGCCACTAAATCCCAGCGAAAGAGAGAGAAATTGAGCAGCTGAGTAAACTCATCACCTTCATCAGATACCTAGACATCAGCAAAAAATTACAGGCCATACTAAGAAAATAGAAGATATGGACCAAGAAAAGGAATATATCAAAGACCCAGAAGAGATGCAGGATTTGAGACAGCTAATTAATGAGATGCACACAAATTTCCAAAATCAGATTAATGAGTTGAAAGACTATGGCTAAGGAGATAAAAAAACATCAAGAAGACATTGAACGAGCACAAAGAAGAAATGCAAAATCCTGAAGAAAAAAGTAACAAAGATCATGGGCATTAAAGACATAATAGGTGAGATAAAAACAGATTAGAGGTATACAAGAGCAAACTCAAAATGATAAAAAAAAAGAATTAAGTGATATCAAAGACATAAGAGCTGAAATTAAAAAGAGAAAAGAACAAAGAGAAAAATGGAAAAATTGAGCAGAGACTCATGGAATTGAGTGACAACATGAAATGCAACAACACACATGTCATGGGAGTCCCAGAAGGAGAAGAGGAGGAAAAGGAGGCAGAAAAGGTATTTGAGGAAATAATAATTGAAAATTTCCCAACTCTCATGAAAGAAATGAATTTACATGCCCAAGAACCACAGCATACCCCAAACAGAATAAATCTGAATAGACCTACTCCAAGACATGTGCTACTCAGAATGTCAAACATCAAAGATAAAGAGGAAATTCTGAGAGCAGTGAGGGAAAAGGAAACCATCACATGCAAGGGATGCCCAGTAAGACTTAGAGCAGATTTCTCATCAGATACCATAGAGGCAAGAAGACAGTGGAATGATCCAACTAGGATATTGAAAGAGAAAAACTGTCAGCCAAGAATTCTTGATCCAGCAAAATTGTCCTTCAAATACAAAGATGAGTATAAAATATTCACAAACAAAGAGAAACAAAGAGAGTTCATAAAAAAGAACTCATCTTTGCAGGAACTATTAAAGGAAAGAAAAAAAAAGGAGAGGTTTTGAGGAGAGTATAGAAGAAAGAATAGCAGAAAGGATAACCAAAAGAGTATAAAATGACAGACAAAGATATGATATATGAAAAGCAAACAATAAAATGGTGGAAGTAAATAATACATTTACTGTAATATCATTGAATGGGAATGGATTAAAATTCCCAATCAAAAGATAGAGGCTGACAGAATGGATTAAAAAAACATGAGCCATCCAAATACTGCTTACAAGAGACTCATGTTAGACCCATGGATACAAACTGACTGAAAGGTAAAGGTGGGGAAAAGATACTCCATGCAAATAGTAACTTAACAAGAGCAGGGGTAGTTATACTAATATCAGACAAAACAGACTTTAAATGAAAAATAGTTATAAGAGATATAGAAGGCCATTATATATTAATAAAAGGGACAATCCACTAGGAAGATATTAACAGTCATAAATATCTATGGACCTATGCCCCAAAATACATGAAACAAACTGTAGCAAAACTGAAGGGAGAAACAGACACCTCTACAATAATTGTTGGACACTTCAACATACCATTCACATCATTAGATAGAACAACTAGACAGAAGATCAACAATGAAAAAGAAAACCTGAACAATATGATAAATGAGTTAGACCTAGCAGACATACACAGAACACTGCACCCAAACTCAGCAGATTATACATTCTTCTCAAGTGGCCATGGATCTTTCTCCAGGAATTTTCTTGATTGTCTGCTTTTTGTTGTTTATTATTATCATTGAAATAATGAAAATGCTCTAATAATATTGAAGTGATGAATGCACAACTATGTGATTACACCAAATACCATTGATTGTATACTTTGTATGAACTGTTTGCTTTAGATAGTTATATTTAGATATTTAGATATGTATAAATAAAATTGATTTGTTTAAAAAAAAAGAGCTAAAATCAAAGAATTAACTGAACAACTAGAGAAATTAGAAAAAGAACAGCAAACTAATCTAATCCCAAAGCAAGCAAAAGGAAAGAAATAATAAAAATTAGAGCAGAAATAAATAAACTTAAGGAAAAAAAAACGTAGAGGAAATCAACAAAACCAAAATCTGGTTCTTTGAAAAGATCAACCCTAGCTAGACTAACAGAAGAATAAAAGAGAGAAGATACAAATAAATGCCATCAGAAATGAAAGGGAGAAAGTTACAACTGACCCCACAGAAATAAAAAGGATCATAAAAGGATATTACGAGAAACTGTAGGCCAACCAGCTAGACAATCTAGATGAAATGGACAAATTCCTAGAAATGCACAAACAACCTACACTGACACAACAAGAAATACAAGAATTTCACAATCCAATCACATTTAAAGAGATTGATCTTTCATCAAAAATCTCTCAACCAGGAAAAGTCCATAAGTGAATTCTACCAAGCATTTCAAAAAGAATTAACACGAATCCTGTTTAAGCTCTTCTAAACAGTTGAAGAGGAGGGAAAATTACCCAAAACATTTTATGAAGCCAACATCACCCTAATACCAAAGCCAAATAAAGACACTGCAAGAAAAGAAAATTACAGTCCAAAATCTCCAATGAACACAGATGCAAATATTCTCAACAAAATACTTGCAAATCAAATCCAACAGCATTTCAAAAGACTTATATCTCACAACCAAGTGGGATTTATTCCTGGTTTGGCAAAGCTGGTTCAAAATAAAATCAATCAACATAATATACCACATTAACAAATTGAAGGGAAATTACCACACTATCACACTAAAAAGAAAAAAAACAGACTGACTCAACATCTTCCTAGGGATGTGAAACACATTCCTACCAAGTCTTGGAAACTAAATAGTACTGGTGCAAAGTGCCTGAACCTTATACATCTAAGTGTCTCTTCCAATCATGTTTAATCTAAACCAGACATTCTATACTGTAAAGATTAAGCCCTGCATTTTTTCCCCAAAAATGCACATTACTTTATCATTGTGTGAGAGGATATATTTGGGACTCAAAGGGGCTCCAAATTAGAACAATTCAGGACAAAAGTAGATTCTACAGGAGTCTAAATCAAAATAAACGTTTTTTTTTTTTCCTATCTGGATATGTCATCATCTTTTTTTTTTTTGGTGCGCCTTTCCTCCACACGGCCTTTTCTCTTTTTTTACCAGGAGGTTCCAGGGTTTGAACCCGGGTCCTCCATAAGGTAAACGGGAGCTCAATTGCTTGAGCCACAGCTGCTTCTCCAAGATATACTTTTTGCTATAGGTGATCAAATTCCTCTCTGAAATAAGTCTCCTCTTCATCTATATTTTGGAAACTGCAAAAAGATTAGAAAGATGTGCAGGGCAATAAATGCTGAGCTATTACCCAGCAGGCCAACTAAGTATGTGCTTAGGGCACCAGGAAGGCAGAGGAGCCCAATGCTTAAGAAAAGCATAGCTTTGATGGATTTATGCATTTTGAATTAAAAAATTCTTGGGGAACAGACAATTTTAGTATTCATGTGAGTTTTATGTCATTTCAAACAAAATAAATTTTCTTTCGAATTATGTATGGGGTTGTCCTCACAATCTTTTTAGTGTTTGGGGCTTCTCAACCCAGCCCCGGGTATAAAAACTCTAAACAGAGAGGTAGGGCATGGAAGATTAAAGCTAGAACCCTTACAACTATTTATATTGCAAAGCTTTGCCCTTCTGCAAGAACATGCAGTTTCCCAAACACTAACCTCTCTTTACAAGGTTATGCTTATTAGCTGGCATCTGTAGCTCAATAGCCACACTGTTCATCCTTGGTTCAATTCAGATTGTAATTTCTTTTTAAACTACCTGACCCTTATAATCATATGGTGAGTAGGTCTGATCATTCATCTTCCCGAGGCCAAGCATTTGGTCTGAACACAGAGTCACTTGTGTTTCTGAAGCCTCTCAGCACCATGAAGATTGGGGTGAAAAACTGGTGATTGAGAAATGTTTGAAAGAAAGCTTTCAGACAACATTTTCATTGTCTTGTTCTTTTTCTGGATCTAAAATTCCTGACAGGGAAAACAAGTCTTCCTAGATAGAAGGCTGAGGTTTTAAGAGATGATCTTTGTTTCTAATTAAGTGTGGAAACTCTCATCATCTCATTTTCCTCAGTGTCTGAATGTGCTGAATACGATTTTGCTTTTTCTCATGGCCCAGAATCTTTTAGGCACTCAGCCAATGCTTATTGAATGAGTGAATGAATGAATGAATGACTCTGCCACCTCATGGCTTTGTAAGGCTGGATATCCTAATGCTGCCTTCGGGTCCCTCACATCCACAGAGGACTGGATTCCACACTTTGCCCTATTTGGATCAACTTGCGGGGTGGGGGAGGCATGATTATGAGCTGATTGTTTACGCTGAGTGTCTGTCCTTCCTGAGCCGATCGCTGTGGGTGACTGATTTTTGTAAAGTGGTGACCATCATCTCTGGAGCCCAGGATGGAGTAAATTCACCCAAAGCGAATGGATGCTAGCAGATGGAGGCAAGTGTGGGTGGGGTTAGTTTGTTCTACTTTGTCCAGCATTTATTTTGATGTGTTTGGAGCAGATGGTAAGGTTTTCTGCATCAGCTGAGCATTCCCTATTGAAGGGAAGTCTCCCTCTGAATATTCTAAATTAATTGCACCCACCTGCCCAAGACCCAATATAGTCACCAGTGAAGCAGAGTCATGAACACCCCTTATTTATCATTTGTCCATTGCACTCCTACTTCCAGCACCTTAGGTGTTTCATAATCTCTTCCCTTCAACATTCTTCCTGCCTTTAAATATTTTCTCCAATCCATTTTTCAGAGTCCCCAGAGTGATCTTGCTCATATTTCTCTATTTCTCTTGTTCCTCCAAGATCAAGTTCCTCATTCCTTAGTAAAGTGTTAAAGTCCTCCGTGATCCAATCTACAGCTGCTTGCCCAAAGCTACCCAGTGCTACCTGCCTCACAGACGCTATGCTTGCGAAAGGGTACGTATGCCCCAAATCAAGGTCTTTCTTATTTCAATATCTGCATGAAGAGAAAATGTAGGCAAGGAGGGAGAGAGGAAAGAACAGCAATTTTTAAATGGGGGTGGGATATATTTCTAGGTAAAGCAAAGTTCTAGAAATGCTGAATTAGGACTCACACTTTATAGTCACCATGTCACGTGAAAAGAAATGTGCCCACATAGTCATTTGAAAACATTACCAACGTGTTTGGCCCTAATCAGGATTTCTCAGCATCAGCACCACTGACTTCTGGGGTTGGGTAATTCTTTGTTGTGAAGAGCATGCTGTGCACGGTAGGAAGGTGAGCAGCCTCCTGGCTTCTGTCCACTAGGTGCCAGTAGTCTCTCTCCTCCCCCACAGTTGTGGTAACCAAAGAATATCTCTAAACATTGCCAAATGTCCCTTGGGGATGAAATGTGTCCTCAATTGAGAACACTGACCTCGATGCTTGGAACAGAGTTATGGATTTCAGATTCGGACAGACCTGGGTTCAAGACTCTACCATTTACTACTAACTACAGGACAATGAACCTTTTATATAACCTCTCTCCAATTCACTTACTTTAAAAATGGCATTTTGGTATTTACTCTAAGGTTGTGATGACTGAATATGAATAATGAACCTGGTATATAATAGGAAAGCAATATCTATTACCTTCTTTTCCTCACTTTGACTCTATGAGTTTAATTTAAAAGATGAGAAATTTTATTAAGAGATTTTAATGTTTTCAGTTAACACTGGACTATCCATAGAAATGTATTAGTAACAACACGGATTTGAAACTCATCCTTAATAGTCAAAGATGAGTTCTCTTTTGTCCCAGTTACCTCCCTCCCAAAGTCCACAGAGAGCCCGGTAGTTAACAAAGATTAAAAAGAGGGTAGAAATGTAAAGAAAAGGCCCTGAATTGCTCTTGAACTAGGTAATCAGGACAATGATGAGATGATTATGTGTAATTTTTACAGCAACACTATTCTAGTGTTAGGACAGTTCTTTCCTCTCAATGAAGGATTTCCCATAACATTGCTTACCTACCTGCCTCTGACAACGTGTAAATCCTATCTCCACTTGTTCAATTTGTCAGTCAGGAAACTCAGGGCCATTCCATCTACTCTTCCTTGCTGCTCCAGTCCAGTAAAATGGCAAATTCTACTGGCAGTTCTTCCTTATCGCTTTATAACTTGGAATGTCCCCTTGTTCCTTACCACTCAAAATGACAACTGAACTAAGAGTGTAGCTTTCCTCTCCAGTTTTTGTTTGTTTTACTGTTTGTTTTTCTTCTACTCAGTTAAGATGACCGGTCTCCCTAAATTGACATACAGGTTTAGCATCATTCCTGTCAAAGTCTCTGACAGACTTTTTGTAGATTTGGAAAGGATTCCTCTAAAATTTATATGGAAAGGAAAAGAAACTAGAATAGCTAAAACGATTTTAAAAAGGAATGGTAAAGTGGGAAAAAAGACCACGTGATATCAAGACTGAGTGGTTTTGGCAGAAGAACAGACATGAATCAACAGAAGAGAGTTTTGTTTCTGGCTTTTATAGTATTTCAGATCTCCCATTAGGCTCTTGATATAAAATTTTTGGTGGGCATTAGAAACTGAAGCTTCTATCACTAAGTCTTAGTTGAGGCGAAATAACTGCATTTCTAAGATTTCTGTCAATGGTAATAGGTTTTGGAGTTGGCAAACTACTGTCTAACGGTACTTACAGTAAACACTTAAAAATCTGTACTTTGGGTTGGCCAAAGTGGGATTTAATGCCCTTTCAAGTTTATTTAAAGACTCAGTTCATTTCTAGCAGACTCCCTTTAAAACAAGTACGGCGTTATGCATTTAACAACTGCACAGGAAATCTGGTTTTGCCTTTCACCGCTCACATTTTAAGCAGAAATGCCGTCAGTACACAAAACCTACAGGAATCCCACGATGAGTAATTAAGTGACCAACCTCTTAAAAACTTGCCAGAAGCAACAGTGTCTATAAAAACCTATTTAGTGTGTTGGTTCTTCAGTTCTATTTCTTCATTCAAAATTAGCATTATTTGGGGAAAATTAAGATATTGCATAATTTTTATGTTAACCAAGTGACTAAAAACAAAGGGAGTTAAAATTGGTATCTTGATACTATATTTGAAAAGAAAATGGGCTATCATGACCCTTTGAGTTATCTTTATTCCTTTTTGATTTAGACAAAATGCATGCACGCACACACACACGTTTGCCAAGGATAAGGTAGAGCTAAATATTTTAAAAGTACATTTTATCAGAAGTATACCTAATGCATTTGCTTCAAGCGCATCCCGAATTCCTCTCTGCTCTTTCCCTTGCTTCCACCGCCCCGCCCTTTTGGGAGGAATCTCCTGTAAAGGGCCTCCCTGATTGCCAGGACTCCCCAGCTCTGAATCTCAGCCACAAGAGAAAAACGGTTCCTTTTGGAGCCTTATGTACAGATCATCACTCAAATTAGTTGTGACTCTTTGTAGTAGCGTGTTGAGAAGATGGAATTGAGTTACCTGGTAAGGAAGCAGGAGGCCAGTCCTTAGGAGGGTATGGTGCCCTATTATTAGAAGGTTTGTGGGTCTAAAGAAAGATGGATCCAGCTGTCTTTTAGTTTCTAGGGCTGCTGTGACAAAATACCATAAACTGGGGCCGAAAAAAATGGAAATTCATTGTTGGTCTAGAAGCCAGAAGTCTGAAATCAAGGTGTGTGTGCGTGGCGGGGGGGCATACATCAATCAAAATCTGCAGGGGAGAGTCTGTTCCGGGCCTCTTTAGCTTCTGGTGCTTTGCCAGCAATCCTCAGTGGTCTCTTCTGTCTTCCCGTCTCTGTCCAAATTCCTCTTCTTCTAAGGACACCAGGCATATTGGATTGAGGGCTGACCAGTCCAGTATGACCGCATTTTCACTTGCCTAATGCCATCTGTAACAACCCTATTTCCAAATAAGGTCACATTCTGAGGTACTGTCTTCTTGAGGCAGTAATGCAATCCATAACACCATTCTCACATACTCCCTTGCCGCTTTGCTCCCACCTACCATTTTCCTTTCAACACAACAAGCGCTCTTTGTGCGTCAAATACAAAAATGTAAACTCCCTGAGAGCAGGGACCATATACTTTGGGTCACTTATCTACTCTGTGTCCAGGCCTGTAGCAGCCTGGCATGAAGCTGGCACAGAACAAATGGTAGTTTACTATGTCAACATTTACTGAGCAAAACTAACCTAGGAAGAAGGAAGGGAAGTGGGGAACTCTGCCAGTGCTGGGACCCCAGTCTTAGTACACGTGGATCTTGTGTTCAAGGAATTCTCATTCAGATTGGGGAAACTGACTTGCTTACCACTTAGGAGCAGTACTTCTAAAAAATTTTCATCCAAGAACCCCTAATGGAAGAAAAGACAATTCTTGAGGCATTCTGCTTCACATGGTTTGTGCTATCTGCACAACAGTTTATCACTACTGAGTTGGACTGTGGTCACCTCAACATCACTGCCTTCCCCTCCCCATCCCTGCCAGGAAGTCAACCAATGAGATTTGGAAAGCAGAGAAAAGGAGAGGCCATCCTTCCTCAAATGTTATTGTAGGCAGATGTATGAGCAGGCACACACTTCTTCTGAGATATCCTACAAGTTAAGACTCTGGTGATATAAGCAGTTGAGATAGCTAGTTACATCCTTTGAGAATCACTGGTGTCAACACTTCAGGCCAAAGCACTGGGAATTTCCGGATGGTCTCCATTCCCAGCCAGCTGGTAGATCCATCCACTTCAGTGCTGCAAAGTGGCTTCTCACCAGCCCTTCTGATGAGGGTGTAAGCTTCTAATACCCCATATTAATCTCCTCATGCTGTTTTCATGATTAACCCTGATGGAAATGGCAAAAATATTTCAAAATACTTAGCACCAAGGAAGAAAAAAATAATGACTTCCTGTCTTGTTAACTTGGTGAACAAGGCTCTGCTTCACAGTCTGCCAACTTTGTAAAACCCAGCTGAAATAATGATTATCAGGCATGCTTAGCAGCCAGGCAATTACTTTCCTATTTCCTCTGTCACAGCATTTTGAGAACCCAAACTCATGAGGAAAATGATAAGTTTTGTGAACTGTGCCAGGATGGCTGTTGCAAAGGAGAGACGTCATCAATTCTGTCAAAGAAATGGCGCGGCTTAACACTTTCAGGCTAGGGGGAGTGTCAGTCTTAGTAAGTTTATTTTCTTCCTGCGAGACTGGATGCTCAAATCTTATGGTGGATTGAAGTGGTCTGGGTTCTATTTTGTCATTTATTTTAACTGAATCATGAAAATACTCAAGCTATTTTTCCAGAAAGAAAACTGATGATGTCCTTTATTTACCATAACAAGGTGACTGATATCATATTTAAATGAGCTGAAAGTGTTATTCAACTCATAATTTTCCCCATACAAATCTCTCTGTCCCATTCTGAAAACTATCACAGCAACCTGGCCATGTGTAAGAAATATATTAAATTTTGTCTTTCAAAAAATATTTGCTGAATAAGCTACCCTTGTGAATTGCTCTTATAAGGTGAACAATGACTATTTTCTTTATACCGCTCTTATCCTTTATTATGGCATATTTTTCTATAAGAAGAAACAAATACGAAGTATAAAAACCATACTGCACTTTCCTTCTACACCACTGTCACTTTTCTTCATTTTATGTGTGTATAAAAAGATTTGTATTTTAAACAATTTTTCTGGTACAAAATTTTACTATTTTCAACAAAAGTAGTGAAGACAGTTAAGCACCCAGAGGCAAGCTCACTGAGGTGCAGAGTTCTCAGGCCATGAGGAAAGGTGGCTGGCTTCCCTGGTAGGCTCAGTGGGCTTGACTCCAGGAGCCGAGGCCAGGAGCCGAGGCCACAGTTGGCCCTCCTAGGTTGAGATCCACCTGTGCCCACATCTATCCTTTTTTTCTAGTTAAGCCCATGCCAACCAAAAAAAAAAAAAAAAAAAAAAAAAGCTGCATTGTTGACGTGGTACACCAGTTATTCTTTTACAATTAACCATTTTGCAGAACCCCAGTAGTTCTATAATAACTGATGACCAACAAAGCAGCTGAAAACTTCACATCACACTGTGTGGTCAATCTGCATTGTTCAAGTATGCCTTCTGAACACACTAAAATGAATGTGTCACTTGACAGGGTGACTTCTTTCACTTTGACTCAAAACAGACTCAGACTGTGGGGTTATTACTTAATGGATACAGAGTTTCTGTTTGAGGTGATGAAAAAGTCTTGGTAATGGGGAGGTGGTGATGGTAACACAATATTGTGAATGTAGTTAATACCAGTGATTGTATACTTGAAAGTGGTTAAAATGGGAAATTCTGAGTGTATATGTTACCATAATAAAAAGTTATTAAAAAAAACAAATTTAAACCCATTGTCATTTAGGAAAACAGCTCTCATTTTATTTTCATATAGTAATCCTCACCTTCTAAAGCCAATTCTAAAACTGACATTAAACTTTAAGACATTTTTCATTTGGCTACTCTTTTATGTTTTCATTTTATTTTTAATCAAGGCTATTCTTTTGATATTCCAAATATATTCAAATTGTTTCCCCTAAAATGAATGTAACTTACTTAAAAGAAATATGTCTCTAAATAGTCCCTGTTTGTAATCATTAATCTGTGTCCCCAGTTAATATAATGATTTCAAAAGTTACCAAAATTATGCCCAAAAACTCCTTTTCAGAACTTTGGCTCTTAGAGGGAACTCACTGTAAAATCAATGGAAGTAACAGCGCTTGCTTGCCGGTATGCGAATAAACATTTTATCAAGGATAACTGTGGTAAAAAATTGAACTGGTCTGTGAAGCCACAAGAACTTTTGTACAGTTCCAAGATGCTGGTTTACAACACAAAGCAGCATGTGTCTCTGTGGACTTGCAAAGAAAGGACGCGTCCGAGCAGGCCTCTCTGACATTGGAACAGGTAGTATTCACTTCACTAAAGCAATCTGATTCTCATAACATAAGGTCTCAAAGTTTCCAATTGCTCACTATAGTCGTACTGTCGTGGAAGACACTGCATTCTCCACTTCTATGCAAAGCGACTTGTACCCGTTAGTGACAAAACCACTCAAGATCACAAAATACAAACCTCTAAATGAACTTGTGCTCCAGAGGCACAGCATGATTGTCTGGTGTGGGATTGCACCTCCTGTGTTGAGATTTCAGGAAGCGCAGAGCCAAATGGGTGAGTCAGCGTCAGTCCCACTGAAATGAGTCCTCATGAAAGAGACCTACCCAGACTCCTTGGAGATCATCTTTATTTTTGATTGCAAAGATACAATTTACTTACTTATTTCACATTTTAATTGTTCCCATTTGAAGTCTGCCATGTAAACCACTGCCTTCATTATCAAACTTATGCAAGAACATTATAAAATACAAACTATAAACTAAGATAGTGCTTTTTACAGTATTCAGATTAGTGCATTAAAACAACATTGATTTTAAAAGGCAAGTTAGTTAAATGGTAAAACATCTGATTCCTTTTCTAATGAAAAATGGTACAAAATGGCACACATGTTAAACACTAATTTTAACTGTTAGGTACTCAAAAATGCCAGTCATGGGAAAGTTATTTTCCCAACTTAATTTTGACCCAAGGAATAAAAGTAACCATTATTCTACAGAACATAAGGGAAGGTACATAGTGGCTCATAAAATAAGACCACTTTATTTAAGATATGTGAGCAGAATAAGTTGGGATCTTTGGAATCCCAACACAATGGGCTGTTTTCATACTCTTCCTCCAAATTACAATAAACATTTATAGTGACTACATGTCCCCCAGTATATGTCAGACTTACATAGATCCTATATAAAAACAATCCATCTTTAGTATTTTACTCGGCAATCCACAGCACATGCTTAATATATGCACATCAGGAGTATGACACATAGTAGGATATTATTCACTGATTTCATAAGGGTCTTAAGAAACGAACAATAAAAGTTAAATAGGTAATTTGTGATGCTGAGAACCAGAAACACACACACACTTGCACGCACACATATACACAGATTTTTTTCCCCCCAAGTTATTGAGAATGCTTTCTCTGCTGGTCCAAAATTCAAAATTAAATCTGAAATTTTTAATTGAAGTAATACAAATCTCGATACATATGACATAATGAAAGAGAGATGGCACAAGGCATAAACACCTTTACAAACAAATTTACAAATTCCAATCAGTAATATGGAGTCAAACATAGAGGATAAGTCAACAGGTAAATAAATTATAAATGGAAAGTATCTACAAATGTGGGCAAAACCTAGCAGTTACTAGACTGAAAAACATGGGAGGTATGCCAGGAGTGATATTTAGAAAACTCTCAGTATTAGAAAATATCAAATTTAATTCAAAGGAAACTTCCCCCCAAATAAAAATAACAAAGTATGGGAAACATCCTTTACTTAATAGCTTTACAATAAAAACAAACAAACACGATTACAGGAATCTTCCTACATAATTTAGGTAATGTAGTGCCAAAGTATGCTCCTTTAAAATTTCAGCCTTTCACTCCCCATATGATGAGGCCAATAATCACAACTCCAATGACAAGGATAAAAATGATGATGCACAGGGTTTTTCTGGATTTGCGCTGCAGATGCAAAAAACAAAAACACATTTATAGATTTAGGAGAGTATCTCTACAGCAAATGAAAATAATCTGGTTCATGTCAGGAGTTAAATGTAATGCCCTGAAATTTTCAGCTATGCTTTTTCTTCTCAAGAATGTCTTCAATATATATGCAACTATTCTTTTGAAAATATTCTTCTTGAATTAATACTAAAAATCAGGGAGTTTTTCAACTTTTGATAGCAATTTTTCTGGGGCTGTGGTTGAGCTTTAAAAAGAAGACAGAGAGAAATAAAAGTTACTGATTAACCAACCATCTGAGTTACCTATGTATGGAAACAGAACAGTTTAAAAGTTCTACATTTTTAAACTTAATTTTCTCAAAAATAACATAAAAAAAATTATTTGAAAATACTAGCAAATGTAAATAATTTGCCTGTTTTTCCTAAAGTAAATTTATTAGTTGCCAAGATCTTCCCCAATCTTTAATATAAATGGAAATTGAATTCAAAATCTCAACTTAGAAATAAAAAAGAAAGAGGTAAAAAAATTATGGCAGTCATTTAAACTTAAAGGTTAAGAATTATGTTTCGTTCTTCATTCCTGGCCCAGCTGAAGACTTCCATGATCCTTTAATGACTTGTGTTTCTCACAGCACCATGCAGGAGTCATTTTTCTTAAGAAGTGGAAAAATTTGTAATTTTACTTAGTGTCAAATAAAAGTACCATAAATTTACTAAAAGATATGTTCCCACTCTGAAAACCAAATACTTCCAACATTCCATCTAATTTTCTAATTTTTCTAGTGAGTACTCTTTGTGTATTAAACATAATTTCTCCAAAGTTTCAATATCATCATGCATAAATACTTTCCCAACTCCATTCTGTTACTACAGACATATATGTAATGTACCTTTAGGAGCAATCATAGATATTCCACTGCATATATATTGTTCCCTCTTTTCGTTTCTCTCCCTCTCTGGAGCCTGACCCAGTATTGAAGTTCAGGACTTTATCAATAACTCCTGGGTACTGTAGTTAGAAGATGCATCACCATCCTTTAGGCTCATGGTTCACCCAGATGATTGAGAAGCTCCATATTTGCAGCAATGTAAGCTTAATACCGAGGCTTCCTAGTAGAAGTACTGGAAAGCTGCCTCTTGTTTTTCAGTACTTATATATTTCTCCCAGCCTGGTGGTACAGCTTGGGGAGGTATGTTCCCTTTCTCCAGAGTAGCTGGAGGCTTGTCCTTCCACAAGAAGAGGACAAATAAAACTTGGGTATACATCTATATTCCCCCCAAATCCACAACAGAGCAAAGTAACATATAAGTGTAGTCCTGCTAAATACTGGTTTGAGCAACTATATGCCAACAGCTCCTCCACAAGACTCTTGGCATTTGAAGAACATCATTTGCATGTGTGTGTTTTCAACTATTCATGAGTGACACTTATGTCCATAATGTAGTGATATTATTCTGCTGAGTCACATGTCTGAACAGGCACAAAGCTGGTAAACTGGGATTACTCAGCACTGACTATGACTGGCTACAACCCAGCAGTCTCCACACAGCTTCACTGTTCAATACGCATCTCTGCATACGTAGAGAAAAAAAAAATGGCATTGAAATGAAAGGCAACTTCTCTGGTTAGTCAAAGCAATTGATCATATCTAAGCAGAGGACTCTTATTATAGATATTTTCTAAGAAGTTACCAAGCTCTGAGAAAATGATAATTATGAACAACAACCAAAAAATGGAGTTTTAAAGGCAAACCCAGCTGTGGAGGTGTTTAGAGCTTCCAAAGGGTCTGACTTTATCCTTGTTGAACACCAGAAGGTCTATATACTGTACGATTTGTTGATACCTCATGGTCCTAATATCTGCATAGTACTTTACACACAATTTATAGGTGACACACAGACATGAACTCCCCATATTAAAGTTATCTACTCAGGAAATAAATTCATACCTGATGAAGGGTCTGCCAAATGCTGACAGGATACCTAACAGTCAATGAGACTCTAAGCTAATATAATTTCCACAGGACCTGAGTGATCTCACTAGGTCAGAACTTTATCTCTAAAGTCTGGGGTGCCATTGATGAAAGCAAAGGAAAGGGAGAAGCAGACCACAAGAAATGGAGGGAGAAGGCTACCAAAGAGGTTTGGAATGCCACGATGGCAACAGAGACCAGGATTCTGCAAAGCCTAGAGCTGTCCCTGCTACCCTCAGGGCTCTAAACACTAAATTTCAGACCCTATGGGCCACGACTCTGGCTCAAGCCTGAGACCACCCAGACTGAAGGTAGTTTAACCTAAATGGCATATTTCAGATCTCTCATCTACAGTATTTTTTTTAAATGTTATTTAACATCTCCAGTCACTTAAACCTGATTATTTCTTAACAACAACAAAAACCATACACATGAAAAGCTAACTTATAAGAAAATTTATTACAGTTTACATTACCTGGTAATCTGCTGCCCTTGATAGCTGCTGGTTTGCTTGCTGAACGTGCACCTCAGCATTTTCTACGTTGGCTTCTATGCTATCTTTAAAATAAACACACGCACACACACAACTATCTGTTAAACATGCACTGATGCTCCAGAATTGAAGATGCATAAATCATTAAATTTCATTCAATATGCCCAATATTCAAAGGATAATTTTAGTGGTATATTATGCAGTTAACTTTTGTTTTAAGCTGGCTATAATCCTTTCCTATGCTATTTCTTGGGTGAGCCAATCAATACTTTAAAATTTGAAGAAAAGAAAATTGATCATCCTCATTATAACAAAATTCCAGATCTACCAGGTCATTCCCCAAAGGGCTGTCTCCATGAAATGCCAAATCACTGTCAGCACATGGCCTGTCTAGAAATCAACAGCTTGTTCTATCTTAAGACCAAGGTATGAACTAGGAGATCAACCCTCTCCTTCCCACCACTCAAGTATATGCTTCACCAAGTGGGTGAACTTTCCAAAGACTACTCTCTCCTTAGAGGGAAACAAAAAACAAAAGCACAACCCAAATGCTCAATTCAGTCCCTTGTATGTTTAATTACCAAACTGCCAAGTTAGCCTTTAACATTTCTCAGTTTATAACCCCTGTTTCTTCTTGTAAACACAGTCTGTTTTATATTAGAAGAGTATAATACCCATGTTTGAGCTCAGTTCCACTCTATAATGGCCAACTCAGAACAATGCATTGGTGACCTTTATAGAGGGTGAATAATTGAGTACGAAAAACAGTCTTTTGCTCCTTGCCATCATCATCCAATCTCTGTGCTAAAATGTGGCCTTCGCCAAGGGCCCACGCAGCCTTCCCAAGAGGTGGCAGTTTTCCTCCCCACCCTCGTCAGGTCTGGAGGTGGAACAGGGATCCTCTTTGCTGCAGGAGAGACCACTGTATCTTTCTCTTCTCTACCAGCTCTCAATGTCAAAGCTCACACTATGAAACCAACTCTCCTGTTGCAGACTCTATAAATCCCATGGTCACAGATACGCTTTTCAACACTACTGTTAGAAATTAGGGTTAATGCAGTAAGACTGGATTGTCACCTTGCACCCTGCACTAAACATCTGGCCCTTGACCAGCTGCTGGGAGGTAACCTCCAACCCTCAAAATATCCTGTCTGCTATAAGTGTCTTTGTTGACCTGGAGACCTTGGGCCATGTCAGAAATTCTGTGCACAACTAGCAATGTGACTTGTGGTAGGGGTCTTGAACCCTGTAATGTCAGTTTGACCTCTAGAGGGGCTGGAAACTAAAGTCAGCCATGTGGGTGGTCAGCCCTGCCTGTATGACTTACTCCCAATAAAAACCACTCTCCCTGCTGGGAAAATGAAGTGCTGTCTGACTGCACCGGGCAAGGATGACAGGAAGCTCATGCCTTGTGCCTCCCAGGAGGCCCCTATGCACCTCTCCCCTTTGTTTTTAGTCTACATCCTTATGTTGTGATAAACCATAACCATGAGTATAACCACTTTTCTGAGTTCTGTGAGCCTTCCAGCAAATTACTGAATCTGAGGGTGGTCTTGGGGAATCCCCAACTGCACTTGGGTGTCAACAAATACCTCAAACTTAAAATATCCAAAAATGACTGATTTATACCCATCCAAGCCTGCTCCAGCTACCGACTTCCCATCTCAGTAAACAGCAACCTCGCCCTTTCAGTGTGCCAGGCCAAACCTTGGAGTAAACCTTGACTCAACTCTTTCTCTTCCACCCATATCTACACGTTCAGGAGCTCCTTTTGGTTCTCCCACTTTAAAAACCCAAAGTTCTACCACTTCTCACCACCTCCCTGCTTCCACCCTGATCTAAGGCACCATAATCCCTCACCTGGATTTCTGCAATAGCTTTTTAAGAGTCTCCTTGCTTTTGGTCTGGTCCCTTTACAGTCTGTTTTCCAACCAGCAGCCAATGTTCCAGAGTCTTTTAAACCTAAGGCAGATCCTAACATTCTCTGCTCAGCCCTCAGTGGCTTCCTCCACTGAGATTCAAACACAAGTCCTCACAGTGGCTCAGGACCCTGGGGCATCCAATTTCTACTTGCTCACTTCACTCCCTAAACATCAGGCCTGCTTCTGGCTGAAGGCCTTTGCACTCTTCTCTCAGCCTGGGCACTTAGTTCCATGGGGTCTTTGCTAAAAGGCTGCATGTCAGTGACTCCCCTTGAGTACTCTCTATAAAGTAGCAGCACTCCTCCAACTCTAGCAGCTCCTGTTCCCTTACACTGGCTTTATTTTTCCCACTTATCACCATTTACTTCCTTTTATTTCCTTTTTTAAAAAAAAATCTCTCTTCTCCAATTAAATTAAAAGGTCCATGAAGGGAGGGTCTGTTTGGTTCCAGCTGAATCCCCAATGCCTACATTGTTGCCTGGCACATAGTAGGTGCTCAACAAATACTTTTTGAACGAATGAATGGAATTTCAAAATTTTACCATGCTCTACTGGGACTACAGAGGAGAAAGAGAATGAATAAACAATGGTTATATTTAGCTAAAGGTGTAATTCAATTGAACCAAATGGGAGAAAACATATTTAATGTACCTTTAGACATACACACAGCTCCATATTTCAAAATGGTAAAAATGACTCCTGATCAAGGTTTACCATTATATGTTAAATGAAGAAGGATATCCTTAAAATTTAAAGGAAGCCTTAGTATCTTTTTTTTTAAATCAATTTTTAAAGAACTCCTACCATCTAAGTTATACTACTAAATTAATCTACCGATAAGCAGGAATGATCAGGTAAATGGTTATCCATTTCCTCTATTCTAAAAGACAAGACAGCTAGCATAATCACAAACACAGTTTCCCAAAAGCCCCTGGTATGATGAAAATCAAAATGGGCTTTGACCGAAGTCAGAGAGCTGGAAATCAGTTGCAATGATGCCCCACAGTTCTTTCATGGTCTCAAGCAGAAAGAGGTCCAGATTAAACTGAGTTTTCTGAAATAAATAAAGCTGGTCATTTCAACCAGTAAAAGCCAGAAAGAAGGTCTCTTTCAGATAATGCCAAGAGTGATGCTTTGTCTGTGGTAGGGGACATGAAGGGGAGAAAGGAAACAGTTACTCTTTTTTTTCCCGTTTGTTTTTTCAGGAGGTACCTGATACATGGGAAGCAGGTTCTCATCCACTTGAGCTACATCTAAGGAAGCAGTTACTCTTGCTTGAGTACGTTACCGCAGGTAAACCGCATGTAACTTGCTCCCCACCCCAGGAACTCTAAATTGGTAGGACTTACCTATCATATCTCCTTGTTCATGAATCATCATTCCCAACTCTTTAAATATTTCATTAATATCCATAATATCAGCCTACGGAAAAAAGGAACATAGTGTTATAATCAGAAATCCAGCCACCACTCCACAGAAGAGGAAAATAAAAAACCATAAACCATCACTCACATGCAAGGGAGATATCACACATAAATTCCATATATAAATTGGAATATCAGGAAAATATTTAATTATAATAAGAAATTCTAAATAGACTTTAAACATCAGGCACCAGTCCTCAAAAATAAGTCCATGACATTCAAAATATCAAGAGGCAGGGTAGACATGAAGGGTCTACATGGAAAAAAAGCCTGGGCACTGACTTGACTATGTAATCTGATAGTTCTGTTATCACAAGCAGTACCTACTCACAGGAGTATAAAAAATTGATTATGATTTATTTCTAGTAATAATTCAAAAATCAACTGACTTTAAAAAAATTAGGTGTAAATTTAAAGTTTCACATTGATAAATTTGAAAATGCAGTAGAATAGTGATGGATAAAAAGGGTATAAAATTCCTTTTCTTCAGTATGTAATAGCTATTATTTTTCCCAATTAAAAAGTACTTTACTTAGAGAGGTGGGATAATTTAATATAATCAACCTGTGCTTTAGTTCCCTATCTGTAAAAAGGTGATGATAAAATGACATGGCTATTTCAGAGCATTTTTGTGAGGACTAAAT
Organism: Dasypus novemcinctus; assembly: GCF_030445035.2. NCBI lineage: Eukaryota > Metazoa > Chordata > Mammalia > Cingulata > Dasypodidae > Dasypus > Dasypus novemcinctus. The sequence goes on from NC_080683.1 coordinate 111,846,101, forward strand.
GAGATAATTAACAAAAACAATTTATCACACAGTCCCTGGCACAAGGAAAGCCCTCAATAAATTGTAGCTATTGTTAGCTAATCCACCTTCTAACGAATAGGTAGGTTCCACAAGAACGAAGGCTGAATAATCCTGTTATATCTCATTGATGTCATACACATACTGCAGAGGGTCCTTTAAACCCTGCGTAGAAAGCCTTGTTCATCCAGGAGCCACAGGCAACCATCCAGATTCTGCAGACAGTTACCTCTAGACCGATGTTTTCTCAGTGCCAGGGTGACAGGCAGATGACTTAGCAGAATTTAAAAAAGCTGGGTGTGTGGCAGGGAGTTTGTGCTCTCATCTTAGCACATACAGCAAAGAAATTAGTTAACTGTTCTTATCAAAACAAAAGCAATTAATCTAAGTTTAGGTTTATGAGAAAGGCCAACAAACGGATTCATTTATTTAGTTTCCTTTCTTGACCCCTCTCCCAGAGAGATTTAAACATCCTGAGGACAAGCTCATGAAGAACAGAGCTATGGAAGTTTGACGTTATTTTATGAATCCTCAAAAGAAAAAGATTGTGTTCTTAAATTAATCTGTTCTTGTGGGAATGCTTGCAATAAATTTGGTTGAGGGGCCTTTGACTGGATTACTTGATAAAATGGCTTTAGAGTTTCAGATTGGACTATGTCAGTGAGGCAAGAGGCAGCTTGGGTCTCTAACCTCTTGCTGGGTCTGATATAAATGGAGACACAGAGGAAAAAGGTAGCTCTGCCATTTTTCATCCTGCATGAGAGAGGACTCAAGGAGGGCTAGCAGCCAAAGCTTAGCATGAAGCCCCCGAGAGGCTGGGCCCAAGGAGCAGCTCAAGGCCGAAGAGACAAACCAGATGCCTGATAGCCCGCAGCTGAACTTGGGAAGAAAGCAGAGCAGCCGAGACTGAGAGAGGAGGCCCAAAAAAAACAAGCCCTGCAACTGGCTGTCCACAGCTGAGCTCCAGGAATGGTAGATTCTCGAAGGAAAGGTAGAAACCTCAGCAGAGATTAGCAGCCATCTTGCTTCAGTATATGACAATGTACCAGGTTCACTGCAGCCGACTTTCGTGAGAAAGAATCTGATGGTGCCTTGATTTGGACATCTGATGGGTTCAGAACTATAAGCTTTTACCTCAAATAAAACTTCTATTATAAAAGTCAACCCATTTCTGGTACTTTGCCTTGACAGACATTTGGCAAACTAACGTTAAGAACATTAGCTCAACTCTACCAGCGTCCAACTTACTTCCAGCTGTCTAATAGAAGACTCTCTCTCCTGAATGAGGCGGAGGTCATCCTCTGTAATTTCTTCATCTTGTACCTGCACTTGAGGTTGGGTTTGGCTGACAGAAAATAGGGAAAAAGGAAAGAGTGAAATTAAAAACACTGGGACTTACCTAAATGCTAAATAAGGTATTTTTTTTCCTTCAAAATCAGAAAACTGCCCAATTAAAAATACAACAGAAATATCAATCAAGTTTTATTCATTTTTTCATTCCATTGGTACTATTGTATCTTTTATGGGTTTATTTATTTGTTGGACACGATATGAGTAAACTGACTAATTCTTCTTGGTTTAATGAAACCTCACATAAGAGACTAATCTATTTTAAATAATAATTAAGTCAATAAATATTTATTTGGGCCTTTATTATTCCAATACTACAAAGGTACTTTATAAATAATTGTTTTGAAAATTTTCGTAGGCACTCAAATTTATTATTTGCTTTCAATTTAAAAATAACTTAGGTTATTCATGGTATAATATGCTAAAAGCTTTCATTCTGTTCCAGGGACAATAAGGTATATAAACTGCATTTGAAAAATTATCTTTAGATCTGTATATTGTTTTGTATTTCTTACCTTTCCCAGGATACAAGATTCCTTTCTTTTGAACTGTCTTCAGGAAAACCACCCTGAATAATTTAGTAATAGGATGGATTAGGAAGGAGTAAAGAAAAGCAAAAACAAGAAAAATAAAGCCAACATTTCCCTTGATAATAATCTAAACTGATTTATGTATGTGCATGCATGCACGTGTGTGGGTGCACACATGTGTGGAGGTAGAGAGTTCTTGTTCTGATTTTAATTTTTTAGGTCAACTACTTCAAAAAATAATAAAATTATCTTCTAAGCTGTCAAGGAAGGAATTCATTCAATAGTTTCATGGGTCAAATAATAAATATTAGTTGGTTAAAAGTTAACGCCAGCTAAATGTACTTGGAATTTCTACACACATTAAGAAAACAACTTCTGATAGTTTCCAAGGGAATTTAAAATTAGATTAACTCAAAATTCCACTTTAAATTACCTTTTAATTAATTTTTCTCAAGGTTTATATTCATTTTTAAAAATAGCAGCATGATAAACTCATTCTCCATTTCTACCATCTTTATATAATCCCAGAGCAAAGTGTTATCCACACTAGCATTTTAAACGAATTGAGAGCCTCAGGTATCAAGTGCATGTGGGAATAATAATCAGAATGTGACCCTGTATCTTTTTTGACAGTAGTTTTTCTATATTTTTTGGTAGTCTACAATCTACTACTCCAAAATACAGATAAAATTACCACAGTAATATACGACCACCTCCCACCCCCATTCTTAAAAACTGAGTAGAAAAACCTGAAATTCACAATTCAAGTGGGGATTTCCAACATCTTCACAGATCTTCATGACTGAAAAATGCCAAGTCTTTCACATCTTCCCAACATATACTCACTCTAAGGACCCTTAGAGAATATCATGTTACTCACGTTTACAATGCATTTTAAATACTTACAGATACTCTGGAGCTGGCTCTTACACGAGCAACAAACTCCTTCTCTCTTTCAGCAGCTTGCCTCTGGACCTTCTGAAAGTTTGTCAGTGAAGTGGTGAATTCAGCCACTAGGCGATCCTTCTGTATTTTCCTTTGCCTCTAGAGGAAAGGGGACAGAAAGCTACTAGAATCAAGCTGTGAAGTGCTGTGGAATTTGCAAAGGTAGTTTTAACATTACCCAGCTCTTTATTTAATTCTAAAATCTGCACTCACTCCCCAAAAACAGGGCCTTACTGATTAACTCTCAATGACATTTTGACAATACATTTAGCTACTAAGCCCATAATACTGCATTTTTTAACCTCAAAGTTTCAAGCTCCTAAAAAACATGGGCCATGATTTTGGGATTATTTTAAAGTCATTTTTTTTTCTTTCAGGCAAATAAAACCTTATATTCTCTCATCTGAGTAAAAACTTATCACTACTCTCACCCCAACACCCCTCACCCCAACCTGCTCCAAGCAAGGAAATAAATCCATGCTCCTGGGAAGCCTTCCATTTTGAATGAGTGTGTGTGCTGCCTGGCAGAGGGGTCTGGGAGGCTGGGAAACAATTATTCAGGAAGCATTTATCGAGCACTTAATTATGGGTCAGGGAAACTCACCTTTACTTTATTGAACCACAGGAGACCACCTGAGCAATTAAATATAGTTCTGTGTTCCATGAACTAATTTCAAACATGAAGAACATCTTAATTTCCTTGCTAGGATAACAAACAGTTCAAAGACCCTACAACGCATTTGGTTTCTTTCACATTCAATACTTCAACTTGTCTCAAAGCTTTGATACCTGTTCACTGGGGGTGGTGGGAAGAGATCCAAACTCTTTAATGTATTTATCTGTTTCTTTGGCAAGTTGGTTAGTATACTGCTGCTTCTGTTGCCTAAAGTGAGAAAACACACATTACAGCCAGAGAACTAATATAATGGCTTCTAGAAGCACCACCTCTGCCACCGGAATCAACCTTGATACATCATTTTATAAGAACTGCTTTTTCAGACACTGATTAATTTTCTCTATGAAACAGAGTTTTCAGATTCTATTGTTTAATAATTATGTATAGGTATTTTATGGAAGGTTCTTTACTCACACAGGGAGCCAAGTTTAGAAAAATAAATATTACTAGTAGCCATTTAGAAAGATGGATGACTCAAGTGAGAAGGGGACTTAACCAAAAGATTTCCTGATGTCTGATCCTTTATGTTGTAGATATGGGGTATGGGGAACCTTTGATCTGTATCCTACACCTGGGAGGTCAGCTGAGCAAGCAAGAGAATTTGTTGCCATAGACTTTGCCAGGTTCCCAGGTTTTAGGGAATACCTGGTGTGACAGTTTGAAATTCTATGAATTCCAGAAGATCATGTTCTTAAAACGAATCCATTTCTGTGGGTGTGGGGTCCTTTTATTGGACATGACCCAGGTTGGGTCTCCACCCCTTTGCTGGGGCCTTATATAAACTGAGAAATGAAAACACAGAGAGAGAGAGATGCCACCATTTTTGACCCTGCCATGTCAGAAAAAAGACCTCAGGAACAGCAGAGATTGACTGCCTTCTTGCCTTGTCATGTGGCAGGACTCTAGGATCTGCAGCAAAGGATCTCACCTTTGGTGAGAAAGCATCTCTGATGGTGCCTTGATTTGGATATTTCATGACCTTGGAACTGTAAGCTTTTACTCCAAATAAATTCCCTTTATAAAAAGCCATCCCATTTCTGGTAATTTTGCATTGGCAGCTTTAGCAAACTAAGACACCCAGCCTCTGGTTTTCTACCTGGGCATTTATATTCTAATATTCTATAGATATTTAAAGGGAAGCATTATAATAAGTATTATTACAAGTGTACTACTATTCAAGTTAGCTATGGATACTTGTCACATTTCCCTGTAAAGGGATCAGAACACAATAAAAGAAGTAAATTATATCTATTATTAATGTGATGCTTTACAAATTACATCGTATTTCTCAAATATATTAACTCATTTTACTGTATCAGTCACACTTAAGATATAAAAGTATGTTTAAGTATGGACATTTGTATTTGACTGACAAGGAAGAAATATCACCTTATTTATATCTCTATTTACCTATCTCTAATATGCACTTTTAATTTCTGGAAAAAGTGGTATAGTCCAAGGATCTAAAAAGAAGATCTTATATATTATGTTTATATGCTTATATATTTAGAATCTCTACTAGTAACTTGAGAAAAAATAAATAACAGAACTATGCAATTCAATTCCATTTTACTTTAATAGCTAATGGCTTATTATTTTATATTTGGAGCATTTTAGCCCTAGGTGGTAAAATGCAAAACAAGCAAATAAACAAACAAAAAACCAACCCACATCATTATAAATTAGACAAATTCTTCAAATTGTACTTAATAAAAAATATGAATTCCAACGGCCCATCTTTTAATTTCTTCCTCTTTATTTTTCCCTTCTATAGCTAATGTTGTCTATGAACTATCACTACAACATATACATTACTTAGCATTTGCAACAGTAATGGTATTGAATATGAACTGGATCTAAACCTGATAAAAATCTGGCACTGCTGGTGAGACTGTTAGCTAATGGGGAAGCACATCCAACAAACATAGGAGCCTAAAGAATGAATTTTCAAAGGCTGCCAGAACTTTTGAAAACAACCTATTTAAAAAGTACGAGAAAAGCTAGTACAGAAATTTTGCCTGGTAGAATAAATCCAGTCTTTAAAATAGGAAAATAGGTGTGAATTTTGTTGCCTTTGGGGGGCTGTACCGTGCCCCTCAGAGTGAATATGGAGGTTCTGCAGTCCTAGGTGGCACTGGCAGAGGCGTGGTAGTGTGCTGACCTCGTTCCTCTTCCCCCAGATCCCGACATGGGTGCCTTGCATTGTGTACGCCCACTCCATCCAGACCATGAAGGTCAAACAGTTCCACGACTCCAAGATCAAGTTCCTGCTGCCCCACCACGACCTGCAGCATCACTACAGAGATACTCAATACCCTCTTGTAGGCCTGGTCTCCGGCCTGGGACCAGGACCAGCACCCCAAAAATCCATGAACACCCCAAAAATAAAGAAATAGATAGATTGATAAATTTAAAAATAAAAAAAATAGGAAATTACCTGCCTAATGTGGACAAGGAAAAACTTAAAAAAGCAAACGCACAACTGATTGCAAATATATAGGTAAGGGAGCAGAAGTGTTTTTGCTTTCTCCACTGAAGAGAGTATTGCACACTGATAAAACTCTAACACAAGTCTTTTCTTCTTTTTTTTCTAAATTAAATACTTACAGCTGTTGCCTCAATTCTGGAGAATCTTGGGGTGTTCCAAGTTGATTCAGAGTCCTTTGTATTTCCACAGCTGTTATAATAGAAAATTGATGCCCAATTATTTACAAATGTTAGGGCAAGAGAAATAGAAATTAAGCAACTGGGCAGTTAAAATAAGAGAAAAGTAAAGAAATAAATAAATACAGAAAACACTAATTTCCAAAGAAAAGCAAAAACTAAATGGTTTGTCTAAATCAAATCAGTGACACTGATGGATTAATTTTCAAGAAGGAATTATGTGGCGATATTAACATGAAAGTGTACTTATGATAAAAAAAAAATAGCATCCTCTTCCCTATTCCTGTCAGGGACTGGTGAACACAATGGCACAGAGACTTTCAGTTAACTCACTGGCACAAAAACTGTGAGGAAAATAAGTGCAGCAATAACAATCTTAATATAAAATGAATTATAGCTAATAAAGGAGAGGAATAATAGATTCAGATGAAAAATCATCACTTTTCAATTACCTAAAGTAATAACTGATTCAAGGATCATCAAAGGATGCTTTTTTTTTCTTTAAAAGATTTATTTATTTCTCTCCCCTTCCTCCCCCCTCAACTCCCACCCCAGTTGTCTGTTCTCTGTGTCTATTTGCTGCATGTTCTTCTTTGTCCGCTTCTGTTGTTGTCAGAGGCACAGGAATCTGTGTTTCTTTTTGTTGCGTCATCTTGCTGGGTCAGCTCTCTGTGTGTGGCGTGTGTGGCGCCATTCCTGGGCAGGCTGTACTTTCTTTCGCGCTGGGCGGCTCTCCTTACGGGGCGCACTCCTTGCGCGTGGGGCTCCCCTACACGGGGGACACCCCTGCGTGGCAGGGCACTCGAGTGCATCAGCACTGTGCATGGGCCAGCTCCACACGGGTCAAGAGACATGGGGTTTGAACAGCAGACCTCCCATGTGGTAGACAGACACCCTAACCACTGGGCCAAGTCCGCTTCCCATCAAAGGATGTTAAAAACCACAGGATATTCACACAACCTCAAATTATCACCACAAAGACCACATTAACTAGAAAAGAGATAACTTTATCATAGAAAGATCTGTGGCTTAAAATAAATGATCAAATTTAGCACCCCCACAAGGACAAAGTAACATCAGAACCTCCTGACAAGAGACCATTAGAAAGTCACCACATGACCTATGTACTTTTCTTGCCAAAATGTTTGAATTGGCCTGAATCTAATCAGGAGGAAGCAATCAGACAAATCTAGTTTATAGGCTAATGTACAATACAATTAACCTGGACTTCTCAGTGTATCAAGAAAAGAAAAAAGAAGAAGAAAAAAAGGAAGGGGAGCTGTGCTAAATTCAAGAACAGTGAAGCGTCATGACATCCAAAAAAAATGTATGATCTTTGGGTTCTGAATCAGAGAAAAAAGTAAAAATAACAGGATTGTGGCAACAACAGGAAAAAGTTGAATATGTAGAGAAAGAGTGATATATTAAATACAAGTTGCAAAATGTCAACCACCTGTGAATCCAGATGAAGGGTATACAGAATGTTCATTATCATTATACTTGTGGTGGTTTGAAGTTGTATGTCCCTTAGAAAAACATGTTCTTAAATTTAATCCATTCCTGTGGGTGTAAACCCATCCTAAGTAGGACTTTTTGATGAGGCTACATCAGTTAGGGTGTGACCCACCTCAATCAGGATGGGTCTTGATTCTACTATAGGAGTCCTTTATAAAAGAATGAAATCAGGACATAGAAAGTCACTGGAGCAAGAAGCTGAAATTCGCATATCTGAAAGAGAAGGGCGAGATCAGCAGATGCTTCCATGTGCCTGGCCATGTGGCAGAAGAGCCAAGAGTCAACAGCAGCTAGCCTTCAGGAAGAAAGCATTGCCTTGATGATGGCTTGATTAGCACATTTTTTTGGTTTTAAAACTGTGAGCAAATTACCATAGTTTAACCTGCTCCATTTCAAGGTTTTGCTTTGAGCAGTCTGGGAAACTAAAACAGTACTATATGTTATTTTTCTGTAGATTTAGGAAATCTCATACTAAGCTCACAATCCAGAAGTCTATGATTTTCACAACAAAATAAAGACTCTTCACAAAAAAGGGAGACCTTGTATTTGTGTATGTGGGTACATAAACGTCAAATGGAAATAAGTTGGCAATCCTTCTCAAAGAGCTTTCACATTTCCAAGAACTAGAGGAAAACGATCCAACTCTCTTCTTCATTCCTTTTATTTTAAATGAGTGATTTATTTATATAGCTTAAATGCTTGTAAATAGTAATTTACTTATGGGATCAAGGAAATGATAGTATTCTAAAATACAGAATAAATTTTGCTCATGAAAACAATGTACTCAACATTGGTTTCTTGCCAAGCTTTAAAAATTAAAATATTGGAGAGGCACATAGTAATGTTATCATTTAGTTTCCAAGGAATTTCTTTTTGTGTTTTTAAAACTTTTTGCCATAGGGTTTCCTTTCATAGGGTGGAGTATTTGTTTTATTCTTTTTCTGTCTTTAACATATGGTTGCTTGCAATAAGCCATATATTTCCGTACCAATGTCAACAGATTTTTCTTGGAACTGGCTTATAGAGGATTAAGGCTTTTACAGTCCAAAAAAGCATGTTAATAAGGCAAACTACAGTGTGGGCTCTGTTGGAGACAGGTATGTATCTATCTCATCTATACATATAAAGGGTAGTTTTGCTTTTTGAAAAAGTCACATTAAGGGAGGAAAAACAGACTATTTAATAAAGACATCAAGAAAATGGGTTAATTTTGAGTGGAAAAAAGAGAACCATATTTCACATCATACAGCAAAATTAATTTGTGATCAATTATTAAACATTAAAAATTAGAAAAAACATTAAATTGCTATAAGAAATTATAAATATTTATTATATGATCTCATATTGTCTTGGAGTGAGAAAATATTTTCTAAGCATGTACAAAACTAAAAGCTATGGAGAAAAATACTGACAATTTGTATTGCGAAAAAAGATTTTTTAATGTTATATAGAAGATATGATTATATTTATATATACATATATAAAATATATGATATACATGGGACAAATTATCTGCAGTATACAAAGAGCAAAAGGATTAATATCCTAATATACAAAAAACTCCTACAAATTGGTAATAAACAGCCTAAGAAAAAAGGAAAAAAGATACAATCTTTCAAATCACAAAATGTCAAAAAACATGAGAAACTCCACTTCACTGATAAACAACTTTTCCCACAACACATGGGCAAAACTTAAGAAAAATAAAACAGGTAAGAATATGAATTATCCCAATCAAAAACCTTAAAACAAAAGTTAAACTCTACAATACATATATAAGAAATGAAAGGGGAGCAGATGTGACTCAAGCGATTGGGCTCCTGTCTACCATATAGGAGGTCCAGGGTTCGATTCCCCGGGCCTCCTAATGAAGGCCAGCTGGCCCAAGTGGAAAGCTGGCCCACACAGAATGCTGACCCGCATAAGAGTGCTGGCCCACGTGGCAAGCTGGCACAGCAAGATGATGCAACAAAAAGAAACACAGAGGAGAGATAGTAAGAGATGCAACAGACCAGGGAGCTGAGGTGGCACAAGAGACTGAGTGCCTTTCTCCCACTCTGGAAGGTTGCAGATCAGTTCCCGGTGCTGCCTAAAGAGAAGACAAGCAGACACAGAAGAACACACAGAGAATGGACACAGAAAGCAGACAGCAAGTCCGGGGGGCTAAATCTTAAAAGAAAAAAAAAGAAATGAAGGAGCAATATCAATGACACAAGAAGAACTCAGAATAACCAAGTAGAGAAATGTGCCAAGAACAGAAACAGGAACTTTAGTAATATTTATGAAATAAATGAATAGCAAAAAAAAAAAAAGACAAATACACATAAATTTTGGGAAGGATAAGTAATTATAAGCATAAAAACAAAAGAATAATTTAGGAGACTATCTTCCCTCACTGGGAGCCTAAATTCACCCTGGAGTTATTTTCCTAGTTTTTGAAGAGATGCCCTCACAATCCCCAGTTCTTAGATGTCCCTGAGAGCTCCCCACTCTAACAAAACAATATATCCAGAGCACCACCTCTTCTTGAGGTATTGCTCAGAAATGTCACTACCAACATCTGAAAGACCCAGGAGTAGGGATCCTTCTATTCCCATTTAACTCGCCCGCCTGGAGAACGCTGAAGGCAAATGGCCATGGCAACTAGTTGCAGCTCATCCAAGTGTGACTCCAATTACAACTCTCTACAGAGGGACCTATTTAATGGAACAGATCATAAGCATCTCTGGCATCTTGCACATGCCTGCTGATATGGCAAATACATTTTGCCTTATCCTACAAAACAGAGACCATGAGAAGGGGGTTGTTTTCACTTGGAAAGGACAGCAGTGAGCCTTTATAGTCCTATCTCAGGGTTATAAGCACTCTCCATCTCTGTGCCAAAATTTAGTTTTCAAGCATCTAGATCAGATCATCTCCTCCTCCAGACCCTACACTAGTTAATACACTGATGAAATCTTGTAGGACCTGAAAAGCAGGGAGCAACATGCACTCTTAGGTACCCTGGAAGGATGCAAGCATGCCAGAAGGCAGAAATTAAAGTCCATGAAAACTCTGGAGCCTGTTTGCTCCCTGAAGTCTTACTGTATATGTTGATAAACTGCAGCAAAATGACAAATTGCTTTTCTTACAGTCTCAAAAACAAATAGGGAAGAGTGTTCGATGAAATTTCTTATGTTGCTCCAACCCATTTTCTGAATAATCTCCAAAGAGAAAAGGCTGTCCAGCTAGTTCAATAGTGGAACAAATAGCTCTATGACCAGCTTAACTGAGCCAGTTGATTCAGTGATAACTGAAGTGTCTGTGTAATACCAAGTCCCAGGAGGATAAACATAAGCGTCCCCTAGAATCCTGACGTAAAGCCATGCTCTGGCAAACAGATGTCTTCATTTTGAGTGCTACTGAGCCTTGGATCAAAAGAACCTTGATGTTATCTTGTGGGTACATCTTTTTCTACACTTTGTTCTATATATGTCAGGCAGCCTGCCCTCAATCCAATCCAACAGCACTGTAGGATAATAAAGAACTCAGCAACGTGGTAGGAGTAAAAGCCACTTGGAGGCTCCCCAACCTGGATTTCTCCTCACTCAGATGAGCACATTTACTCACCATATTTCAAATGGCAGCAATAGTGATCACATAGGAACCTGTGATTTGGTGCCTTTCTTGGGGGTATCAGCCAGCCACACAGGAGCAAGATGATTATGCTCCTTTCCTCTTGGAGGCAGAATTTCCTATTTGCTGAAAATGTAGTTCTCTGGATTTGGTTATGCTTTCCTGACCCCACTCCCAGGCTTCTGCCAGCTTCCTAGTCCAAGTACTGGTACAAACATGGTATTCCACACACCAGTGCTTCTGATAAAGTAAGTCACTTTATGCAGGAAAAAATAACTCCCGTTCTGAGACCCTGGGATTCTTTGGTCTACCAGGGTGCCCCATTAGCTAGAAGTTGCTGGACTTCTAGATTGTGTAACAACCCACCAAAAGTTCAACCATGGTGTCACCTGGGAGACAGTATCTTGGCAAGGTGAAGTCCTGTCCTACACAATCTCATGCTGTTTTACCGACAGCCAGGAAGAATACTGAGATCTGGAAACTAAGGAGTAAAAGTGGAGGGATCTCTTTCAAGAATGCGCCTAATTACCCATTTGTAAAATGTCTGCAATCCAACAGAAGAATCCAGAGTCTATTGTCCAAGTGAAGAATACAACCATGTTTCCTCTGAAGTAGAAGCTGGGACTTTATTTGGCTATTTTGGGCCATAAGTGTGGCACAAATCAAAACCACAAAGACACCTTTTGACACCCATTAGAATGGCTGGTGTTAAGAAAAAAAAAAAAAAGGAAAATAAATAGTGGAAAGGATGCAGAGAAATAGGAACACACATTCATTGCTGGTAGCAATACAAAATGGTGCAGCTGCTGTGAAAGACAGTTTGGTGGTTCCTCAGAAAGCTAAGTATAGAACTATCATATGACCTGGCAATCTCACTACTAACCATATACCCTAGAGAATTGAAAGCAAGGACTTGAACAGACATTTCTACACCAATGTTCACAGCAGCATTATTCATAATTGCCAAAAGATGGAAGCCACCTAAGTGTCAATCAACTGAAGAATGGATAAAATGTGGTCTATACTTACATTGGAATATTACTCAACTGTAAAAAAGATGCAGTCCCAGTATATACAACAATATGGATGAACCTTGAAGACATCATGTTGAGTGAAATAAGCCAGACACAAAATTACAAATATTGTATGATCTCACTGATTTGAAATAATTAGAACAAGCCAACTCTAGAGTCAAAATCTAGAATACAGTTTATCATGGGATGGGGTAGGGATAAGAAATGGGAAGTGTATTAGCCAAAGGGGTGCTGATGCAAAGTACCAGAAATATGTTGGCTCTTATAAAGGGTTATTTATTTGGGGTAGAAGCTTATAGTCACAAGGCCATAAAGCATAAATTACTTCCCGCACCAAAGTCTATTGCCATGTGTTGGAGCAAGATGTCTGCCAGTCTCTGTGAGGGTTCGGCCTTCCTCTTCCTCCTAAGGCTCCGTGGTCCCAGCTCTTTCCTCTCTCAGCTGTAGGCTGGTATAAGGCTTGTCTCTCTTCCCGGGCTCATTTCTTTCTGGGCTCAGCTGCTCTGCTCTCTTAACAAAGTCTGTGGAATATCAGGTTCATCTCTTCCAAGGGCCTCTGCCATGTCTAATGAAGTCTTCTCTCTTTCCTCTCATATCGGTTTCTCTGTGTTTAATTCCTGGGGCTCCAGCACCAAGGGAGTAGGGACTCAAGATACCAACCCTAATCATAATTTAATCAAGTAAAAATGAAACCTCTGAATTTAATACAATCTAATATGCCCAGAAGAACAGACCAGTTTACAAACACAACCCAATATCTTTTTTTAGGAATTCATAAACAATATCAAACTGCCACATTTCACCCTCTGAATTCTAAAAAGACATTACAATATTTTAAAAAATAAACCTTAAATCAATAACAATGCTAAATACAAAATCATATCACAACCAGTTTAAAGAAATACAGTTTGTCTTGAGGCAAAATCCCCACCTGGCTGTAGACCTCTGAAACTTATCTGCTCCCAATCTACAAAGGGACAAAGGGTAAACATTTGCATTACCAGAAGGAGAAAATCTTCTGGGCCTTCATGGGGACCCACCCTTTCCACAGGCTTGCCCAACGGCCATTTTCTTGGTTCTACCCTCATCAAGCATCTGGGTGGTAACCGAGCTCCAACCAGACCTTATCCTCCAAGAGCACTGGGGTGATGGCCACACTTTACCCAATCTTTGGGGTAGAGTCTCAGCCCTCCTATTAAGTGACATGAAGACAACATCCCCTTAACCTTTGACATACAGGCCCAACCCTCTCAGGGCAACAAGTTGGTGACCTGGCCTTCCCTAATCCATGGGGGACAGGCCCACCCATCTCAGACCTATAGGGTGTCGACCTTACCTTTCCTAATCCTTGGGGAATGTATTTTACTCTTTCTGTACCCTGGGGCAGCAAAACTCTCTGAAGAGTGGGAGAGAATATCCACCCTCTTTAATTGCTGGGGTAAACTCCCCCTCTCTGTACACATGGTTGGAGTTCCTCCCCTGGCCCAAGGAGATGTCTTAATTCCAGATGTTAGCTTCCATGGTTTTCCTCTTAAAGTCATTTTTCCCTTCCATATTTCTCATCGATGTTCCTTTCAGTTCAGGATGACAGTGGTTTTGTTAATAGCGCTCTCTCAAAAAGCTTGTTGGTTTAGTATGCAAGAAGCAGGGCTCCAAGCCATCAGACAGTAAGACTTTCCACAAGTCTTTCCTAGATAACTGCATTTTAAATCCTAATTTACAACTTCCAAGTTTAGTTAATTCCCAAAATGGGGCACTATTGTCTGGGAGCTTGATTTCCAGAGGTTTGGAATTTCCAGAATCAGTTCCTGGTTTTGTTTTGCCCAACAATTTAGTTCTCAGCTTATTTCGCTGGTCAAAGATTTTACTATAAGCTGCAAGGAGAAGCCAAGAACTCCGCATTCTCTGAGTTTACTTCAGAAGGTTCTTCAGTTAAATGCCCAGGCTCACTGTTTTCAAATTCTGCCTTCCATAAAACATTAGGAGTTAATCTTGCTAAGTTCTCTAAAACTTTAAAACAAGGATAGCCTTTTCTCCAGTTCCCAATAATAGTTTCATCATTTACTTCTAAGGCCTTTTAAAAAGTCTCGTTAGTGTCCATATTCCTATCAACAATCTCTTCAAAGAACTCTAGGCCTTTTCTATCAAACATCTCACAGTTATTTCATTCTAAGGCCTTACAAAAAATACCTTGAGGTGCCATATTACTACCAACAGTCTCTTTAAAGAAATCTAGGCCTTTTCCATCAAGCATCTCACAATTTCTCCGATAAATATCCCTTACCCATTTATAAAACCTTTCCAACATTTTGTCACTTGTTAAAGCACTAGCCCCCTCTCAGTACCAAATTCTGCCACAGGAAGCTAAGGTTTAAAATGTACAGGGTTCCTATTTGGAATGATGGTAATATTTTGATAATGGATGGTGGTGATGGTAGCACAACATTGTGAACATAAGGAACAGAACTGAAATAAATACCTGAATGTGATTAGATATATAATAGTATTTTTTAAAAATCCATGGAACTATACATCATGAACTGTAGTTAATAGAACAATTATAAGAATGTGCTATTATCATTTGTAACAAATGTTCCACACCAATGCAAGGTGTTAACAATAGGGTGTTCAACAGGAAGCCTGTATTTTAGCAGGATTATTCTGCAACCCCCAACTTTTCTCATAAAGGGGAAAAAAGGAAGTAGGGGTATGTCCAAACAAAATTGAGAGGGAGTGTGACTAAGCCTTGGGAGAAAAGCTGAAAGATGAATGAATCTCCTAATACTGCTACCTCCAGTCATAAAACTTAATACCAGGTGGCATGTAAGCAAGAGTATCAAGGACCCAGGAGTGAACGTCTGGGTTACCCTAGACAGCCAAGGTGTTCAATGATGGAAAAAGAACATGGAATGGTAACTAAGCAGCCTGTGACTGCCAAGGAACAGCAATTATAGCTGTTATATAGTGATATTTTCTTCCTTGTTCCGCAATGCATATATTTAACTATTTTAACTACTTTTTTTCTTCCCTCTCCATTTCTTCCAGTCTTCCATCTGGAGTATGTCACTAGTGGTTACTGTTACATTTTCATCTGCAGACTAAGGAAGACTGCCATTCAGTCTTGAGGATACACTGTCTGCCTAAACTTGGTGTTGGATGCCTGAATGAAATAGTTATTGGCTTTACTCCTTCCGTGGAAATGGGAGAGGATTTATGGTGGGATATTAGCACTATATAAAGCAGGGCCTTTTTTTCCTTTTTTAAGTTTGACTATGAAAAAGCGTAGCAGGAAATATGTTCTTTCTGAGGAACAAAGGGGATGAACTGTAAAAGACATTTACTCTGGGCCACCTAATAATACTCCTTGTTATGTTGGGAGTTTTTTGGTTATATGATCACGAACCACTGGGGACTAGCATCACAGGAAAAAAAATACCTTGGATGAAAAAAAACTGGTTGGTAAAGCAACAAAAATGTTTTAATAGTCTGTGGGCTATGCTTACCTGCTTATGAGTAACACAGGTGAAATGTAAGTGCTAGGAGCAATCATACACACACAAAAAAAGCCAGCTCTTGTACAAGCTAGTTATAATCTAAAGCTAGATTTACTCAGTTATTTAGATTTCATAGATAAGGATATCCCTTACAAGTCAAATACTGGCTGACAACTCCTTTTCTCTCTGAAACAATTATTTTAATACCATGGTATCTCATAAGATGATGTGTGCTAGGAAAGCAAGCACCATGTTACTGTCTACCAGAAGGCATTTCCTTATTGAGTGCTAGACACATCAATTCAAATCAGTAAGACAAGGGCCCGGGCTTTCAAGCAGTTTACAGTCTAGAGAGGAAAAAAAGGATGTCATATAAACCTGAAGAGGAAGCACTAGCAATAAATGCTGCAGTGTGCATCCAACCAGGCCTTAAATACAGGTGTTCTATTTGAGGTGCATCCAAAAAGCTTTAACACAGGCAGTGCTTGCACTAGCTTGAAAGGTGAGAAACAGGACATTCCTTAAGGGTAAGGACTAATTTTTTTCATTTTTGTATCTCTAAAACTTGCTATATTGTTGATATTCAACGAATATTTTTATAACAGAACCACAAAAGATATAAGATAAAATCTTGTAAGAAATGGCATTTATTTCTAAAGCATAAGGCATAAATAAGAAACAAGAAAGGCTCATTTATTTTCTTTCATTCATTCACTCAACAAAGGTGACACTCAACAAATATTTACTGGGTACCAATGTGTGCCAGGCACAAAGAGGAGGATTTTAAGACATCAACATTACTTTGGCTGTATTCTTTTAGAATGCACTGCTCTAAACTTGCGGATTAATTAAGGTATCATCTGACCAGGTAACTGCCTTGATCAAAAAAGGCCTAAGGAAAAATAAATGTGAAATTGTGAATCAAATTTGGGCAGACTCTTATATGGAATTAGTCCAATTTTATTTTACAAACAGAAGTTGAGAACCAGAAAGAATAAGTGACTTGTTCAAGAAACTATAGCTATTTAGTAAAAGCACTGGGTTGGGAATGTGTATTTCTTGGTTTTCAAAATAGTTTTCCTCAGTGTGCTAAAAGGACTAAAATTAAAGAGACTTTTTTTTTGTCTTCTCTTCTCATCTTTCTCCTCTAGGATCACTGGGATTCGATCCAGGGGACCTCAGATGTGGAGAGAGGCTCCCTGTCAATTGCGCCACCTCAGTTCCTGGTCTCCGCTGTGCTTCACCTTGACTCTCCCCTTCTCTCTTTTTTTGTTGCGTCATCATCTTGCAGTGTGACTCACTCGTGCAGGCATGGCTCACCACGTGGATACTCAGCTTGCTGCGCAGGCACTCGGCTTGCCATGCGGGCACTGGCTCACCACGAGGCACTTGCACAGGCACTCAGCTCACCGCATGGGCACTGACTCACCACACAGGCACTCACGTGAGCACTTGGTTTGCTACACAGTCACTCACACGAGCACTCGGCTCGCCATGCGGGCACTCATGTGGCCACTGAGCACACCACGTGGGTACTTGGCTTGTTGTGTGGACACCCTCATAGGCACTCAACTGCATGGGCACTCAGCTCACCACGTGGGCACTTGGCTCACCACACGGGGCCTCAGTCCACTGTGTGAGCACTGGCTGGCTGTGCAGGCACGCTTTCTCTTCTTTTTACCAAGAGGCCCAGGGATCAAACCCGGGTCTTCCCATATGGTAGGTGGAAGCCACATCCGCTTCCCAAAAGTAAGAGACTTTTAAAGATTATTTCATAATCTAGTGAATGATAGTTGCCAAAGCAAAGCAAAAAATGATGAGGGCATGCTGACTGGAAGGAGTAATGTACAAAAGTTGAGGAGCTTTGATGTTTCGTGCAGTACTTCTTAATGTCAGATTTCAGGCTCATCAGTGGATCACAGGATCATTCGCCCAGCTGAAAACTGTCAGGAAATAAATGTCTATCCTTCAGATGGCATGTATCAGTTCATAAGAATCAGGGCATGTGATCTGGTGAGACCCCAGAGATACCATTTTTACATGTGACTAACATTCTCCTATATCAGGGGTCAGCAAATTATAGCCTTTGGGTCAAATCCAGCCAGCAGCCTGTTTTTGTATAGGCCTCCGCTAAGAATGGTGGTTACATTTCTAAAGGGTCATTAAAAAAAACACCACCACAAAAAACAATGACGAATAAGCGAGAGACCATATGTGGCCTGTAAAGCCTAAAATATCACCACTCGGTTCTTTACCGAAAAAGTTGGCTGACCCCTGTCCTAAATAATTAAAAATAACTAAAACTTCATATTCACAAACTCAGCATGTTACTTGAGGGTACAAAGTACTAATTGTACTAAGTACTCATTGTTACTAAGGGGTCTATCCGGTACAATACTTAATGACCCAAAATTTTCTAAGAATATGCATGCATACTGAGTTGAATGCCCGCAATTTTCAGAAAGAATATGCTATCAGTACATCATATTAATAGGTGCTGGCTTAAGTAGGTTATTATATTCAAGTATAGCTCTTTTTACATTAATTTAGAAACAGAACTACAGTTTCTTTTGCTTTGTATTGGCTGTACATTTTTATAGAGTAACTGCTGCACTGTAAACACAGACTGTTACTTTTTTACTTTCTAGTTCTTGGCTATTAACTTAGTTCTTTTCTTGTGCAAAGTAGGATAAGTGGTTCACAGGGCATTTTACCACATCCAAGTAAATCATGTACAAAATGTTTGAGAAAAATTAGCTTAGAGAGGGAAGCAAAAAGGAGGTTTCTAGATAGGTGGTGACAAGCTTCTCAAGTACAGTTTTGATGGTTCCACTTCATTATGTAGCCTATGGTGTTGTGAATTTGTAGGATGGTCATATTCAATTTAAGTGGCTTATGTCCAACTTCAAGAAAAACAACTCAAGAAACCTAACATTAAGGAACAATTTTTTCAAATTATAAAAAAATTTCTTTACATAACCATAAAAGTTTCTTTGAAGAAAAATTCACCTAACGCATAGAGAAAGGATTAAATCAAGATGCACCTCTGCAAGAATACAACAGACAAATGATTTTTGCAATATCTGTGATTTCAAATTACTGCACCATTACTTCCAGAAGTCACTTTAAAATGGACCAGTATAGGACATTTTTCATAACAGAAAGAGAATACTATTTCTTATACATCCAAAATCTGTGCAGTATTATTTCCTTAAAATCAACAGTCTGCTTTCCTGTCCTCATCGCCCTTTAAGACCCACTCTGTTCCACAAGGGTCTACTGCCATCTGGTGGATTATCTAAGGAAAAAACTATTTATGGCAAAGAGTAATTATTGTCATAAAACTCTGGGTAGAACTTGGTGTCACTAGGAATAGGGAGCACTTGGGGATGCTGCTGACCAATGGGAGTGGACAGGCTGAAGGGCCCACCCTCTTGCAATTACAAGAGCACTCAAAATTTATCATATGAAAGGCAGAGAGTCTCCGAACAACGGAGAATAAAGTATGACCATCTTCTCTTTTAGCACAAAATATCTCTGCCGTTGTACAACCAGAAACAAGCAAGAATTGCCACAGCCAATCAGAAAAAAAAAAAGCACATTAGCAATATCCTTGGATTCTGAGATTCCCACCCAGTCTCACGGATGTCACACTAGGAAGAAGCAGACTTCAATGCTGACCAGCAAGCAGACTTGGAGCCAGCCAGCCAGGTTTGGAAACCGGACCTCACATCCTCCTGGCTGCTGACCTTGGGAGGTTTACCTAACCTCTCTAAACTAATACTGACTGAAGAGTCTAATGGAGAGAAGGACACCTATTTCTCAGTGATGCTGAACTCAGATCCAAATAGTGTATATAAGCCCCGTGTCCTGGATTTAGTAAGAGCTCAATGAATGAGTGCTAATGGTGTTTGTTTTTCTCCTAAAAGTCAGAAAGGAACAATAAGAATATCCTTATTAACATCTCCTAACTCTCTAATGTGAACCACACTATGCTTTAGGAAGGTACTGAAACTTAATAAGCTCTGATATAGGTACAAAGGCAGCACTAGAGATAAATAAATCAGTTGATGTAAGACAGATATATCCCATAATTAGAAGGGAAGAGTCAGTCGCCATCTGACTGCAATCCAGCCATCAGAGACAAGGAATGTAATTGAAACAGAACTAGGGGGAGAAACAAAACCAAAACTAAATATTAAAATAAACAAACTCCATTCCAGTCTCAAATCTTTCCTCCTCTATCAAACCTATTTTAAAAGGTAGTCTGGAGTATTAAATAAAAGGATAGATGTGAAAATGTTTTGGAAATGATACAGATCCTGTAAGAATACAAGAACACAATATTAAACTGGAATGTTTAATAAAATTAGGGTTAGAATCCAAGTTCATTATACTGTACAAGGCTCAGAGAAAAATAACCTAGATTACTAGGAAGTATCTGTGTCAGCTAGTTGAAAGTATCAACTTAAGAAAATCTGAAAACAATCAAGAGACCTTGCTCTATTTCAAATACCAAGAAAATCTAAGTAAACTGTAAATTCTAAAAATCACATCACAAGTGGAAAAAACTTTCCAGACACTCAGCTACTCAAGTAACTGTGGGCATTTTTCCAATATGCTCTCTCTCGTGTTCTGTCTTGTGATCCCAATAGGGAAGTTAACTTTTTGGTAGGTAGAAGAACTGGCACAAAGTGTGGAGAGGGGAAGAGGCGCAGGAGATGGAGGAGGAGCCTGGGGAGGGGCTCCCTCTGCTCCTCAGTCCAGCGCTGCAACCACAGGCTAACTGTGCTCCCCGCTTCCTGCTTAAGAAAACTGCAGGCTCTTGTGCTTCCAAAGAAGCCATCTCAAGCTCAGAACAAATGTATCTGATTTTAAATTCCTCATTGGTTTTCTTCCCAGATACTTTAAAGGTAGAAAGAAGTGTTTTTTTTAAAAAAAGTAAAAACATGGGCGTTTTCAAGCTACTATAGATTAATAAAGGGTTAGAATATAAAGGCCAGTTCTTAAAATAAAGTACAAAAGACAAGGCGCCTGAAAACTGAACGTAAATAATACTCTGGGTTTCTCTCTGGATGCTCTGGAACATGGCAATCAAGTTCTGTGCCTTAGTTCTAACATTTTCCCATGGGCCTGCTCAGTCATCTCTCTGAGGCAGCCTAGAATCAGAAGTAACAAGGGATTGGGGGGGCTGGGCTCCTTGAGAATATGATTTGTGGAAGCAGCAAACACAGGCAGGGACGCAGCAGTGAGGCCTTGCTCCTGCTGGTTCTCGAACCTTCCTGTCGGCCTTTGCCATCTCCTTGAAGAGTCTCCTTCCTCCAGGAGACAGCCGCCTTATTCTCCTTGTGCTCCCAAAACAGATGATGTGTCATGGAGTTCAACCTCCAGTGTTCACGGCAGTGATTCCCAAACCTATACTTCAGTCTTGACTTCCGATCAGCTCTAACTGCCAAGGCATCACCACTTACAAGTTCTTAAACACTGAAACAAACTTCTATTTCCTATAGGAACATGCCAGAGCTTCGGGGCTGGAACCAACAGTGAGAAAGCCCATGTCCACAGCACAGGCGTGTAGACAGTTCACACAGAGGGGCAGTGAGCAAGCCATGAGGCTGGGGCTATACCTTAAAGTTTGAGTTTATAGTAAAAACCTAAAGAGCTTACTCTTGTTTGCTCATAAACAGCAAGCTATAGGAAAAGCGACTGAGACATTAAAATCTCCCTGGTGAAGACATTAATTCTCACACTTACCTCTGTTCTATGCCAACACCTTTGGCAGAAAGAAAATCACAACAGATAAATCCAAGGTAGTGAGGTTTTCTCCTCAAGGGAATGAAACCCCAAACAAATATTTCAGGCATTATGACACTGAAGTGGATATACCAAACAGCATTTTAGAAGAGAGGGAGAGAAAAAACGGTAAGTCGGCGCATCTCTCACTCTGCAGCACACCCACAGTCCATGCCTTTGACCGTGTACTTTTATCATTTCCGTGTTTCTTAAGAAATTCTTTACTCCCTTGCAAAACAAAACAAAACACAACAAAAATGGTAAGTTCTCCAACTCCTTTTCCTCTACAAACTGCCTTCCCAGCCACCAAAGGCTATCAACAGGCCACTCTGGGAAAACAATGGAAAACATTCCCAGTTCCTGGTTCAAAACGTAATTCCAGAAAATTCATACTTTTCAGGACCATAGCTCTTTCTTAAGAAAACACTGAAAAAGAGAAGTTGGTGCTTTCGGTCTCCCTTTGTACAGTCATGTGTTAACATGCAAAAACAAGTGTCCTCCTCAGCAGACCTTACTTAAAAGAACTGTATTCATTCTCAAAACTAACAAAAGGACTCAGACTTTTAGAGAGAGGTTTTTATTTTATCTTCAAGTCCAAAAACCTTATGGGGACAGGAGTAACCCGCTGATCCTCCTCAATAAACAAGGGAAATACACGCACAGTGTGTGTGGGGTTTGGAACTATATGTACCCCAGAAAATCATGTTCTTGAAGTTGGTCCATTCCTGTGGGTGTGAACCTATTGTAAGCAGGACCTTCTGATGAGGCCACTTAAGTTAAGAAGGTTTAACCCATTTCATTCAGGATGATCTTAATCCTATAAGTCCTTTATAAGAGAATGACATTCAGACAGACAGAGTTACAAAAGCAAGAAGCTGAAGGCAAGGAAATGCAGACAAGAAGGGAGGGACCAACAGACACTGTCATGTATCTTGCCATGTGACAGAAGAGTCCAGGATCACTGGCAGCCAGTCTATGGGAAGAAAGCATCGCCCTGATGATGCCTTGCTTTGGACATTTTCACAGCCTCAAAATTCTTCAGTTGTAAACTAATGAATTCCCACTGTTAAAAGTCAACCCGTTTTATGGTATCTGCTTTCGACAGCTCAGCAAACTAAAATGCACGTCACAGGAAGTTATCACATAGAGAAACTGATAATAGTTCTATAAAATTATAAGCAAGTCTGGGTTGATTTACCAGCTTTAATCTGTAAGAGGCAAATGATAAAAAATAAAACAATGAAGATTCAAAATAAACATATTTCTCTTAACCTTTATAACACAAACAAGTTGAAATTTAAGCCTCTCTAGAAAGTCCTTCCCAAATTTTCTGGAAAACACACACACATGCCTGTACCCTGTATTTTGCATGTTTTAGCAGAAATTTTCTAATGAGTAGGTTCGATGCTACCAATGGATCTGTCTTGTTCATTTTCCAAAGAATATCTTTTTAGCCATTCTCTATCTTCCTCTTTTAGAATATTCTTAGGGAAAACAATAAGCAATGACAAAAACTCCTTATTTGAGTGCCAGAATTCTCATTAGTATTTGTGGTAAGACTTACGTACAATGGGGAAATTTTATGTCAAGGACTGTTTCATGGTCAGCTGTTCTCATCTCTATTAATTTCCTTCAACTCATAATTTAGTTAATTCTCACACTATTTACGCTTTTTTGCAATATACAACTGTCCCATCTCCTAATGCTTAGAAATAATACCTAAGTCTCAGTGGAACTATGGCTGGGTCTTGTGAATGGCTGTTTCTATTTTTGGGATTTTATAAGCATGCATTATGGGTCCAGATATGGCAGTCAGCCTTAATAACACAGAGAATAATCCTGTGCACATGAAGACCTTTCAGGGTTCTTGAACAGGGTAGGGAGAATTATAGCCTGTTAAAGTTGGAAGAGACCATAATGTGGCCCACAGAAAATGTACACAAGAAAACTAAGTCCTAGAAAGTTAAACAGCTTACTCAAGGTCACACTGCTATTTGGATCTGACTTTAGGAAATGTGCACATAGATACATATAGCTTGATTAGAAACTTTTCTTACTGTCTCACTGATTCTCGTAACTTAGCGACATTCTCAAAAATCTGACTGCGACGGTTTGCTCGGTCGGTAGAGGTGGGGTCTGGCTGCGGACGAGGGGTCGGTCCAGCTTGGGACGAGGGGTCGGTCCGGCAGCAGACGAGGGGTCGGTCTCACAGGGGTTGCGCGGTCTGACTGACGGGGTCGCCCACCGAAGCCGGCGACGAGGGGGTCGCCCGGAGAAGCAGGCGACGAACTGGGGACAAGGGAGGCCAGGCCCTTGTCGGGGGCTCTCAGGACTGGAGGGTGCACGGCAGAAGAACTACCGCGGAGACAAGGTAAACACGCAAGTCCAACTTTATTGAGGGAGAGGCAACAGTTTTATAGGGGCTGGGGAAGGCTGATTGGTCGAAGCCACGCCCTGTTCTGATTGGTTGCCGGAGAAAGGTCAGTGGGAGGTACTGGATGGGGGAGGGGTGGTGATTAGGGATTGGCTGTTGCTGTTGCTGGGGGAAGTGGCAGGGTTTAGTGGTTGGTGGCTGCTGTTGCTGGGGTAGAGGGCAGACTTGAGTTTCCTGCCTTGTGCCTGGCTGTTGCTGCTGTGGGGGGGGGGGAGGGCAGACTGGAATTTTCCGCCCTGCGCCTGCGCAGGGAGAAAGAAGAAGAAGGGTGTTGCCTCATAAGGCATCAAGTGGGAGTGGCGCTATCTGGGAGGAGGGGCGGCCGCGGAAGCATGGCTGCCGAGAAGGGGAGACCCGAGGGCACTCTGCGCCCATGCCGAGCTCCCTTCAGGGGTGGCGGTGAGTCCGACCAGCCACCCTATTATGGGGGCAGCGGAATTAGGCCTACCGCAGCTGCTCCCCTGCCAGGCCAGCAAACCACACTTCAGCCCGAGGGGTGGCTGCATCTGACCCTACTCAAGGAATAAAAAATTAAATCACAATGAGATCCCGGTGGCTAAAGTATCTAAAATTAAAAAGCTGCAAATGCAAGCAATGTGAACCCTCACATACTGGCCAGTGGGAGTATAAAGTGATACCACTTTAGGAAATTATTTAGTTCTAGCTACTAAAGTTCAAGAAACACACACAGTCTGACCCAGCACTCCATAGGTACACACATACATCAAAAGAACATACGACAATGTTCAGAGAAGCATCGTTTCCAACAGTCATAAAGCAGAAGCACAATAAACATCCACCAACAACACAAAGGATAAATTGTGATACAGCTGAATACAGAATACTACATATAGCAATGAAAAAAATGACAGTCACATATAGCAATATGGTTGAATCACAGAAACATAATGAGAGAAAGAAGTTCAACACAAAATAATACATCCTACTTGTTTCCATTAGATAAAGTTTAAAAACCTAAGAAAATGATTCACTGACGTTAGAAGTTAGGATCCTGGTTATCTTTGGAGAAGACAGAAGGCATTCAAGCATGAGAAGATTTTTAGGGGGCTAGTGATGTTCTACTTCTTGAACTGCATAGTGTGTCCCTGGGTTGGATCCTTTGTGACAGATGATTCATTGGGCGATACATTAATAATCTGTACACTACTCAATTTATACATTACACTTCTTTTAAATAAAAAAGCTTGAAAAATGTGACTCTTACTTAAAGGATGGATTGCAACTTATTTATTCTACTTCTTTCTAAAACATGAATACCGACATTTTACTGATAGAACTTGGTCTGTGTGTTCTGAACGCCTCTTCCCTAAACTGGTATAATTGGGCAAGGGAGAAGGGCCACTGTGAAGAAATTCTACCTATTTCCTAGAAAGAAGGCTTACCTTAATAGGCCTAGCCATTTCAACCCCCAAAAGCTCACTTATCTGTGGACTCTACATCATAAGCAAGAGTTTATCCCCAAGAAAATGTAAGAGATGATAAGATATGAATGGGTGTATTCTCTCACCTCCAGATAATGCTAATAAAAATGTTTCTTTGGACACTTCAACCCAAAGTTTCAGAACGAAACCTAAGCATTTCTTTGCTGCATTATGATCTTTCATATGTGGCATAACAACAAACAGCTGTATCTGCATGCCAGTTCCAGTCTACTGGGAATGGGTGCCTGGAGCACTGGGTTGAGAAAGACCAAATGCCTTGTTAGGACCAGCGGCAGAGAATAACATCTATGCCATAGGAGAGAGACATTTCCTTAATCTTTTAAAAATGTTCCACAGGGAAATCCACAGGGAACTCCTTAACCAAGTTCTAGCTTATTATACCAATTTATATAAACTTATTCTTAGTCATCTATATTATTTCAAGATAATTATATTTAGAACTAACAACTTTAATAGTAATTATGTTACAATATATTTTATAATAATATATATTATTTTAAGTTTAAATACTTTACTGGTGAAGTAAATTGCTAAGACCTTCGATTATTCTTTAACAAAAATTGGTTTAACAAAAAAGAAATAATTAAGTTTTATAACATTTTATTTACCTTTTTCTTTGCAAACCAAGAATGGCCAGAATATAGTATTAGTAAAAGAAAACAACATTCCAACCTTACTTAATCTTGACTTCTCCAAGAATAGAAACTCTTTTTGACTGCTATTTTCTTTTTTGGAATAAACTAAGTCATACAACTCAACATGTTACAAGTTTTCATTTATCTTTTGAAAACTAATATGAAAATAACACTTGCCCAATATAATACTCAGGAAGACTTTAGCTTTAGGTGAACAGATGCACATATTCTGATTATAAGGGTATTATCTTATAGTATCCTCCTTTAAGATTTCTTCTTGTAAATTTACAACTTAAGTTTGTGTTATAAAGGTTAAATTGTGTAATTCGTACACAAATTCAAAAAATGCAAATGTAGTGTGAAGAGAAGCACAAAATGTGGTACAAAGTACAAAAGCATTTCTTTCAGTCACATCCACTATTATTAGCACGACCAGATGGGGGAAAGTGAACTGAAATTTTGCACTTCTGCCTTTCACTTCCATGTGAGTTCTGCATATTGGTAATGCATAGTGGAATGGCAGGTGAGAATTTTAATAATAACTTTATCTACAGCTATTCTTCTTTTCATCTAGACACTGTACCTCAGTGCTGACCAGCTTCACTAAATTTATGACCCCAAATCTCAAACGAATCTTGACCAGCCAAAACCCTTCTCTGCTTCCTCAAGTGGTTCATTTTCTCAATGATCGAAACTGGAAGGGGTCCACTTTCTCCTCCCCTTAACCTTCCAAACTGCCCCCTCCCCGGGAGGATGGCTGAAACAGACCCACCAGGACAGCAGCGCTCTCCTTGTGCCCACCCGCCCCCCATCCTCTGCCTCACCTCTGTAGAGGGGTCAAAGGCGAACCACTTGTACTCCACTTCTTTGGAACACTTCTCACCTTCAAAAACCTTTTTGAAATGAAACTCTCACATTTTTGCTTTCCCAACCTCTCCCTTTCTTCTTAGTCATTTGCAATAGAATACAAACATATGTTATCTCCCTTTTGTGGCAGAAAATATTATCCTTTCTTTGACCCTCTTTCCACCTCCCTGGTAGAGTCTGCTAGTTGCCTACCAAATACCAATTCTTCCCTTCCCTCTCAGTGACACAAACTCTCATTTTAGTGATCTTGATCTGAGTTCAATCAACAGCACAGGCTGAGGGGTTGGGGATTCTGGGAAATCTCTCTTGGAACATGGATCTGAGACCACTCTTTTCAAAGTGACTGGTGATCTCTACTTTGCCAAGTCCAACTCTCTTCTTTTATCTTA
This sequence comes from Dasypus novemcinctus, assembly GCF_030445035.2. Taxonomy (NCBI): domain Eukaryota; kingdom Metazoa; phylum Chordata; class Mammalia; order Cingulata; family Dasypodidae; genus Dasypus; species Dasypus novemcinctus. Next base: position 111,873,523 of record NC_080683.1, read on the forward strand.
GTCTCTCAGCAGCAGTGGACCCAGAGGATGCCTCACCCACTCTTCACTCTGTATTTTCGTTCCCTAAAAATCTGCAGTACCCTGATTGTCTTCCTACCTTACCTGGCACTCCTTCTCAGACTCCTTTTGCCAGCTTCTTCCTGCCTCCCTGAATCTCACCATCTTTAATACTCCCGCCTTCTACTCTTAACTCCACTCAGGCGCTTGTGATTATCTTAGACCTGTGGTTTCCAATGCCTTCTCGATTCTGATGACACCAGAACACAAATTCACACAGCAAACTCAGTATTTGACTCAGATGTTTAAAGGCATCTCAGAATGTATTTGACAAAAACAAAACTGTCCTCCCTTCCTGTCTCGTGCACAGCGCCACAACTCCTGGGGGCCCACTGGAGAGCAGTCCTGCCAGCTCGGCCATCACCCCTCCTTGTCCATCCACCTCTTAGCAGACCTCTGAGCTGACCAACGCAGCCTCCTCCGACTCCTCCGACTCCCTCAAAGTCTATCTAAGCAGCAGCCAAAGCCCCCTTTCCAAAACACACATCGGGCTGTGTCTCTGCCCTGCTTAAAATCTTCCACCCGATCTTTACCACCTCGAAGAGTCAAACCCAAACTCCTCACACACAGCGGCACAGCCACGCAGGAGGGGCCCAGCATCCTCTTGTTGTCTCCTGCCCCTGGCCCTCTGGTGTGGGCTCCAGCCACAACCATCTTTTTCTTCTTTGATGATTTTCTAAACACCCTAGCTCTGTACTGCTTTAGAGTTTTTAATACCAGTTATTTCCTGGTATTAAAGAAAGAAGAAAGAAATGCCCTTTTCCTCTGTCTTCCCACCAGCAGTCATTCTCGTCCTTGTTAGGGGACCATATCACCCCCATTTTATTTTCTTCAAAGGACACTGTTGTTCATTCACTGCTGATTAGGAGTTTCTCTTCACTACACTGTAAGTGACCCGCAAGCGGGGCCTTACGGACCTCATTTACTACGGCATTCCCAATGTCTGGGAAGCTGCCTAGCAAAAAGTAGGTGCTTGATAAATTATTTGTGAAATAGATCAAAACAGAATCTCAACTTTAAGTGACTTAATCTAACCATTATACCAATGTTTAAAACTCTTAATAACAGACCTGAGAATTATCTGGCTATTCTACACTGGTCACTTTTATAAAAGAAATCTCACCCCTCTTGAGGGCAGGGGATTCCACCCCTAGACAATTTGTATGATTCACACACCCTTCCTTCCTGAGGTGAAGTCTGATTCCCCATAGTTTCTGCTCATGTGCTGAGGCCTTTAGCTCCTGCAGGACACTGTTCTGTTTCACAAATGAAGGAGGTGACCGGACCCCTACAGGTGGATGGCCCCAGCCTGCCTGACAGCACTTCACGTGGGACAGCGGTGAATCTCACCACCATCCTCCCCACCCGACGTGGCCGCGGATGGCAATGTCGTGTCATCTCACAGGAACAATCGTACCATGCCACACACATTCACCTCTGCCCAACTTACCACTTCTCAGACTGCATCAACTGATCTTTCTCAGGAAGTGCAACCTGGTTTCAGTTAATCCTTCCCTCCTTTCAGCTCAAGTTCATACATAACCTCCAGCCCACCTATCTTTGCCTGGTTCTTCTATAACCTCAGTTCTGTACTCGAGAAGATGACACTTTGATGTATCCTCTCTTAGACTGCTGGCACAGCTTACCTTTCCCTGGATACCAGCTCAATTCTTTGCATTAAGCCTCATGGGCTCCTTTCTTGCCAATGGAATTGCTGCTGCCTCCCTCAAATACTACAGCTACCTTTTTACGAACCTCCACCAACTTCAGTTAAAAAGTGAAAACAAACAAGGTCAATTTAAAAATCAACTCACAACATTGTGTAATCTTCTGGATGTTGGAAGAGATGCGCTGGGCCAGCTGGGCAGGGTCCCCACCAATTCCTGGAGTGTACGACATGGTTGACTGGCTCAGTCACTAATTTCATCAGATGCTGGAGGGCTATGCAGAAGTTTTTCTAAGCAGTCATCTAAATAACATGAAAGAGGAGTCACATAATTGTATCTTTAACATTATTGGCTTACATTTTCCAAATTATCAGTATGGGAAGTTAAAAATGTGATCAATTTAACAGTGTCAAAAATCTAGCTAAGGGACACATCAAACAAGAAAACTCTCACACTTAGGGGAAAAACTGGTCTTTAGACAGTAGTTTTAAACAATTAAAATAAGTTTGAAATTGCACATTCCCTTTTATAATTTCTCCGTGACTAAACTGAAAAGAACTATAAGTCAAGGACTGCATGCTACTTATCTTTCTTTCTCCAACATTTAGGACAATTTCTGGCTCAGAGCAAGCATTGAAATATTTGTTAGATGAACACAGACTTCAGGCTATCCCCAGAAACTTTGTTACATCTAATTTAACATTAATTAGTAAAGATGCACATATCTTTCCTTCTCTACTCATTTCTCCTTTCTATTTCTGAGGAAATGGTGTCTAGTTCAAGGATTGTTAAAGTAGTGACCTCAGGAACATAGGATTAATACAGAATTAACAATTCAAGGATTGTTAAAGTAGGGAGCTCAGGAACATAGGATTGTTAAAGTAGGGAGCATAGGAACATAGGGAGCTCAGGAACAAATAATTTAACAAGAAAGTTCAAATCCAAGATAGCAGACTGAACTGCTGGGAAGAGAAAGAACACCCAATGAATGTCCAGCATACCCGCCTGACAGAGCTAGAACAGAGGAACCCTGCTTCCACAGCCAGCATTTTAGGATCAGAAGCTAAGCTGGAATGCTGCTACTGGAAAGACCCAAGATGAGGTTCCTTCCTTCTTCAACCCACACTACCTTCTCAGGGTTTGGAAGAGGATGGCACTACTGCATCCAGGACCACGCTCAGAGAATTGCCACGAGCCCTGCCCCATCCTGCCACTGCGTGTGCACGGGCTGCTCCGCGTATCGGCCCCCAAGTCAGCTCTCTAAGGGTCTACTGCACGGCCAGCACTCAACTCAGCACTGGGAAAGTCAAAGAAAGAAACTGAGATAAAGTGTGTGTTCAAATAAACATTGTAATTTAGGGGAAAAAACAGTTAAAACAACAAAATTTTATCAACACAAAGCAGTAAAAGGCCAGGGGCCAGGCAAAAGTGACAGTGACTACAACAAGGAAGCATCACTATTGCCCTTCTCCAGAAGAATTGATAAAACAGAAATTTAGGATCTGGGTACCTGGGTACGAGTGGATGGAAGTCTGGAGCTGATAGACTAAGTGTGGGTGAAGGTTTTATCACAGGAAGGGAGGGCCCTGGCAGCCCCAGATCAGGTGATTCACAGCGGAGAAGAGGAGGAGATGATGCAGAAAGGAAAAGAAGGAACAACCCTACAGTTATTACACATCTGCCAAGTGATAAGTTTCTCACCTAGATTATCTAATTGAGTTTTCACAACTTCCTCTTAAAGTCAGTAGCATGATCTTTGTCTTAATTAGGATGAGCAAATTGTGTTTTATCAAGATTAAGTAACTTGTCCAAGGTAGGCCAACCAGCAAGGGTGGAGGTGGGAGTCATTTCTAGGGTTCTCATTCCAAAGCTCCCCACACTTGGTACCACACAAAACCAACGTCACTGAAGATGGAGGGGAGCTTTGGATGCTGGGCTTACTGTGAATACATTGCAATAAGAAGCCACTGTCGATTTCTTGTGGGACAGAACAGGCCTCAATGAAGTAAGCATCTTGGTCCTACGGGACAGTCTTGGCAGGCAGCACAAGAGCAAACTGCTGAGGCTGGCAAACAGCACTGGCTCTGTGCCTGAAACGCTGCTGCATGGTGGAATATGCCAGGGTCACCTGGAGAGCCGGGGGGCCTAAGATGTTCTCCATTTCCCTTCCTTGCTCTACGGGTCCAGTTTATCTATTTGGGGGCTTTCGGATCCCCTCCCCAAGTCTTAGAGACAAGTCCCAAACGAATTTCAAAAAAAGGTAAATTCAAACCTCAAACCAGACAGCGTAACTGCCACAATAGACGGCAGGCTTACGTGCCCGTCCTTCCAGGCAGCCTGGGACAGGACGAGCTGGGGCCCAGGCCTGGGATCCCCTGAGACCAATGGGGCCCTGAACTTCCCTCAAACCAACACGGGGCTTCTAACTTCTGCATCTTCTTTATAACCACTTTACTGAGTTATAATTCACATACCACACAAGTCAGCCATTTAAAATGAACACTTCATTTTTAGAAATACATTCAGAGTTCTGCAACAATCACCACAACTTTAGAATATTTTCATCACCTCAAAAAGGAAACCTGCATTCGTTAGGAATCATTGCCCATTTACCCCCAACTCCCTAGCCTACCATATTTAATCTACCTTCCATATTTGTAGCATCTATCTGTACTTTGTTCCATCCTATGGCTAAATGACATGCCACTGGATGGACAGACCACGTTTTGCTTAACCATTCACCTACTGGTGGACACAGTTATTTCCACTTTCTGGCTATTATGAATAATGTTACTATAAACATTCATGTACAAGTTTTTATGTGGACATACACATAGGGACATGTCTTCCCTATGTGTAGATCCCTAGGAATAGAATTGCTGGGTCATAAGGTAACTCCATGCTTAGCCTTCCAAAGAACTGCCAGTTTTCCAAAGTGGCTCACCATGTTATATTACCCCCAGCAGAGTATGAGGATTCAAATTTCTCCACATCCTCACCAACACTTGTTATTATCTGTCTTTCTGATTATAGCCATCCTGGTGAGTATGAAGTGGTATCCTAGTGTGAATCTGATTTGCACTTCCCTGACGGCTAATAATAATGAGCACATTTCCATGTGCTTATTGGCCATTTGTATATCTTTTTAAGAGAAATGTCTATACAGATCCCTGGCTCTTTTTTTTTTTTTTAAAGGAGGTACAGGAGATTGAACCTGGGACCTCATACATGGGAAGTAGGTGCTCAATCACTGAGCTACATCCATTCCCCTGGTTCATTTTTTTTTAAAGATTTATTTTATTTATTTATACCCCCCACCACCCATTGTTTGCACTCGCTGTCTGCTCTCTGTGTCTGTTCATTGCGTGCTCATCTTCTATTTAGCAGACACTTGAGAACCGAACCCCAGACTTCCCATGTAGGAAGGAGGTGCCCAATGGCTTGAGCCACCTCTGCTCCTGCTTGCTGTATCTCTCGTTGTGTTTCCTCACTGCATCATCTTGAGTCAGCTTGCCATGCTAGCCCATTCTGTCACCTTACTGTCTTGCTCATCTTCTTTAGGAGGCACTGGGAACCAAACCTAGGACCTCCCATGTGGTAGGCAGGCACCCAACTGCTTGAGCACCATCCACTTCCCTTCATTTTTAATCGGATTATTTTTCTTTTATTATCGAGTTATAGGAGTTCTTCATGTATTTTAGATTCAAGAACTTTATCAGATACATTATTTTCAAATATTTTCTCCCATTCTGTGGATTGACTTTTTACTTTCCTGACGGTATCCTTTGAAGAACAAAAAAGTTTTTAATTTTGATGAAGCCCAATTTCCCTTTTTTCTTTTATTGCTTGTGCTTTGGGAGTTACATCTAAGAAGGCCTCATCTAACCCAACATCACAAAGACTTACTCCTACACTTTGTGTTATTGTTTAGCTCTTATGTTAAGGTCCATGATCCATTCTGAGTAAATTTCTGTATAACGTTTGGAGAAGGGATCCATGTATCTACTGTTCTTAAGTATTTCTTTCAGGCCTCAGCTGACATGCAATTTTGTCCTCTAACACCAAGAACAAGTCTTGAGGTAAAGACCTATGGATTTGGATGGTTTTTTAAATCTTTTAAATGGCAGAATATAAGATAATTTCTCAAGGCTCAATGATAATCTTCCCTTCTCCTTTCACACTATCAACCAGACCTCTGGAAAAGCTGGCCTGCAGCCAACATAAACACACTGATGAGGAAATTCCTATTTATTTACGTAGGGAGACCCCTCTACCCATATGGTTCCAAGCTGTACGTGAATAAGTCCCAGATCTACACCTCCAAGTCATCTTCTTAACTCTCTCTAGTGTCCATGTGTCTTTGCAGCAACAGAAACTCATAAACTGCCTTTTCAGCTGCCAGTGTTAATTATATGTCAACTGGAACTCCATGCTTTGGGCCCGCAGTCAGGATCAAAATGAGATAATGCACATCCAGGGACCAAGTACTTATCCACCAAGCAAGGATGCAAGGTAGGGAGTGCAGTTGCTGCTCTAAGGCCAGTACCAATGTAATGCCATGAAACCTCACCTGTTTCGGTAGGACACAACCAGATAATTACCTCCTCTTCTCTCCTCCATAGACAGCATCATCACAGTCCTGTCAATCAGGGCTTGGAATTGCAGCAATTCCCCTAGCGTTCAAATCTCAAGACTATCCAGAGCCTTTTCAGTTGTCTTTTTAGGCCCCTTCTTACCTATCTTCTTCAGAGAATCAACTTACTATTTCAGAGACTAAATGGCATTTATTAAACACCTATATGAAATATGATTCTTGCTCTCAAAGGATCTATAATCTAGTTAGAACATAACATTAAAATATTTGGAATAACTATGGAAAACTACAATATTTAATCAGGTAGTATAGGGTCCAACTGCTATAGGATTTCAAAGAAAGGAGAGGTTAAAAAATAAACAAAAGCCCAGGCTGGCATAACCCACGCTCAGCATCCTCAGCGTCCTCAGTCTGGCGGCAGAAGGCCGTGGGCGGGAAAGATCTGAAACTGACACTACTTCCGAGCTCTGTGGCCTGCTGTAATCACTGCTATGAGTCCCAGGTTCCTTATCTGGAACAAGGTCACTACTTGTCGCAGAGGGTTCCTCTCAGGTGTCCCTGGAGTCCCATCTGGAAAGCACCGACTCACAGTCAGTACTCACAGGAGGACCTCAATGAATGTTTCCTGAATCTGAGCTTAGTTAACCAGGTAAAAAGTAGATTCCTTTAGGGTAAGGCTCCTCAAAATGTGTCCCAAGGAACATGACAACTGTTCTTAATGTGGTTACATTAGTGAATATCCTGGAAGCATTATTTGTTCAAGAAGTATAATATATATAACCTACTCTCAAATGTTCAGAAGATAGACTGATTGGTTAGACTGACAGATGGAGAGAGATAAAAACAACATGGTAAATATGGCAAAATGTTAAAATTGGTGGATCTGGCTATTCAGAGGGGAGTAGGAGCTATGCTGGAGTTTTCTGAGTTTTGTATCATTTTTGTAACTGTCTCGAAGTTTGAAACTACTTCAAAATAAAAAGTTTAAAGGGGAAAAAAAATGTGTCCCAAAGAGCAGCAACATCAGTTATCACTTGGAAACTTGTTAAAATAGATATTCTCAGATCAGCCCTCCTTTCAAATTATTGTCTCCACGGGTGAGACCCAGGATTCTGGGTTTAACAAGCTCCCCAGGCAAGTCCTATGCATGGTAAAGTTTGATGAGCACTGGTTTAGGAGAGATGGAACCAGAGAAAGAAGCATTGGCCGCTGGAGAACATGAAGCTCTGGTATCCTCTTAGGAATCATCTTCAAGTGAAAAGTTACATCATTTCCAAACAGATATGTAAACCTGTCCATTGACTTTCCTATTTCACGAGGAAACAATGCGCCTAAACAAAAACATGAAATAAACTTAATCCTTTGCCGAGGGACAAGAGCCAACTCCTGTTAATATAAACATTTTGTTTCATTAAAATACTGAATTCACTTGATCAGAGAAAGGACAGAGACGTGATGACCTAAGTTCAGTGATGACTGAAGAGCGAAAAGTAATTTGCAAATGATGGATGAGAAAGACTTATAAAAATTAAGCAAACTTAACAATGTGAACATTTACCGAGGGTTTACTATTTCCTAAGCATTGTGCCTAGGATTTTCGTATTTTCTCGGTGAATTCTTCAACAAGACTAGGAGGTTGGTACAATTATTATTCTGATTTTTCACATGAAGAAAGTGAGGCAAAATGAGAATAAGTACCTTGCCTGAGATAGGCAAAATAAAGCTAAGATTTGAAACTAAATTTCAGAGGCCAGAGCTTTTAAACAATAAATCATATTGCTTCCCTGTATAACAGGAGGACTCACTCAATTAGAAAAAAATAAATTCATGGCCTTTCCCCAGGCCTTCTGTGAAGTTTTACTTTCTCCACTCTTATAATGAGCAAAGGTTTGGGATAATTCTATCCATTGACAGAAATTGACTGATGTATAGCTTACTGAATCCCCTTTCTCTATTAATCTGCTAATAAGTAATATTGTAAAGACAATAAAGGTTAGCTCTCTGATAAGGAGATATGAAAATTAAATGGCTCAATGGTGAACTTTACCGTAAAAAAAATACCATATATATAAAAATAATAGCTACCAATAAACTGATTTCGAAGTTTAGGATCTTTGTACTAAATCAATGCCACATTTTTCTGACATTTACTTATACATCCACCTCTAGTGCCTAATCCAGAGCTGACAGGCACTAAAGTAATCTTGCCGAATACTTTTGAAGCATTCAGAATTCCTAGTTTTATGGCTCAGAATATTACATAACTCATTATCTAGACTTGCACTGTCAAGTAAGAGTAGCCACTGACCATAGGTGGCAATTTAAATTAAGATTAATTAGAATATGTTCAATGAAAATTCAGCTCCTCATCACACCAGCCGCCTTTCAAGCACCAGAAGATTTCCACCTGCACAGAAAGTTCTCTTGGACATGCTCATTTAGACACCATAGTAATCATCTTTCTATGAAGACATAAAAACACTATAAAAAGGAGGGAAGGGAGGATCAAAGCACAGTCCTCACAATGATTCTTCTGAAGACAACTGCTGAAGAGCACAAAGGGAAGAACTAAGGGGATTTAAAAATGGAATCCTGAGTGTCAAACAACCCCCTGCTACTATTGGGCATACTGAAGAACCCTTCAGATGTCCCTCAAGCATGGAGCTTCTGCTCTATAACTCTAGAATGCCCACAGAAAGAGAAATGGGAGGTTTCACTTTCTGAATCATTAGCACCAGCATAAAGGACTGGACTTTCCCTCTATCCTGTGCCCCAAAACATAAGTTCCCAGGGGGGCAGGGATTCTAGTCTACTTTGTGAACTCCTCTATCCTCAGTACCTGACTACTTACTAGGTGATTAATAAATATCTGTGGAATGAGTATATAAGTGTAACTATTTCCCTAAGAACACATGCCCAGTCTGAGAGTAAATAATAACATAAGACACTGAATTCCAGAGCCTTCTTTGAGGTCTTGAAGTCCCAGGCTCTTCACTGCCTGGGGACCATTTCCTATTTCTATCAGCTCTTCCCCTTGATCTTCCCGTGACTGGTCCCTTCCTTCCAGTAAGGTCTTATCACATACTAGAGAAGCCTTCAGTGACCACTGGACGTATAGTAAAAAGTCCCCACTCCTGCCACTCTGTCAGTCTTTCTAAATTACTATTCATACATTCATCACTATTTAAAATGATCTAATTAGTACACTGGTTATTATATGTCCCAACCTCTGGAATATAAATACAAGAGAGACACAACCTTGTCAACTTGGATCTACCAGAGAAAATATGCAATGAACATGAGGCTGATCATTCTATGGACAAGATAAGGAATCTTTTCTACATAAACCACATCAACTGCATGTTTCCTCAGCAACTCCATCTGCTGATTGAATATACTATTTGGTCTTAGCTCACAATACCAAGGATTATTTTTCACCTATTTACACACTCAACTTCCAAAATAAATGGAATTGCTGAAAACTTTATTCAGACTTATTGAAGGTGTTTTACATCATTTATTTTTCAACCACCAGGACTTAGCTAAAGTTTGAGTGCATAATTAAAATTAAATAGTTCCTCGTTTCCTTAAATTATAGGGTCGACTTTGTTATTGTAAACAGCAGAAGCAAATTATCTTTAGCGAAAGACCTTTATAAGTTAATATGGTATCATATTAACTTCCACAGAAACTTTGAAACTGGAGCATAATTTCTTAACTAGTCACACGTCTGATTAGCAGCCCGCAAAGCACATCACAAGCAATTTTAACACCGTTATCAGTCACTGCCCAGGTGGGCTCAAGCCTCCCTGGAGCTTGAAGAAAAGTCCATCTACATTGTAGAAGAAAGGTTCGTCTACATTACTAACCACAGCATTTCATAATTATTTGCTTTTCTTTCAGACTCTGTGCAAGTTTAAAAATATATACACAATTATAATCAGAATACAGTGAATGTAAGAAACTCGACAGAGAAAAAAATACTGCACTTGAACAGAAAGGTGTGAAATATCCTAAGGATTTTTTTTAACTGTCTTCATGTAAATCATTTAAAGACATACCTTGAGCAGGTCAAAGAAAGTTACCGTGTCAACCAAAGTCATCATGCGAAACAGAAAACCAAATACGGTAAGCGCCTTGCATAAAATGCCTATGGTGCGTTCACTACAGCCATATATATTTTTTCAGTTCCTCTAATTTCAGGTAGAGAACTTTAAAATGTGTTTATTATACAAGTGAGATAGAAAGAGGAAGAGGTTAATTAGTCTCAGAGGAGGCACGAATAGTGGTCGAGGTAGAAGGTGGATTCCCGAGCTCTGCTCTCGCGCCCACCCTGCCGGGCCGGCCAGTGCGCCCACGCGGCCTGGAGAGGCCACTCCAACCCCTTCCCCCCCGCCCGGAGCACCCACGCCGCCCGGCGCACCCACTCCAACCCCTCCCACCCGGCCCGGAGCACCCATTCCAATTCCTCCCACCCGGCCCGGGGCACCCACGCCAATTCCTCCCACCCGGCCCGGGGCACCCACGCCGCCCGGCGCGCCCACTCCAACCCCTCCACCAGGGCCGTAGCACCCACGCCGCCCGGCACGCCCACTCCAGCCCCTCCACCAGTGCCGGAGCACCCACGCCGCCCGGCGCGCCCACTCCAAGCCCTCCCATCGGGTCCGAAGCACCCCCGCCGCCTGGCACGCCCACCCCAACCCCTCCCACCCGGCCCGGGGCGGCCACTATGAGTCCACAGCGTGCCGCCGTGCCGCCAGGCCCACTGCGCCCACCTCTCCAGTGGGCCCGGGCGCGCGGCCTGGAGCGCCCGGCCCCGCGGGCCTCCCCCGAGGCGGGCAAGGCGCAAGGCGCGGGCCGGGAGCGTGGGGTGGAGCGGCCGCCCGAAGCCGGGCCGGCGGCCCTCCCTTCCCGAGAGGCTGCCGCAGAGCGCAGGGCGGCGCCCGCCTGACGACGCGAAAAATTCAGGAGGCGCAGCGGCCGCAGGAGCCGAGGCCTCCGGGGCGCCAGGCCACACACCCCGCTCCCACCGGGAACTCGTACCCCGACCTCCTCCGCGGCGTCTTCCTCCTCCGGCCTCTCCAACCGCCGGCCCCGGGGTGCCGCGACAGGACCCAGCTGATGGGCGGCGGCGCTGAGACGCGCAGTGCGCATGCTCGCGGCGCAGCCCGGAGATGGACCTCGCTCCTCCTCCATTGGCCCACGTAGCTGAGTGACAGCGGGCTGTCCCGCCCCTTCTCTTCTGCCCTCCGGAATGGGGATACCGGCAAAATCGCGGGAGTGCGGACTTTGCGGCCTGAGGTACAGGTGGTTTACGCCTCAGCCTGCGGAGGAAAGGAAGGGGCTAGCCAGGAGGGTAGCAGTCTTCGTCTTCGGATGAAGCTAGCCTGCCGAGACTCTTGTCTTCGCCCCGCCGGGTCAGCTCCTGCAGTCTCGTTTCCTTCCCTTTACTCTGCGGGAGACTTCACAGCTCCACTAAAAATTGTGGACAGAGTACGCCACCCTGGCAGGCACAATGAAGGAATAAGTGAAGAGTCACTTATTAGCCAAGTTTTCGTAGCACAAACAAGCCATACTAAACATCCTTGAGGAGCAGGACCTAAGTGTGGAAACAGCTGAGAGTGTCCTAATGGCAAATATTCAAACTTAATGTCGCTGTTAGATGAAAAGTATCAATTGCTTCGGTGAAAGAAACCCCTCACCAGATTAATTAGAAGATAAATTGGCTTGGCCTTTGACTATATCCTTTCCGAAAGGATTATCAGGACAAGTGCTATCAAAAGCTCAGATAGACGTTAGTGGGAAAGAATAGAAAACATTATTTTGAATTGGGACTGCATGATGAAATTTCGGGTACATAAATAAGTTTGCCAGGGACAAGAAACACAAGTTTCTCAGTCTATTTTTCACTTACTTTTGACAGAGAAATGAGTGCTATAAATATTTCCTTTTTCTCACTTTACTGAAGAAAACTACAGTGCAAACGTGATGATTAGCAGCAATTTATACTCTGCTTCCAAGAGATGGGGCAAAAGAAAGAGGTGGACATGCTAGCTAAGAAAAAAAACACAAAACCCATAGAAAGGGACATCATGGGGAAGGAGATGTGGTTCAAGAGACTGAGCTCCCCCCTACCACATGGGAAGTCCCAGGTTTGGTTCTCATGCCTCCGAAAAAGCCAGGCAGGAGTGGAGAACTGCCCCAACAAGAGAGGTGAGGAAAACATAATGAGAGATACAATAAGCAGGGGAGCGAAGGTGGTTCTAGCCAGTGAGCACCTCCCTCCTACATCAGAGGTCCTACATTTGGTTGTGGTTCCTCCTAAGACCAGCATATAACAAACAGACACAGCAAACACACACAACGAGGGAGCAGGGAGAAATGAGTAAATAAAATAAACCTTAAAAAAATAAATACATAAAGGAACATTATGATTCATGAAAGCAGACTTTAGTCTTTCAGGATTATTGACCCAATATAGTCAAATTATCTGATTTTCCCAGATATGGTGGAAATTCAGATTTTTATGTGAAATCTCTTTTTCCCAAGATTCTTCAATTTTTAGAAAACATTCTGTGATCAGAGAAAATATGGTCAACTGCAGAGTATTAAAGCTGGAGAGGACTTTATGGAAAATTTAGCTCTACTTCCTCATTTCGTAGACGTAAAAACCTGAAACACAAAGAAATTTAAAGTCACACAGATAATTACAAGCAGCAGCATAGGTCTGCTATATGGAACTGATTCAGAATCTAGAAATCTTTCTACCATATTATTCATTCCACAAATATTTATTGAGAGCCTGCCGTATTTCAGGTACTTCCAGGGCTGTTTGAAGATGGAGATGGTGAAGTGCGGGAGCAAGTGACTAGCTTTGGACAGATTGTATTTGTGACTCCAGGGAAGTGTAATCCAGTTGGAGATGTCCAGTGTCCAACTGGCCCTAAAAACATAAGAGCTGGAATTCAGGATAGATTTCTGACTGGAGCTATGGGAAGACTTGAGCTCACTAACTCTAAGGGTCATATGGTAAATTGGTTGAATTCTGTACCCAGAAAACACTTGTTCTTGATTTTAATCCACATTCATATAGGTGTGAGCACATTATAAATAGGACCTTTTGAAGATTTTTTTTAAAAGGAGGTACTAGGGATTGAACCCATGACTTTGTACATGGGAAGCAGGCTCTCAACCACATGCTCTACATGTGCTCCCCTGAAGATGTTATTTTTAGTTAAGGTGTTAGTGGACTGAATCTGGGCAAGTCTTAATCCATATTACCGGAGGTCTTATGAAGAGAACCAGAAGTCAAAGAATCCAGTATGGACATTGCCACAAGGCAAGAGGCATAGATATAAGCCAAGAAACACCAAAAATTGCCAACAGCCAGCCTGAGAACACCACAGTGTTAGGCAGAAAGCAAATATTTCTGATATCTTGGTTTGGGGCTTAGTCTCAAAACCATGAGACACATGGGATATTGTGGATGCCTCGTATTTAAGGGATTGGCAGAGAAAAAAAAAAACAAAACTAAAAAGGAGTCATCAGAAAGATAAGAGCCAAGCCAAAAAAAAGGAATTACAGAATGAAGGAAAGCAGTTCAAGAGGAGGGAATGGTCTATGATATCACACGTTACAGAAGGTTTAGGTAAATTAGTGTGTCCTCATCTTAAGAATTCAGAAGTGGTTAGTGAATTTAGGAAGAGGCATTTCAATCATTCAAGGAATGACCATGCAGGAACTTAACATCTACTTGAGGTCTAATGCACCTGGCAAACATCATCTCATGCTACCTTTGATAGTAGCCTGGACTGTGGGAGGGGAAGTTCCAATGTAGAAGAACCTGAGGCTAAGCGGCCTCTTCAGGTTACTCTGCTCGTTACTGGCTGAACTGAACCAAAGCCCAGCTGCTTGACTCCTCCTCTTGGACTTGTTCAAATTTCTCATGTTTTAAAATATCTTATGGTGGATTCATTCTGGGACTTTTGAAAACCCCAAAATGGGATTTTACTTCTTTGTGTTCAAAAGGGGGGGAGGGGGGATGTGTAGTTTAAATAACCTTGCAATACTTAGAAGTACAGAGGATAAATCCCTTCCAAAGAGTTCCTGGTATTTATAGTATTCTATCTGAGAATCTGCCTCCTGCTTAGTGAAATTCAGCCTGGTGCCTTGGACCCAATAGGTTTTAAAAATTCTGCTGACTTAACAAGTGGCAATATCATCACTGCCAAGACAAATACTTTACACATGCAAGAGTTACCTAGCTCCGAAGGCCTGTAATTTGGAGTTTTCAGGGCTACTAATTTGGGAGATTTGGACCTTCTTGGAGAGATTTTAAAGGGCAATCTAAGTGCTTGAATGGAGATGACCTATTAGCAGGCTTGTTGTCTCCTCGGTAATATAAATATCACCTCCATAACCTGCGCCATGTAAGATTTAGAACTGCCCACTGCTGAATCTCAGTGTCTGCAATAGTGATTCTGGTGGATGGAAGATCACTGCCTGCACCATTTAACAGTCAATGGGCTTAAAGTAGACCATGATGGAGTCTTGTGGGAGAAGCAAAAGACTCAAAAAGATAATTGTAGCAAGATAAGGAATTTATTGATAAATGAGAGGTGCAGGTTGACTTGTGAAAGCTTGTTTTTGAGTTATAATACAAGGAGACTACAACTGTTTTAAGAAATCCATGCTAGATTTAAAAACAATTTAAATTAATATTTAATGAACAAGAGTCAGTTTCATTGTGCCTTTTGTAAAGCACCTCCCACGTCTCTCTGCAGTCTACTTGTTTTCTGTCTAATACTTCACAGGTGCCTGGTCATATGTCAAGTGTATCCCAGAGTCAGATTTAGCTCTGACATTTAAAGCTGGAGGTGATAAACAGATGTACCATATACATCTGATAGGGGCCTTTATTGCTTTGTAGTTTTACTGCATTTCTAATTTTTCCTCCTAACTATTGTTCGTTTGTGCCCTCTTCTCTCTGGTCCTTATTGTCTTCATCCTGAGCCACTGGAGCAGCTGCCTCATTCATGTCTTGACCTCTAGTTCAACTCAACTCCATTTTCCCCAAAGCCTCCATGGAGCTATTTGAAGAATGAATCTGAAAATGTCACTCTATGCTTCATGCCACTCCCATGACTGATTGCAGCTTGCCCCAAGTTGTATTCCATGAAAATAAAAATGTTTGGGCAGATCAGAGCTCAGGGATTACATTGAGAGAGGGAAGAAAGGAAGGAGTCTGGAGAAATATGTTTGGGAAACATATTACATTCTTAAAGATTCATGATGCAAATTCGTAAATTAAATCTCTTGAGAAGTGGTTCAGGAAAGAAACAGGTTTAACTTTCTTTTACTCAGTATTTCTTGAATCCATTCGACCATGGAACTTTTTTAAGCTTAATGACTATTAAGACCATCAAAATATGCATTATGGAAAACACCATTCCCAAAATCAAGTCCAAGGGAAGCAGAAGTGGTTCAACCAGTTGGGCGCCTGCCTGCTATATGAGAGGTCCCAGGTCCTGATGCTTCCTAAAGAAGATGAGCAGATGCCACACCCACCACAATGAGCTAAATGCTGCACTGCCACATCAAGCAGATGCTGCAAGCCAGCAGACCTGCAGCGCATGGGGGATAGATGTTGCTCAGGTCATTGGGCATTCGCCTCTTACATGGAAGGTCCTGGGTTCGGCCTCCTGGAGAAGGTGAGCAAACAATGAGCAGACAGACAAGAGAACCATCTGGGGGAAGGACGGGGGGGGATTAAAAAAAAAGTAAGACAAG
Organism: Dasypus novemcinctus; assembly: GCF_030445035.2. Classification (NCBI taxonomy): domain Eukaryota; kingdom Metazoa; phylum Chordata; class Mammalia; order Cingulata; family Dasypodidae; genus Dasypus; species Dasypus novemcinctus. The sequence continues at coordinate 111,889,630 of NC_080683.1, forward strand.
AGAACCATCTGGGAGAGGGATGGGGGATAAAAAAAAAAGTAAATAAATCTTTTTTAAAAATTTCAAGTCTGAGCCCCTTGTCATGGCATGTAAGTAGAGGGTATGGTTTGCCTAGAACAGTCCCAGGGTATGCTTGTTTTCACAACCTCCTGTCTGCTGAGCACCTCCTTCCAATCTCAAAAGTGTTCTAGTGCAGATGATGTGTTATAAAATCACCTCATATACGAGGAACTGCATGACCTTGATCTTGCTTTTCCCTACATCAAAATGTATGCTTTAGGCTATGCTGGCTTAAAGACCTCTCCATCTCCGTCTGCCCCCAGCCCTCCCGCCAGCTCCCAGCCACCCATTCTATTCTTTGCTCATGCCGTCCCTTTTAACTAGAATGCATTCTCTCTTCCTCCCCATTTTACAAATAAATTTAGAACCAGTTTTGGACTTATGGAAGAGTTGCAAAGGTAGTATAGAGATTTCACATATACACCTCACCCAAGATCCCCTAATATTCACAGTTTACATAACCATGGATTATTTCTCAAAATTAAGAAATTACCATCAGTACAATTCTATTAACTAAACTACCGACTTAAATCAGATTTCACCAGTCTTTCCATTAAATTTCTTTTTTATTCCAGGAGCCAACCAAGGATTCCATGTTGTATTTATACATCATGTTTCTTTGTCTCCTCCATTCTGTGAGTTTCCCAGTCTTTCCTCGTTTGCCATGACTTGGATGCTTTTGAAGATCATTTTGCAGAATGTCCCTCGATCTGGGTTTGTCTGGTTATTTTTCAGATGTTTAGACTGGAGTAATATCTTTTAGGGATGAATACTACAGAAGTGAAATGTTCTCATCATATCATTTTAGGGGGTACGTGATATCAGCATGATATATCACTTGTGATGTTCATATTGATCATTTGGTTAAGATGGTATCCACCAGGTTTCTCCCACGTGAAGTTACTACTTTTCCCTTTCCATACCATACTCACTAGATGAGAATTACCAAGTCTGTACATCTTGTTTAGTGAAGTGTCTGTTCGCTTTAGCCCTTTGTTTTTCTTTGTTGAGCTTTGAGTTCTTTTTATATTCTGGTGTTTTATCAAAAATGTGGTTTGCGAATATTTTGTTCCAGTTTATAGCTTGTCTTCATTCTCTTAACAGTGTTTTTTCACAGAGCAAAAGGCAAGGTATTTTGATAAATTTAAGTTTACCAAAGTTTTCTCATATGGTACATGCTCTTGGTGATGACTGTGAAAACTCACCACCAAAACCAAAGTTACTCAGATTATCTCCAATATTTTCTTCTAAGTGTTTTATAGAAACACTTTACATTTAGGTCTACTATCCATTTTAAGTTAATTTGGGTATAATGTGTGAGATGTGAGTAAAGACTGTTTTTTTTTCTGTTTGTTTGTTTTTGCTTATGACTGCCCAAGAATCCCTTCTCCACTAAATTGCCTTCTTTACATTTTTGTCAAAAATCAGTGACTAAACTTATGTAGTATTTTTGTGCACTTATTTTGTTCATTTGATTTATGCCTTTATCCTTTCTCCAATACCATGCTGTCTTGTTTACTGGAACTTTAGAGTCAGTCTTGAAATCAGGTAATTTGAGTCCTCTGACAGTTTTTTTTTTTCTTCCAGAATTGTTTTAGATATTTGAGTTTCTTGCCTTATTCAGATAAACTTTAGGTGCAACTAGTCAATATCTACACAATTTTGCTGGAATTTTTATTGGGATTACATCAAATCTATAGAACACATCAGTAATAATTGACAACAATATTGAGTCATAGTTCATAAACACAATATCTCTACAGATATTTAGATTTTCTTTGATTGTTTTCATCAGTTTTTTTTTATTTCAATATAACAGATCTTGCATATACTTTGTGAGTCATAATTAACTTCTTCACTTATTTGGGTGTTTTTAAAATTCCAAATTCTGCTTATTCCTTGCTGATTTATAGGGATATAATTGACTTTTATATATTTTCCATGTATCCTTTGACTTTGCTAACTAGGTCTAGGAGCTTTTTTCATTTCTTTTTCTTTTTCTTCCCCCTGTTGAACTTGCTAGGATTTCTGCTATGACATTGAATAGTAATAGTGAGAGAGGACATCCTGGCCGAGTTTCTGATCCTAGGGAAGAAGCCTTTAGTCTCTCACCACTAAGCATGATATTAAGTATAGATTTTTTGTAGACTCCCTTCTACTTCTAGTGTAGAGACAATTTTTTATAATTAAATGATGTCTTTCTCCATCTTACGAGGGTCACCTGGAGCTACTTATTTAGTCTGTTAATATGGTAAACTACTTTAATTGATTTTCAAATATGGAACCAGTCTTATATTCCTCAGATGAATCCCATATATATATATAGTTCTTTATATATATATTGTTGGATTTGATTTGCTAATATTTGCTGAGAATTCTTGTGCCTGTATTCTTCTGAGCTAATGTTCCGTATTTTTTTCTTGTAATATTTTTGTCTGATTTCAGCATAAAATCATAAAATGAGTTGGCATGTGTTCCTTTCCCTTCTTTTTTCTGGAAAAGTCACTGGTGAAAACATATAGGCCTGGAGGTTTCTTTTTTAGTAGGTTAAAAAACTATACATTCAATTACTTCAATAGATACAGAACCACTGCTATCATCTATTTCTTCTTCTTGAGTTTTAGTTTTTCTTCAAGAGGTTGGTCTGCTTCTTGTAAGTTGTCGAATTTAAGTGTATAAAACTGTTTGTAATTGCAATATTTTGAAGATTTATGTACCCCAGAAAAACATGTTCTCAAATCTAATCCATTCTTGTGGGTGTAAACCCATTGTATGTAGGACGTTTGATAAAGTTACTTCAGTTGCAGTGAGGCCCACCTCAATCAGGATGGGTCTTAATTCTATTACTGGATTCCTCTATAAGCAGACTGAAATTCAGAGAAAAAGAGAGAGAAAGAGAGAGAGAGAGAGAGAATCGTAGAGGGAGTAGCCAGAAGCCGAACATCAACAGAACCTGGAAGATAGGGAGACTTTTCATTCTACTTCAGCCAGCCAACTTTTCCTGGGAAATTCATAGAAAATCTTGATGGGAGTTCCCAGCTTGCAGTCTGCCCTATGGAATTTGGACTTGCACATCCCAACAGTCATATTAGCAAATTCATATTAAAAATCTCTTAATATTTACATATCTATCTATCTATATGTATTTCTCCTGCCAGCTTTGTTCCACCAGAGAATCCTAACTAATACAGTAATATTCTCAAGGATTAGTGGGTCAGTAGACATTTCCCCTGTTTTGTTCTTGACATTAGCTTGCATTCTCTTTGACTCTCTTTTTTATCTTGCTTAGCCTGGTTAGAGATTTAAAAGTCAGTTTTTTGTTTCATTAATTTTTTCCTATTATTTCTGTTTTCAGTTTCATTGATTTCTGCTCTAATTTTAATCATTTCCTTTCTTTGACTTTCTTTTAAGTTTATTTTGCCTTTCTTCCCCTCTAGTTTCTTAATTTGGGAGCTTAAGTTACTGATTTGAGAGCTTTCTTTATTGCTGGTATAAGTACTTAGTGCTATGAATTTCCTCTAAGAAATGCTTTAGTTCTGTCACATACATTTTGGGATGTTGTTTTGTCATTTTCATTTAGCTCAAAATATGAGTATTTCTCAAGACCCATAGATTTTTTTAGAAATGAATTATTTAGTTTCAAAATACTTTTAGCATTTCCAGAAATTTTTCTTGTGTATCTTTTTAGTTTAATTCCTTTAAGGTAAGAGAGCATACTTCCTTTGATTTCTGTTCTTTTAAAATTAAGGTTTGTTTTATGTCCAACTTTTGATCTATCTTGGATAATGTTTCCCATGCACTAGAGAAAAATGTTTACTGCCGCTGTTTGGTGAGGATTCCATAGATGTTCAATAGTTCATGTTGTTCAATAGTGATGCTTGGGTTACTCATAACTTTACTGATTTTCCACTGCTTGTTTTATCAATTACCAAGAGAGGAGGGTTGAACTCTCCAACTGTGACTCTGACTTTGTCTATTTTCCTCTCTAATATATAAGAATTTGTCTTGTGTGATTTAAAGCTCAGCTGTTATGTATATACATAGTTAGGACCATAATGTCTTCCTGGTGCTCTGACCCCTTTGGTCTTCTTTGTCTTCAGTTAACATAGCTTTTTAGCTTCAAATGATTAATGTTTACATGATATGCCTTTATCTTTTTGCTTCTACCCTATGTCTTTATACTTAAAGTGGGTATTTTGTAGACAACATAGAGTTGGGTCTTGATTTTCTGTTCTATCTTAAAATATTTATCTTTTAACTTGTATATAGAGATCATTCACATTTTAAGTTTTTATTGATAGTTTGAATTAAAATCTACCCTCTTCCTAGTTGTTGTCTACTTGTTTCACTCTTCTTTTTCTTTCTTCTCTGCATTTCATTGAGGATTTATTATTATTCTATTTTATCTCCACTGTTGATTTATTATTCATACTTCTTTTAAAAAGTAATTTATACCTCTTTTAAAATTGATTTGAATCTACCTTTGAATATTATATTCTAGGGACATTATAACAGTGTATTTTCAAGTACTTCCACTCATTCCTTTTGTCATCGTTGTTCTAAATTTCACTTTACATATACAATAAATACATAATATGTTTTTCTATTTTTGTACAAATAGTCATCTTCTAGAGAAATAACCTTTTATTTCATCTTTATTCCTTTCTGATGCTTTTCATTTCTTTGTGTAGATCCAAGTTTCTGACCTATATCATATTCCTTCTGCCTGAATAATTTTAAAATCTTGGGGTGAAAGGGACAAGAAGAGCAAAAACCAGCAGTCAGGTATGTCAAGCCCTCAACATTGTTGCAAGTATCTGTTAATATGGTCCTTCAAGTAATGAAGATTGATTGTCACTGTGGGCCCTGAGGGGAGGGGCAGAGAGGTGTTGAATAGATGGAATCAGTGTAAACTGTGGGGCAATAGAAGTGTTCCACAAGATCATGCAATGATGGATATAGGACATGTTAAATTACACCAAAAATGTATAAAAGTCTATAAGCTAAAATGTAAACCATAATGTAAAACATAAGATAACTAAAAATTTAGAAAATTGAATAGTTTATAATATAAACCATAATGTAAACCAAAATGGGACCTTGGTTGAAAGCTATGTTTCAATATCTGTACATCAACTGCAGCAAATATAATATGAACATGTAAAAATATCATTGCTGGGGAAGGACAAAGTGTTTGATATTGGATATGTGGGAGTACACTATATTATATATATGAATTACTGTCATCTAAAACTTTTGTGTTTATTAGACAAAACTAATAATTAGAAGAAAAAAAAGAAAGGATGTAGACACTGAGGAAGAAATGAAAGAAATTGCCTTGCCACTGTACATACAGGGCAACACTTATTGCAGAGATGAAAAGCAAAACATCAAAAACAAAGTTTTTCATTTTTTCATTTTTTGATACCCCAATTTATTTTTACTTTATTTAATTTTTCTAAATTAGTGTGTATTCTATATCTAACCTTTAAATCCATCACTATATTCCACTTTACTGTTAATGGAACCTGGCAATATATTAGGCTTCATTTTTTAAGACGTTTTGGACCACAGAGAGGTTCAGCTATGGCAGGGGAGGAACACTGATGTGGGGTGTTATTGATGGGGGGCACATGGTTGGGAGGGAGTTCTCCAGGGCATGTATACAGGGTACATAAAAATGTTTGGATATTTCCATAGTGGTTACAGTTAAAAACGACAACAGAGGGAGTGCTAAGTTCCTAGCCAGGGGAGCTCTATCACATTCACCAATGGAACAGCAACAATCCCCCAAGTGCAATGGCAAAGACCAATAAAGAAGGATGGTCCAACAATGAGTCCTTGATACTGATGACTATGCTTATGAGCCTGTGTGCCTGAAATATGAACTAGGTCTAGAGATGCAGGGTGCCTAAGAGCTACCTTCTGAGAGCCTCCATGTTGCTCAAATGTGGCCACTCTCTAAGCCAAACTTAGCATGTAAATGCATTACCTTCCCCCCAGTGTGGGACATGACTCCTGGGGATGAGCCTCCCTGGTGCCAAGGGTTTATTACCAAGCATCAGCTGATGATGTAACTAGAAAAAGACCTTGAATAAAAGGGTCAACTCAGACCAGTAGACTATCTCAGCCTTCATGTAATATCAGGTGTTAAAACCTGTTTTTTTGACCTTGAATAAAAGGGGGAAATGACAAAGACAAATGAGTTTATATGGCTATGAGTCTCCAAAAAAGAGTAGGGAGGTCATCAGAGGGGTCATGCTTATGTACACCTCAGCAGGGTCCCAGAGACAGCCAAAGTAGGTACAACCTCACATACTGGTACTCCTAAGGGCAACAGAGACAACAAGTTCTATGGTCATGGCAGATGGCTCTGGAGTTCAGTACCATGTTAGTTGTCCCTCTTTGGAGTTTGTGTTCCTGAGTGAGATGGAGTTGGACTCAGATGTGACCTTTCTACACATGCTTCTTCTGTCACTTTTACTGGACCTGTGGTTGGCACTGGGGTTGGTATATACTCAGGAGACCTGAATCTCTGGACTGTCCATGTGATAGCCAGACCCTGAGCCTCATCAGACTTGCAACTCCTACCCTCTGGTTTATTGAACTTACCCTGACCAGAGAACAGGGAGGTGAAGAAGGTCAGCCACCACACCAGGGAGCCAAGAGTGCCTACAACTCAAGTAGGAGAACTGTATCCATCATTCATGTGGAATCTAAGCCCCCTCTTGATATAGAGGTAGAGTGGACATAACCATCCTAGGGCTCACAGGATGGAGGACTAGAGTATGGATTAGAGTGGACTTACTGATATTCTACTGTGGAACTATTGTGATTAGTAATGGAAGAAACTGTAGCATTGATGTGGAGAAAGTGTCCACAGTACCTGCTGAGGGTAGGGAGAGGGAAGAAGAGATATGATGTGGGGACATTTTCAGGACTTGGAGTTGTCCTGGGTGGTACTGCAGGGACAGATGCTGAACAATGTATGTCCTGCCATGGCCCACTGGGTGGACTGGGGGAGAGTGTAAACTACAATGTAAACCATTACCCATGTGGTGCAGCAGTGCTCCAAAATGTACTCACAATGCAATGAATGTCCCATGATGATGACAGAGGTTGTTGATTTGGGAGGAGTGGGGTGAAGGGGGTGGGGGGTATGTGGGGACCTCATATTTTTTTAATATAACCTTTTTTTTAAAATAGAGAAAGAGAAAAAAGAACAAAAACCTTAAAAATGACATTTGTGTTTATGATATAAAAACACAATTTTTTCATTAAAATCATAAAGCTTGAAACAGAAGGACAAATTAGAACATATCCTACAACTTGTAACAAATGGTATACATCCTCACAAATTACACAGGCATGCCTCATTTTATTGTGCTTTGCATTATTGTGCTTTGCATATATTGCATTCTGAAGGTTTGTGGCAGCTCTGTGTCGAGCAAATCTGTTGGCATCATTTTTCCAACAGCATGTGCTCATATCGTGTCTCTGTGTCACATTAACTAAGGTATATAGATGGTTTGTTAAGGACGTAATGCTATTGTACACAGTAGACTACAGTATAATATAAACATAACTTTTATATGAGCTGGGAAACCAAAAGATTCATGTGATTCACTTTATTGTGATATTCCTTTTTTTTTTTAAGATTTATTTTATTTATTTCTCTCCCCTTCCCCCCTCCCCCACCCCCTCCCCAGCTGTCTGTTCTCTGTGTCCATTTGCTGCCTCTTCTTCTTTTTGTCCACTTCTGTTGTTGTCAGCGGCATGGGAATCTGTGTTTCTTTTTGTTGTATCATCTTGCTGCTCCAACTCTCCATGTGTGTGTGGCGCCATTCCTGGGCAGGCTGCACTTTCTTTCGCACTGGGCGGCTCTCCTTCTGGGGTGCACTCCCATGGTCTGGAATGGAACCTGCAGAATCTCTGAGAAGTGCCTGCACCAAAAAGACAAATGTCTCATGGTGGATGCTGTTGATTCCTCAACCAGATTTCCTTTACCTGCCTCTGTACCATCCCACAGTGACAGCTGTAAGTGTAGGCTGAGAACTCAAACTGTCCCCTTCTCTGAAGCCTTGCCCTTGCCCAAGAGGAGCTGCCCCAAGCCAGGAGTCAGCTTTCCTCCTCCCCCCCCGTACCTCAGCCAATGGCTGATTCGCGACAGCCTTGGAACACATAGCGGAACCAATTCTGTGATGCCATCTGTGCTTCACACTAAGGCCGGTCTCTGGCTGAGACCACAGCCTTGGCTTTCCCCCTTGTTCCTCCTCCTTTCCTTACTCTCCTTCTGAGAGCATTTCCCACCAATCTTCTTATTCCCCACCTAGTCTCTGCCTCTATAGAACCTAACCTAAGATGCCACACTAGAAAAAATTACCAAAAACTCAGAATAGACAATCCACAGTAGAAGGTCCTTAATCCAAGTTTCCTAAAAACATGGAGCCTGAGACACAACTTGACACACTAAGGCCTTCCTGAGAGGTACAATCCTAGATGGACAAGACCAAGGAAAAGGGGAAAGCAAGGCAAGAAAGGAGGTAGAGCAAACACACAGTGGCATATTTCCAAAGAGAGTAACAGCCTCCCAAGAAAACTCAGCTTCATCTCTTGGCACCAGTGACTCAGGACATGTCCCAGATGGATCTTGAAGAACCATGGCCTGGGTACAAAATCCAGGACATTGTGAGTGACAGGAGAGAAGGGAGAGGAATTTCCTGCTGCCTCCTTTCCTTTTCCTGATTCTCAGGAATCAAAAAGTCCTCCCTGTGGGGCAGTGAGTCCCGACACTTCTGGGCTGTGTTACCCAGCTTTTCTGGAAAGTGAGATCCATGCATATTTAGAAGTGGGAAGTGGGGGACAAGCCACGTTTCTGGGGCTCCGGTTATTTTGGGCTGCTGCTGAGGCTCGGTCGGGATGCCTGATAAGTTTGTTTGCTGACACCCGACCTCACCCCATGGGAGGCTGAGAGCCCCAGTGCCATTAGAAAATAAGGCAACGTCCCAGCAGGTTGTGGCTCTCCAGGGAACACATGGCTGAACTCTTGGAGGACTGAGCACACCTGGGCAGGTTAACAGATAATACAGGAGGGACTCAAGATAGAAATCATGACATTTGAAAGGCAAACAAATGTATACAAAGAAAAATATCATAAAGCACATTATTTTGTTGTTGTTTTGGCCTAAGGGATTGGCAAATATGAGAAAGAATGATAATACACAGTGTCGACAAGGCTAAGTACATGGGAGAATGGCACCCCTGTCAGTATGGCAGCACTGTAAATTAATACAGGCTTCTGCAAAATTGGAAAACTTTTAAGTGTAATGTACTAACTTTTCCACCCATCAATTTCATTTTTCAAAACTGAAATGCTTGGACAAGTGTTTCTTTTAAATATCAAACATTTGGAAACAACATACATGTCCATCAACAGGGGATTCATTAAAGACATTGGCATGTAAAATGGAATAGTGCATAGCCATTAAAAAGATAATGGGGAGGCAATACACGGCCTGGTGATCCTCTCAAGAGCCAGACGACCCTGCTGTTGGACCTCCTAAGTGTGCAATCATGGGCAATTCCCATAATCTCTCTGTGCCTCCGTTTTCTCTCTTGGAAAACAGTGATGTGTCTCCCTCATTGACTTGTTGAGGGGATTAGTGAGTTGATACATGAAAGCATGCAGTGCCTGGAGCATTGCAATAGAGTATAATCGTGTAACTATTATTTTTTATTATTGATATCCAAAGTATCTGCCATCCATTATTATATATGAAAATCCGGGTGCAAAATGAAATATGTATTATGATACCATGTTTTGTAAAATAAATATACATAACGAGACAGAGACTATCTAGAAGAATATGCTTTCAGATTTTAACTTTTTTACTTTTCTGTTTACATATATCTGAACTACTAAATTTTTTAAAACAAAATTTCATAGGTTCAGGCATTGGAGGGAATAAAGCCATCCCCTATTTGAAAATAAACAAAAGATATGTAGAAAATCAGAGCAGGAAAAGGGGGTGATAAATCTCTGGTCACCACAGTTGAAGAGAGAATGATTTCTATGAATTCAATTTGTGGCCAGGTGACAGAGTGCAGTCTGTAAATTTAAATGTTAAAATATATATATATGGAAGCCCTTCTTCCAAACGTTAATCAGCAAATCCACAATTTAAACTGAGGAGGTAGCCAGCTGAGGCCCCCACTTGTGACCTCCAGCTGACATTTTCAAAACCTGAGAACCCATTCGTCCTCCTGCTTCATCAATATGGTTTTTTTTTTATACCCCCTTGTGGCTTTTTGCATGCTGTCTGCTCTCTGTATCCATTTGCTGTGCGTTCTTCTGTGTCTGTGTTTATTTTTATTTCCCCTTCCCCCTTGCTGCTTGCTTGCTGTATGCTCTGTGCTCTTCTGTGTTTTTGCTTGTCTCTCTCTTTTTTTTTTTTTTTTTTTGTGTGTCACCTTGCTGAGCAAGTGGCGCTTGAAGACCTGGGCGGCTCTCCACGGTGAGCCTGCCTTCAGAAGGAGGCCCTGGGATGCAAACCCAGGGCCTCCCATATGGTAGATGGGAGCGCAACTGATTGAGCACCAGCTGCTTCCCCATCAATATATTTTTGCTGCTTCACTTTTCACAAGCCACTGAATTGAAAAGGATAAAGAAAAAAGAGTGAAATACACCATAATGGAATGAATGTTCTGGGTGAGAAAACCACAAGTGATTTTCTTCTTCACAAATTTATTTTCAGTATGTTTTAATTTCTTTAGGAAGTATTAGAGATCCCAGGACTGTAGATACATTTCATAAATGAGAATACTCACTGTTTCTGTCATTACTATAAAACAGAATGCAAACAAAGTCTTATGAATGTATTTCCCCAGGAAAACTCTGTTGTAAAATTTTAGAAGGGAAGAATTCCTATTTGTTTAATACTGAATTTTGGCCTACTTGTCGTAGGATCTATAAAGTAGATAAACTTAATAAATAATTGTTTCTCACCTGTATTTTCTTGAAAATAATTTTGTTCGTGTACAACATACAGTGTACCATTGATCTTGTGTTGTGAAAGGAAATTTAAAGGAAGCATTTCACTGAATCTATTATTGAATGGTGAAACATTGTGTATGTTAATTTTGTGGGGTATTCTTAGACAAACTTTCTGTATCCTAATCACAAAACGATGTACTTTAAAATGCTACCTGCAGATTTGCTTTTGGGAATGTCTGGATAAGGAGAGCCTCTGTCACCATTCCCTTGCGAGGACTGTTGATCCATTCTATTAAAGAGTTTTCAAGTCATTTTTAATGCAAACCTTGTTTATAAATGATTTCAGAACTCATATCAAGGAGAATTCATGGAGCAGTGTCATAAAAAGACATTACCCTGGCAGTAAAATTAATTTATTGATGCAGAGGTTAAAAAAAAAAAGGGTACTAAAATTTTTTACCTGCTAATAGTTTACTATAAGAGTAGAAGACAAGGACATGGGTTCAAATCCTAGTCTCGCAACCTATTCTATGAATTTGAGCAAGTTACTCAGATGTAGCTTTATTACCATATAAGTAGGGATTATAACATTACCTGTCTCACATGATTGTGGCAATTACATGACTTAACAGTGTAATCATTTAGAGAGTACTCGCCCAGGACCAGTGCTCAGCGTTTGCTTTCCTTGACAAGTCACTCATGAGGTGTAAACAGCATGCACGGGTGAACTTGCTTTGGGAAAGACCTCCAGTAAGGGGTGGCTTTTACGTTGTTGGGCTGAGAAGGAAGAAGGATTACTGAAATATATGGCAAGTCACTTCTCTTTTTCTTTTTCCCGCTGCCCCTTCCTTTTTCTTTCTGTCCTTTTCCTTTCTCTGTCTCTTTGCGTTGCCTTCATCTCCCTTCATCTCATTGTAGTTCATCTTATTTTCCATTAGGTCCTTACTCAGGTTTAACTGAAATTCCATTAACCATGGCAAGACTTAACAAAAATGCATTATAAATTTCTGTTTGGTAGATTCTTGTGAAATTATTAATGAAATTTAATGAGCAGTTAATATGAATATAATATTAATATTATACATGCATATTTTAAAGATTTATTTATTTCCCTCCCCCACCCCGCCCCCTGTTGTATGCTTTCTGTGTCCATTCATTTTGCATTCTTCTGAATCTGCTTGTCTTCTCTTTAGGCAGCACTGGGAACCCATCCTGGGACCTTCCAGAGTGGGAAAGAGGTGCTCAATCTCTTGTCCACCTTAGCTCGCTGTTCAATAAGAGTCTCTCCTCTGTGTCTCTTTTTGTTGTATCATCTTGCTGAGTCAGGACTCCTGGATGGGCCAGCTCTCTGCTGGGGCTAGCTTGCCGCACGGGCAAGCTTGCCTTCACCAGGAGGCCCCAGGAATCGAACTCTGGACCTCCCATATGTTAGCTGGAAGCCCAGTTGCTTGAGCCTCATCCACTTCCCAATATTATATTAATAATAATAGATCTTACCTATTTTCATTGGAAGAATAGCAACTGCTCTTTTTTAATCAACCTTATTTTGTACATTTAATAATTGAAAATATAAACAATTAAAAACTAAAAAGAACACATAGTTGAATAAAACATACATTTCTCAATTAAATGCACTGGATATATATAAATTTTTTCTTTTGAATCATACAATATATTTGGTTCCTAATAATGTAATCATATAGTATTTGTCCTTTTGTGTATGGCTTGCTTTGCTCAACATAATGTCCTCCAGGTTTATCCATGTTGTCTCATGCTTTACGACTTCACTTCTTACAGCTGCATAATATGCCATCCCGTGAATACACCACAGTTTGTTTATCCATTCATCTGTTGAAGGACACCTGGGTTGTTTCCAACTTTTGGCAATTGCAAACTGCTCTTAATAAGACATGAGACATCTGGATCACATCTATAAGGAAGACCATTAAATGTTGGGTCTTGTAAGGGTAAATATAATACAAATTTAAAAAAAGAAAAATACATATTAGTTTTCCCTGCTGGAAACTGGGAAAGAGATATGCCTCACCCCAATTTCTTAGGATATTCTATAGAAAACATGCCATCGTAACTCCTTTTCTCTGCCCTTTTGAGCTCTGTTTAAATCTTTTTAAAAGCTAAATAAATGCTTTTGCCAGCTTTACAGCCCAAGAACCTGGGAGCCACCTCTTTGAAATATAAACATCAAGAAAGTTAGACCCCCATCTCCCCAACTTCCATGGGAGTTTACCTTAGACTTGTAGCGCCACCTTGTAACTATCTTCTTCTCATAAACATATGAACAGTTTTATTATTCCTTTGGCTACAGGCAGGGTTGGGAGCAGATTTTGGTTTTAGTTATATTTCCCCAACAGTGGGAAGTATCTGGAGTTGGAAGATGGCATCTTGGATCAGTCATCTTACCTGCTATACGCTGTAGCCTGTGTCCGGCAGAAAAAGAGGGAGACCTCTGATCGCCAAGTAAAGATACCGAAAACAGCTAAAGATTGCAAACCCACATGTACATAACCTATTTTTAATTAATGCAAATGACAAATGGAAGGGCAGAGAATTTGGGGAACGTGTGAGGGATCACACAAATTGAATGTCCCTTGTCCTAAATAGGTCAATTCAGAGTCTCTTTCACTGCACAGCTTCCTACAATAAGGATCCTGAGCCGGCTACCCCGCGCTCCCCCCCCCCCCCCCCGCGCTCCTTCCCCTCCCTGCGCTCCCCCCTCCTGCGTTCCCCCCCCCCCCCCCCCCCCCACCGCGCGCTCCAGCAGCGCCGCGCCTGTCGGGTCTCCGCAGCGCTTATCTCAGAACGCTCTATTTGTGTACTTGGCCTCTCCCAGACTAGACCAGGAAGTTTTCCGGGCCGGAAACGGCAGTCTGTCCCTGCATTCTTAGCACCCAGCGCGGATGGCTGGCACTAGAAGGTGCTGAGCAAGTGCGAGCCAGAGGAAGGGACCCGGTTGTTCTGAGCCGACTTTGGAGCGGTTTCCTTTACAGCAGGGCCCCTGGAGCGCTGGCTCCGGGAATGGGGGTCTCTGGGCCACATGCTAGAATCTTTTGCGGTGGTTGATTTCAAAACGCATTTCAGGTTTCTCCTCAGTGCTGGCAGTTAGAATTTCTGGGTGCAGGGCCTGCAAAATCTAAGCATCGCATGGGGTTCTAATGAAGAAAAAAGTTCAAAAAATTTTCTTTGAGTTATTCTTTTTTAAGAATAAAAGAATAAAGTTGTTGCTCCATTAAGATATATGATTCACTTACCATAAGATTCACCCTTTTAAAGTATGCAATTCAATATACTTGAGGGCCAATAGTTTGTAGTAAACAAGTTGAACTCTAAGTTAGTTCTTTCTAAAATCAGCATATTAGGCCCAAAATATGAAAAAGAGAAAGTTCTTTGCGTTATTTTTATGAAGAGGTGGCTTAGAGAGGAGAGCGTAGGTAGCGACCTCACGAGCGTGTTTTTAAAGTGTTCGGCGTGGGGTTTACTTCTAGGTAGACGCATCCGCACATTTTTGGCTTTGCTGTCCTGCTGCTTGGTCAGCCCAGCATTGTTTAGAGAAAACGGTAGGGGGCAGCAGAGTACGTTTAAATTAAAGAGCCATAAACTAGAATGGAGAAATTATCTTTGAAATAGGTAAGGAAGAAATGCATGTGAAATAATGAGGAATATTCCCCAATCCCGACATACTTTCGTCTACTGCTTTAGGTATCTCAGTTCCAAACATAATTTATATCATCATTATGAAGTAAATTATTTCTAAGGAAATCTCCAAACCAAAAAAATAGTGTATAGAGAAAATTTTTTTTAAAAAAATCAGGGCAACAATCCCAAATGAAAATCTCTTTTTAAGTGTATCACATGACTCATAACATTGATAAATCAGGAAGTTAATATTTTTAAAAAGTGTTGAAGAAAACATTATGTCATTTGATCTATGCAATAGAGAAAATTGTATCAATAAGATATGGGTGAAGAAAATAATCTAATAATGGCAATATCAGAAACTTTTTTGTACCTAACTTGTTCCATGCCTCATAAAATAAATCCAGCATCTTGGACAATTTTATTCAAGCCATAGTGGGGAATTGTTAAGTCATTAACTGACTTTTACCTGGTCGGAGAAAACCAGTTCATTATTTTATGGTGACACTTAGTGGAATCCTGATAGCCAGTATATTCATGATAAATACTCATTCCCTTAACACTTTTACCTCCCTGAGATTATTACATTTAAGATGACCCCTTAGAGATTTAAGATGATCTGTAACCTTTTGAGCTCTAGACAGGTCTATCCATTTGTCCATTGGACAGATGCAATTTGATTGTTCAAAGGCATCTCAACTTCGACAAGTCACGAATGGAAATCCTCTCTTTTCCCCACACCCTATGAAAAATGTTTTCCTCGACTGAGTCATCTAGATCAGAAATGAGGCAGCCATCTTGAAATTCTCTTTCTCTCTCCCCACAGCTTCTAATTCAGGTTTAGGTTATACTAAGCAAAAATCTAATTTATTTAGAGAGGTTTGGAGTTTAGATCTCCAGTTCTGCAGGAAGGCAGTAGAACCAGGTTCAGAAAGAAACCAAGGGAAGATTGTACTACTGACTGATCCACCTAGGACGTCGCCACAGGGACTTTCAACCCCTGCCAAAGACTCTAGCACCCTGAACATGGGACAGCATCATCCCTGATCTTTTGACTCCACTGCAGCTGCTGGGAAGGACGTCCAGCTTAGCCCAGGCATTTGCATCACACCTTCCAGTTCTAAGTGGGAGTATGTGCTCATGTTTAGCCATTGGCAGGTGTGGTGCAAGGAGGGGGTTCACAGTATTACATAGGGCCCTGATTTTCCTCCTCTTGTTATTCCTCACAATTAAGAAGGATATTGGACTGGTGGGCACTCAAATTAACCTGTGTCCCCTACTGAACACACCTTTCCCCATACCTACATTTAAAAGTGCTTCCGTTTCTCTTCATGCAGTAATACCTTATATAATCCAAAACACACTCACCTCTTATCCAAGCAATGGCAACTCAGTCCTCCCAGTTATGGCTTCCATTTCCAAGGGCACAATTGCTGGGCAATGCCCATTTATCCTCCAGTTCTGCTCTGCTCCTCTGTCAACAGTCAATAACATAGAGATGAAATTATAAAGTTAAATACCACTAATACAGAGAGCAGTGAAGGGAGGGTCAGAAAAGAAAATGGAAAAATTAAGTATACTATATACTTAAAAATTACATAACAAAGAACAAAATTGGGTTCATTGAAACAATTCCCCTTTCTACAAGGGGTCATGAGGTTTTAGCTAGCATTTCCCTGTTCTTTCCCATTCCATTTTCCTTTTGCCTTCAGCCAGCACTTCCACTATCAAGTTTCTCTACTCATTTGGGGGGTCCTCCAGACTACATTTCTGAGAAAACTGAACCTATAGAATTCTTGTCTTCATAGGGCTCTACGTTATTACTTTATTTTATTATTATTATTTTTCATTTCTCTCCCTTTCTCTCCCCCTCCCCCAGTTGTCTGCTCTTCTGTGAACACACATTTGCCGTGTGTTCTTCTGTGACCGCTCCTATCCTTATCAGCAGCACCGGGAATCAGTGTTTCTTTTTGTTTTGTCCTCTTGCTGTGTCAGCTCTCCATGTATGCGGTGCCATTCTTGGGCAGGCTACACTTTCTTTTGCACTGGGTGGTTTTCCTTATAGGGCATACTCCTTGCGGGGCACACACCTTGTGAGTGGGGCTCCCCTATGCGGGGGACACCCCTGCGTGGCAAGGCACTTCCTGTGTGCATCAGTACTGTGCGTGGGTCAGCTCCACACAGGTCAAGGAGGCCCAGGGTTTGAACTGCGGACCTCCCACGTGGTAGGCGGATGCCCTATCCATTGGGCCAAGTCTGCTTCCCCTCTACATTATTACTTTAACATTTAGCCCCCATCATGGGTCCCGTGACACCCTTCCCAGTACTTAGTGTACAGTATCCACCTAGGATTATTTTTGCAGCAGCAAATGTCTCAACCCCCTTTTATGCCTATTTGCTCAGTGGCATCAGGGTTCTCTATAACCAGCTTCTAATTCAATGAAAGTATTGTGCCATAATCATTGAAATTAATGTGGAAGCATTCTTCCATTGGATGAGAAATTTCTAAACCAGCAGAGATCAGAGCTATTATTATGATAAGAAAAAACTTGGAAGTGAGTGGATATGGGAAGT
This sequence comes from Dasypus novemcinctus, assembly GCF_030445035.2. NCBI lineage: Eukaryota > Metazoa > Chordata > Mammalia > Cingulata > Dasypodidae > Dasypus > Dasypus novemcinctus. The sequence continues at coordinate 111,906,911 of NC_080683.1, forward strand.
GCCCTCACATTTCTGCTCTTGGTTCTAAGGCTCATAAACTTGCTAAGGGATTAAAAACATTGTATGGTATTGGCTAGTTCAAAGCCTAAAACATCACCTCAGGATAGCACCCTAACCTCCAAAGTCTTGTTTGCAACTGGCACAATATTGAAGTCTTCAAAAGACCATCCCATTATTTCATAAGACCAGCTGTTTCTGGATTCTTGAATACATTAGTACAAATTCTGCAGATTAAAATATCTACTTCACTTCATTCAGCATAAAATGACTTCTTCCTTGACCAGAAGCAAAATTTTTGGATACCAGATGGACTTACCAGATAGTCAGTAGGCCAACAGATGATGGTGCTGACCGAGCATGGCAAGCACAGAAAAAAAATCTAAATCCAGATAAGTGTCTTTCTCATAATCACAAATTGCTGTCTCCTCCAGGAAGGTCAGGGTTCCCTCTAACTCACTTCTTGGTGACTGGCTTGTCCTCTAGCTTTTGCCATCAAATTGTGTGTCCATAAATGAGGCAACTAGACTAGTTTAATAGGGGAAGCCCATATTATTGAGAACCTGCATAGCCCCCATTCTCTGTACCAGGGCCACTTGGTTCATAAAACTATTGGCCTAACACTGGTGTGGTTGGGGAATAACATTAATTGACACCCATAAATGGGCCATCTAGCTATTCAATTATTAATAATGTTTTCTTCAGTCATGTTTTTTGTTTTTGTTTTTGGTGAGCAGTCACATGGGATTTAGCTATTCTCTTCGTGAGCGCATTCCAAGATGTCTATTCACATACCTCTAACTCAATCTTCCTGTCAGTAATCCTTTCATCTTGATTCTTCTAACACTGACCAATCAGCCACATATAAATAGGGCAAACATAAATTTACTGTAAGGAGTTTCTCTTTCCTATGACTCAAATGTCCTCATGATTACTTTTCAGTCAAAGGAAACTAGGAAGAAGAATATGTGATAAGATGTCTTGAGACCCATAAAAATCCAAGAAAAAAGGAGGAGGCAGGTAGTATAAAGCAGCAGTTCACAACCATATTGTTCCTGAAATGTTTGCTCTTTTAGTTGTTTATAGTGTTCCTTTTTAGTATATCTTTTGGATGAATTTTGTTTATTTCTCCATGTTCAAAGGTTTATCTTCCATCTTACTCTTTCTTGAATATGACTAATGGATTAGCAGTTATGGGGCTAATTTGGGGGAAATTCTATATCTAAGTAAGGAAGGCAGTCAAGACTAAAGAATAAGAGCATTACTTGTACTTGTGAGCCTTGTTCTTATGAAATTGAAACTTAGCCTAGTAATATATATATTGCCTAAGAGTTACCTTCTGAAAGCCTCCTTTTTGCTCAAATGTGGACTCTCTCTAAGCCAAACTTAGCATATAAACTCACTACTTTCTCCCCCCAGAGTGGGACATGACTTCCGGGGATGAACCTCCCTGGCACTTAGAGATTATTACCAAGTGCTAACGAGCAATGCTTTTGGAAAAAGAAACCTTGATCAAAAGGGGCAAATATCAAATGCAAATGAGTTTTTATGGCTAAGAGAGTTCAAAGTGAGTCAGGAGGTCATTTCAGAGGTTACATTTATGCATGACTCAGGAGGAACTCACTGCCACAGTAAACAGTGACTCAAGCAGGGATGCTCCTGAGGGCTCTAGAGAATCTAGATACTATAGGCAGGACAGACAGTCCCAGGAAATCAGCACCCCATTGTGGGCTTTACCTTGGAATATATAATAACCTATCTCCCCAATGTATTTGAGTTAGACTCATTTATAATTTTTCTACACTTGGTTCTTCTGCCCCCATTTATTTGACCTTATAATTAGCACTATACCCATTAAATATATGGCCCAGAGACTTAAATCTTCCTTCTTTCCATATGCTGGTTGAGCCCTGAATCTGAGCAGAGTTGCAGCCAACACCCACTTTCCAGTTCATCGGATTCATCCATGAAAACTAACAAAAAGGTGATGATAGACAATACCCATTGCCCAGAACAGAGAGTATATATAACTGTAAGCAAGACAGTTCCATCCATCTGGCCCATGGGATCTAAGCCCCTCTCAAGCAGAAGCACAGTGGGCATCACCATCCAAAATTCCTCAAGATTGAGGAATGAAAAAACATATGGTGGGATTGCAACTATGGACTGAATTAGACTTATTATTATTCTGTTAATGAAATATTATTCTAGTAATGGAAGAACTTGTAACATTGCTATAAAGACAGTGGTCACCAGAGTTTCAGACGGGAGAGAGAGGGAAGAATAAGTATAAATGGGGCATTTTGGGGGACGTTGGGATTGTTCTGCATGATATTGCAATGATGAATACAAGCCATTATATATACATTTTGTAAAAACTTCTAAAATATTGTGGTGCAAAGTGTAAACCATAATATAAACTATAGACCATGATTAGAGGCAATGCTTCAAAATGTGTTCATAATTGTAATAGATGAACCACACTAATGAAAGATGTTAAAAGGGGTAAGTATGGGAGAGGGAGAGGGTGGAGTATATGGGAATTTCCTATATTTTCAATGTAACATTTAGGTAATCTAAAGCTTCTTCCAAAATAAAATTTAAAAAAAACAAGAGCATAGGATAGAGCTGAGTGTAAATCCTGGCTGGATGATCTAAAACTGAGGAAATTAATAAAAGGAAAGAAAACGAACAAGTTGAACAAACAGGCACCTGACCTCAGAAAGAACAAAAATAATGTAAAGAACGTAAGATGCTTTTAAGCAATTTTTATTAGCTTTTATAGAGACTCAGTATAAGTTGCAGATATAGAGCAAAGTGGACTTCAGTGATAAAGGTGAAATCAGGGAACAAGGGAAAGAGACTTGAAATTTAACGTATAACTGTCATGCTTCTGTTAATTATTGGATAAGATCCATTAGATCTAACTGCTCCATATAAAATGACTATAAAATCTGGACACAAAAGGAAGCTACCAGAAGGCACTGGAGAGTGAACAGAAGCAGACAGATTTTCATTTTTAACAAACAATTTTATTGACACATATTAATAAAGTAGAAATCCATCCAAAGTGTGCAATCAATAGTATTTGGTATAATCACAGTTGTGCATTCATCACTTCAATCACTTTGAGAGCATTTTCATTATTCCAGTGATAATAATAAAAACAAAAAACCAAAAAATTCATCACCTTTCAATCTCTTTATGCTTCCCCTGCAGTACATAGCTCCTACTCTGTTTCCATCTTTCTAGTTAATTTGTATTTGTATTTTGTAAAAACATCTTATATATGCAATATTACCCATACTCATATTTCACATGAAATTTCCCTATGTTATACAGTGCCATATTATATATTTTTTTAACTTTCCTTCAAGTAATACACTTGACCTTAAACTTTCCCTTTCAACCACTGTCATACCTATATAATAGTTCTGCTAGTCACAAACACTGTGATGTGCTTTCACCATTTCCATTAACCTCCAAAGATTTACAATCCTTTTACCCATTCAAGCAGACGATTTTGTGGGAAGGGCATGCTTGAAGGAAAGGAGTTGTACAAAGTGAATTCCCATTTTCCTATCTTTTAGCCTAGAGTAGGCAAAGGATGGCAGGGGGAACTTGTGAGCAAACTGCAGTCTTTCTGGCCCAGGGAATGTAAAACTAAATCCAGTGTAACTGGGGTCACTGAAGAGAGTGGGAAAAATATCAGGAAATGCAGAGCCCAATTAGGGATCCCCAAATTCTTTCTACCTACATCTATGATTGACACCTGAACACATGTGCCAAACAGATTATCACCTTCAGTAAAGACAGTGGATCTGAACTAAGAGGAGCTGCCGTCTAATAAACAAAGTCTATTAAAATAAAAGAGAACGCACATCAGAGAAAATAACAATTCAGTCTTCTCAAGATTTATAATGTCCAGAATATAACTGCAAATTATTCCATATACAAAAAACGAGGAAAATGAAACACATTCTCAGGAAAAAAGAAAATAAATTGAGAACAACTCATGTTGGAAGTAGAAAGTAAGGATTTAAAGCAGCTGTCTTAGTTTGCCAGAGCTTCTGTGACAAGTATCACACAATGGGTTGGCTTAACAATAGGAATTGATTGTCTCAGTGTTTTGATTTTGAAAAATCCAAAATCAAGATGTCAGTCAGGCCATGCTCTCTCCTGGAGGCGGCAGTGTTGTGATCACAGCAGTCCTCTCCTGTGGCTTTCTCTGACCAGCTTCTATGTCTTCTGTGTTTCTCTGGTTCCTGGTTTCTACTGAAGTTCTCTCTGCAACAGGCCTCCAATAATATGGATTAAGACCCGCCCTGATACAATGTGACCACACCTTAACTGATGACATCTTCAAAAGATCCTAGTTACAAATGGGTTCACACCCACAGGAATGTGAATTAAGATTAAGAACCTGTCTTTTGCTGTGGTACATGATTCAATCTACCACTGCAGCTGTTATAAGTATTCCCAATGAAGTTCAACAAAATATGCCATAAAATGAAAGAAATGACAGGAAATCTCAGCAGAGAAATAAAAGCAAGGGAAAAAGACAAATGAAAACCCTAATATCTGGCATAAAATATTACTGGATAGATTTAATAACTAATTCGAAATCACATGGAAAATAGTGAATGGACTTGAGGATAGATCATTTGAAATTTTCTGGTATTAAGAATATAGATGGAGGGAAGCAGACTTGGCTCAGTGGTTAGGGCATCCGTCTACCACATGGGAGGTACGCGGTTCAAACCCCGGGCCTCCTTGACCTGTGTGGAGCTGGCCCATGCGCAGTGCTGATGCGTGCAAGGAGTGCCCTGCCACACAGGGGTGTCCCCGCATAGGGGAGTTCCACGCGCAAGGAGTGTGCCCCATAAGGAGAGCCGCCCAGCGAGAAAGAAAGTGCAGCCTGCCCAGGAATGGTGCCGCACACACGGAGAGCTGACACAACAAGATGACGCAACAAAAAGAAACACAGATTCCCGTGCCGCTGACAACAACAGAAGCAGACAAAGAAGAAGACACAGCAAATAGACACAGAGAACAGACAACTGGGGCGGGGGGGTGTGGGTGGGTAGGGGAGAGAAATAAAAAAAAGAAGAAAAAATATATAGATGGAAATAAAGGAAATAAAACAAATAGAAAAAAAAAGAATATAGTTGGAGGGAGTGGATGTGGCTCAAGCCATTGAGCTCCCGCCTCCCACATGGGACATCCCAGATTCAGTTCCTGGTGCCTCCTGAAAATACAAAAATGAACAACAAGTAAAACAAACAGGAAAACCAACTCAGGGAAGCTGTTGTGGCTCAGTGTTGAGTGCCAGCTTCCCACAGCTGAGATCCTGGTTTTAATCCCTGGTGCCCAGTACCTAAAAACAAACAAAAACAAACAAAAAAGAACATAGATGGAGAAAAAGATAGTTAAAAAGAAAGGAAGGAAGGAAGGGAGGGAGGGAGAGAGGGAGGGAGGAAGGAAGGAAGGAATGAAGGAAGGAAACCATACATCCCCAAAACTGTTAGCCCAATGGTCTAAAATATGTCTAATTGGAGCCTCAGGAAGAGTATGGGGAAGAAAAAAAAATTTGAAAGAATAAGTGCCAAATATATTGCCCCCCCACCACAAGCTACAGAGAAATTCTAAATTTCCCAAAATTGAGACTTTGAAATAGGTGCCTTATACAGGTGGCAAAACTAGAATTTTAATATGAGGTTTCATATATCTCAGTTAATCACCTCACTATTCTTTTTTTTTTTAAGATTTATTTTATTTATTTCTCTCCCTTTCCCCCCCTCATTGTCTGCTCTCTATGTCTATTCACTATGTGTTCTTCTGTGTCCGCTTGCATTATCAGGTGGCACTGGGAATCTGCGTCTCTTTCTTGTTGTATCATCTTGCTGTGTCAACTCTCCATGTGTGTGGCACCACCCCTGGGTGGGCTGCACTTTTTTTCACTTAGGGTGGCTCTCCTTGTGTGTGGCAGCCCTGTCCATGGGCCAGCTTATCACATGGGTTAGGAGGTCCTGGGGATCAAACCCTGGACCCTCTATCTAGTAGATGGGTGCTCTATCAGTTGAGCCACATCCACTTCCCTCACTATTCTGTCATAATAGTAGGTGCTTAGTAAATTAACAAGCAAAATAGTAAATTAAAAAGCAAAATAAAATGAAAACCAATAACCAAAGATATTTTCAGTGCAATGAATTACGAGAAAATGAATGCTAGAGAAAATGACCTAAATAAAGCTCAACGATGAAAATGAACTCTTTAAATTAAATCAAAATGCTATGATGGGTTGGTTTTTTTTTTATCCATTTAATTTATACCTACTCTGTCTAATACAGTAGCAACTAGTCCCATATGACTATTTAAATGTTAATTTTAATTAACTAAAATAAATAAAGTTAAAAATTCAGTTTCGCAGCTGCATGTGTTTCACATGTTCAAAAACCATATTATTTGTGACTCAAATGAACTGTCTTTTCTTCAAGAGCACTGAAATCAGCAATCACTACATCTTGTTTCATCTGCTCTAAAGCTCCAAGAATTGTTCAAGAATATTGTACAAAAACATGAAGATTATTAAGTAAATGTTAAAAAAGAAGTTTAACCACATGGACCAGACACTTGGCAAATATTTTCTTTGGCAACCCTCCTCTTAGGGATGCACTGTGTTTTTGTGCCAATCCCTGCTCTTTGTTAAGGGCTACCCTGATACATACCTGAACCTTCTTTTTATACAATTAAAATCTCCCACTTCCCATTTATGCATTCCAATGCTCTATGCCAGGTAAGAACGGCTTGCCCATGGGTATAATGTGATACTAGATATGGTAATTATACTATTACATTGCTCCTCACTGTCAAAATACGCTTTCCAGAGAGCTCCTAAAGAGCAACACTTTTGCTGATGATTTCCAAGATCATGGAAAGTCAACAAGTATTCAAAGGGGCAGTTTATCACATCTTGCAGAAGAAGACTGGTGGCATTCCTGTGTCATTGCTCTTCTTAGATAAACAGTTATCTGTAGAAAATTCTATTGCATTGGTTTAACTGTGTTTCTAATTTTTTCCTAGAAACAAATATAACAGATAGTACAACGTTCCGTTTTTTATTATTTCACTAGACTAGGTCCTTGGATTCTTTCATACCTTCTCTTTCTTTGTGTTAAAGGATTTATGGAGATGATGTTAGTAGCACAGATATTTTAAAAACTATTCTGTTTGTTAAGTATTGCAGAGAGAAGGCTTGGTTGGGGTGGGCATAATGATAGATATAATATATATGAATAGATTTAATGGAGAACCCTGCTTAACCACTATATATATTATTATATTGATGACTAGAAGGGTTAGAGACAGGAGAAAACAGTCGCTTAAAATGTACAGTTAGTTTCCTGTGTCAGGAAGCAAAGAAGCAATTAAAGAGACAGATTCTTTATTTTTGAGGAAAAAAATCAATAAAATAGCCCCTATCATCACTCTAATATACTGTAGTTTTCTACTCTTTTTTTTTCTCAGAAAAATCATGACATTACAAAAAAATATGAATGTAAATATTATGTTATGCTTTGGAAGCGTAAATTTTAGCATTATATGGAAATGAGACTGTCTTAAGACTTTTTGCATTTGGAATGATTTGGAGAGGAGAGGTTAATTGGGGCATGGAATCTGACTGACTGACTGTGGGGAGGTTTATTTGGGAAGGGAGGCAAGGGTTTGAAAGTGGCTTGCACAGGGAAGCGGATTTGGCTCAATGGATAGGGCGTCTGCCTACCACATGGGAGGTCCAAGGTTCAAACCCAGGGCCTCCTGACTCATGTGATAAGCTGGCCCACGCACAGTGCTGATGCACGCAAGGAATGCCATGTCACGCAGGGGTGTCCCCTGCGTAGGGAAGCCCCACGTGCAAGAAGTGCATCCGGTAAGGAGAGCAAGCTGCCCAGTGTGAAAAAAGTGCAGCCTGCCCAAGAATGGCACTGCATGCACAGAGAGCTGATGCAGCAAGATGACACAACAAAAAGAGACATGGATTCTGGGTGCCGCTGACAAGCAGACACAGAAGAACACAGCAAATGGACACAGAGAGCAGACAACTGGGGGGGTGAAGGTGGGGAAAGGGAGAGAAATAAATAAAAAAATAAATCTTTAAAAAAAAAAGAAAGTGACTTGCATAAATGATGAAAGGAAGGAAGGTACTAAAAGGGCAGGGTTTTGTTTTGTAATGTTTTAGTAAAAGAAAGTTTTCTTTAGGTATAATTGCAAACCTACAAAAAACGCTGCACGAAAGGTTATACAAGAACACTTCCATACTCTTTATCCAGACTTACCTATTAACATTTTGCCCCAAATGTTTTAACATTGTTCTCTCTCTCTACTTCTTTCTGAGTATATGTTTAATTTTTGTCTGAAACTTTTGAGACCAAGTTTAAGACATCATGGCCCCTCACCCCTAAATACTTCAGTAAATTTAATGTTTATGAAATGTTTTTACCAAATACTACTGGTGGTGATTTGGAACTGTATATACCCCAGAAAATCATGTTCTTAAAGTTTATCCAGTCCTGTGGGTGTAAACCTACTGTAAGTAGGACATTTGGATGAGGTTACTTCAGTTAAGGTTTGGCCCACAATGGGTCTTAACCCTCTCACTGGAATCCTTTATAAGAATGAAACTCAAAGAGAGAAAAAGCCATGGAAGCAAGAAGCTAAAAGCAAGAAGAAAAGAAGGGAGAGACCAGCAGCTGCCATGTGCCTTGCCATGTGACAGAGGATTCTAGCATTGCTGGCAGCTGGTCTTTGGGAAGAAAGCTTTGCTGATGTTGTCTTGATTTGGACATTTTTTCTCACCCTAAAAACTGTAAACTGGTAAGCTAGTAAATTCCCATTGTTGAAGTCAATACTTCTCATAGTATCTACTTTGAGCAGCTTTGCAAACTAAAACCCTACCCATATTCTAATTTTGTCAGCTGACTCAATGATATACTGTATTCTAGGATCACATATTTATTTAGTTGTCATGCCCTGTGGTCTCCTCTTTTTTTTCTGGAAAAGTTCTGCACTCTTTAATGGTGTTGACAGTTTTCATTTTTGAAGATTATACCCTTCCCTTTTAAAATAGGATGTTTCTCAGCTCCGATTTGTCTGAAATTTCTTCAGATTCAAGCAGTGCACTCCTGACTGGAATACTATACACATGATATTTTGTGCTTCTCAGGGCGTCATATCCAGAGAGCTATTTGGCCATTTGCCTCTCATTGATGATAATTATGAATACCCAGTCAAGGTGTTGTTTGATTTCTCCAATGTAGAGCCACTATTTTTTTCTCTTGCAATTAATAAGCAAACTCTAGGAGACACTTTAAACCATGTAAATATCCTGATCCTTATAAAAAATTTCCCCTTAGATTTAGCATCCATTGATGATTCTTGCTGAATCAGTCTTTCCTGTGATGGTTACAAAATAAAGATCTTCCAACTCTAGTACTCTCTTCTTATATGTCTGTTGGCACCTGGCATTCCATTGTAAGGAAAAGGCCTCCTTTCTCAACTCTATCTATCCATCCATCTCTCTCTCTCTCTCTGTATCTTGTGATCTATCTATTTTCTATCATCTCTCTATCATCTCTGTCATAAATATGGCCTCATGGATTCCCTATTTTTCAATAGTTTATAATGGTTCATTTTCCCTAATCATGTTGGTACTCAAGTTGTTCCAGATTTGGCCAGTGGGAGCTCCTTCATGCTGGGACAGTTTCTTTGTGAAACACCCCGCCATTTTTTTTTTTTTTAAGCCCATTTTTAGTTTTTGACATAGCAAGATAGCAAGATGTGCCGGTTTCTGTGGTTGTTGTTGTTTTGAGAAGCCCTAGTTCCTTTTACTTGTGAAGGGTATTAAAGACCAAGCTCACTGTTACTCAAGTGACTGCTTTGCGGGAAGGTTGAGTTTTAAGATGCTCTGATATGTAAGAGTGCCGTTCTAAGGTCTGAATAAAAAGAACTAAGGACGGGTCATTCTCTTTTTGAATAACAATAGCATGACTTGGGCACTGGTGAGGTATGGACTTTTAAAACTTGGAGAAAGCATCTTTTGCAGAGACACTCAGACTCTCAGGTAATGCCTGGGGGGGAAACTCCTTTGCCAGCTTGTGAGTAAAATGAGAGATGTGGTGGACCTAACTGGAGATCTGTTTAGAACAGGAGAACATGATGGTATCAAATGGCAGTTTTTTGGAGAGACTGAGTTATGTGAGTTCAATGGATCCACCTACCTCAGGAATAACTAGGGGACGCTTTGCAAGAAGGAGACCTCATTTTAAGGCACCAAACCAGAGAGAGCTTACGTAATTATTAACTGAGAAATGAAAGTTAAAATTATTTGATTTAAAACTCAGTGACTAGCGAAAACTGAAAATACCACAGGTGTTTAAATGTATATTACCCAGAGAGTATAGCTATATAGAGGATACACACACATTTGTGTATGCATATAGCTTTTTGTAGAATCTAGCAGCTTCAACAAAACCATGACCTATTTCATGGGCTAAACGGCAATGAAAAAATGTTAAGATGTAGATGCAAAGTTGCATTTATTCATTGTTAAATGAAGTAAATTTAATTACTCATGTTGTCAGGTGAACTCTGTAAAAATTTCTAAGATGACATGCCTCAAAAAAAGAACAAACTCAAATGCTAAGAGAGAACAACATGGGTTCTGTTTTGCACCTTAGTTTGAATCCACTCTTTCTAGGGACACGACTTATCTAAAAACACCACTTTCACCTATGCCAGTTGCTGCCTACTTCTTGTGTAGGTTAAAATGATGCCGCTTTTCTAAGAATGAGAATGTGCAGTGCAAAGTGGGTTATTGCTTACTTTCATAAATTTTTACTGATTTGAGACACCCAAAATTGGCTATTATCCTGGAAAATACTTTCACACTGATCATATCGATATCAATTTGGTATAAATGTCCAAACCATGACTGAACACAAAGGAAAATTCCCTGGAAATATAAGCAATAGAAGAACTATATTCCCAGAACAAATTTAACAAGCTATTATGAGTAAACTTTTCCTCAGTCTTCACACTCTGAACTATAGGGATTTTTAGGTCAGAGTTTAATGGAGATGTAATTTATTCCTTCTTTCTTAAAAAACAAAAAGGTATTATTTGTCATTACTGCTGAAATGGCTACTCAGGGGAGATAACTTAGCAAATAAAATCCAGCCTTTGGTAGCCTAATGATTTCTCAAGTCGGGTGGCTACAGATGAGATTTTCATAAGGTAAAGTAGGAACAAAACAGGGTATTTCTAATGATTAGTAAATTACATTCTATACTGTATCATCAGACTAAGTTTATGGCCAGCCATTTAGTTATAGAACTATCATTTTAAGGGCTTTCTGAAACAGGCGTCTACTCAAAATGTATTAAAATTTTGGGAATGCCGTTTGCAAAGGGGTTATAGTTAACAGGCCACAAAAGCAAACGCAAGCAGCAAAACACGGCTGGTCCAAAAGTTACCACCTTTCATTTTAACTTAGAGCTTACCCGCCCCCCCTCTCGCAGAGGAGCTTAAAATGGGCTCCTCTTTCCTGCGCTAAACTGCCGAAGCAGGGCACGCGGGCACTTTAAAATAATCCCGACCAGAAAGCCATGATCAAAAACCTCTCGCAGACGGCGGCGGTGGAGCTGTGCTACGAGCACGTGAACGGCTCGTGCGTGAAGACGCCGTACTCGCCGGGGCCGCGCGCCCTGCTCTACGCGGCGCTGGGCTGCGGGGCCGCGCTGGCCGCGGGCGGCAACTTGCTGGTGGTCGTGGCCATCGTCCACTTCAGGCAGCTGCACACGCCCACCAACTGCCTGCTGGCGTCGCTGGCCTGCGCGGACTTCCTGGTGGGGGTGACCGTGATGCCCTTCAGCGCCGTGAGGACGGTGGAGAGCTGCTGGTACTTCGGGGAGCGCTACTGCCGGTTCCACACGTGCTTCGACACCTCCTTCTGCTTCGCGTCTTTGTTCCACGTCTGCTGCATCTCGGTGGACAGGTACGTCGCTGTCACCGATCCCCTGGCCTATCCCACCAAGTTCACGCTCTCCGCGTCCGGCGTCTGCATCGCGCTCTCTTGGTTCTTCTCCGTCACGTACAGCTTTTCCATCTTCTACACGGGGGCCAATGAGGAAGGGATCGAGGACCTGGTGGTCGCGCTCACCTGTGTGGGGGGCTGCCAGGCGCCGCTGAATCGAAGCTGGGTCCTGCTCTGTTTCCTTTTGTTCTTTATACCCACGGTGGCCATGGTTTTTATATATGGGAAGATATTTTTGGTGGCGAAACACCAGGCCAGGAAGATAGAGAGTACAGCCAGCCAAGCTCAGTCCTCCGCGGAGAGCTACAAGGAGAGAGTGGCCAGAAGGGAGAGGAAGGCCGCGAAAACCCTGGGCATCGCCATGGCGGCCTTCCTGGCCTCCTGGCTGCCGTACATCATTGATGCGGTGATCGACGCCTATCTGAATTTCATTACTCCCCCTTATGTTTACGAGATTTTAGTGTGGTGCGTTTATTATAACTCAGCCATGAACCCCTTGATATATGCATTCTTTTACCCATGGTTCCGGAAGGCGATAAAACTCATCGTAAGTGGCCAAGTCTTAAGGCCTGATTCGTCAAGGGTTAATTTATTTTCTGAAGAAGCGGGTACAGATTGAAGAGATTACTGCAAGGACTTCAAAACTAAAGCGAAATTCAGATCAAGGGCTAAAATACACATTTGGCTCGACTGGTAATCTTTTGCTAGTAGGTAGAGATTATATTCAACAAAGAGTTGTTTTAAAGCATTTGGTGTCCTTACCCTGAGCTTTTGACATTGGTTTTGGAATTTGGTGACAGGTGAATAATTTGCTGATCATTTCCTATTTGGTATTCTTTTAATGTTTTCTGGTTCTCTACCTCCTCTGAAAATCCTCCCTGTTTCTTCAAATAACTTGAAGCCTTGCAGTTTTCCTCCAGTTGTATTGTCAGTGTTCAGTTGTCCAAAACATACAGAGTGGGTAGAAAACCCTCCTGCCTGCCTTGTAACTTAGATTCTTTGGGGAATCTCATTTTAAGTGTATCTTGCTTGAGCAGTGAACACCAGGTTACAAATTCTTGAAACATTTTTTTAAGCTAAAGGGACATTATAGAGAGCTGAAATGTGGGATTTCTCAATGATGGAAGATTATTTGAAAAACACTGGTGCTCCCGTTTTTTTCCCCTGGTACCTTTTGTCTCCATTTTTACAGAGACTGTTCACAAAGAACAGGTTTAGCAATGATATGCTGCTTACCTTGTACCTGAGCTGCCTCACTTGCCATGAAGATGATTTCACACCATATTTAATTTTGGAGAACAATTTATTACTGTAGAATAAGCATATGGACAAAAATATTCTTTCTATAATAACTTTTCAGCCATTCGAAGTAAATGATTTTGAAAGAGATCATTCAAATTCATGGGTTTTTTTTCACTTTTGAGTTATTTTCACCAGTCACTATAATTGGCATCATAAATAGTAATTTGAGTGATCTAAATATAACCAAAGATTGTTGTAAAGTAGCAAGTCCCCAAATTGGCACTATAAACTTTAGGAATATCTTAAGTTTTCTCATCTGATACTATGCATTTCTCAAATCAACATGAATTTTAATTTCATTTCAATTAAGAATATATATGTTGAATGTTTCAAGGTAGAATAAAATTTGGAAAAAAGAAACTAATAGGGTGATTTGCCTTCTTAAATCTTGAATTCCTGCCCTATTTGTTTTGGTAGCTGATTTTCACAGAATATTTTGTAAATCAAACTTGTTTTTTGAAATGAAAAGAAGAAGTAACAGAATAAGTAGAAGAATATAAACATTATATGTTATATATTATACAAATGAGCCAGTTTGAAAATGTTTTATGTAAGATTAATATGTTTCATATTTGTGCATTTCACATAGAGTTGAGAGATTTTATAAAGAATAAAAGGTTAGAGATAAGAGAGGATGAAAGGGACTGGGGTCAGACAAGTCCTCAGAGCAGTATCAGTATCCCTGTTTTGTGGTCCGGACCTTGATAGTTAGGGTATAGGGATATTGACCAGCTGGCAAGTTCCCTCATTCTCATTCCTCCAGCAGTAACTCAAAGCTTTGCTCTCCTTGTTGGTGAGTCAGGAATATCATCTTCCTAGAAAGATTTGTTCCTTCCCTCAACTGCAAATAGAAAAGTATGCTGACATTTGTGCATTATAAACACAATGCATAGTGTAATCTTTAACTGAACTAATTACAGTAATAAACGCTGACCAGTGATGTTTTTATGCTCTTGTTCACATTAATCAGTGGAGAGCTGGCTTTTAATTCACCCTTTCCGTTTAGTTTTCTACCCTTCCTATAGCCCTGCATGCAGATTGTCTTTTGGTCAAAAAACACTTAGGTATTTCTCCCCAAAACTAACTAGAATGTTAGTACTGCAACACTCCTCTTCCTATACCTCATTTAATTTTGTAAGTAAACTGTTAACCCCTGCACCAGCTCCATATAGAACTGGTGCAGAGTCATGGATATCTTTGGAACAAAACACACCGAGGATGAATTTACGCTTCCTCTCTACCCTGTGTGCGAAATAAAATCTGACTTTGAATTATGTTACTGAGTTTAATCTCTTAATTCTGGTAAATTTTGGTTCCCAAGTTGTCAGCATCAGCCACTGCAAGGCTGCAGAACTATTGCAAAGGAGTAATTGATTCATTTATGTTCAGGTTGTAGATTATGTAAACACCACCTTTCTCACATATATGTGCTATTATTAAAATGATTTTCTGTAAACCTACAACATCTCTAATAAAATATAAATAAATACAAACCTTGAAATACATGTGTATTGTTTTTTATTAATAAAAAAACCATTTAAAAGAATTACCAAATTTAGAATGACTTTTGTCCCTATGTATTGTTCTCGGTCAGTCAATAGTAAAAGTGCAGCTAGCCATCTTATGTGGAGTTCTATGGTTTTTTAATTTTGAACATTAAAATGGAGGACTCAAGTAGAAAGTTACAGAATGATTGCTGCAGAGTTTGTCTCAATGTTGGTCTCGATTAGAGCAACTTTATTAATTAGTAGTGGCAGGGCTGTAATCCATGAATAACAAATTGTGCAATCAGATAGATGATCCTGAATGCCCAGGTCCTCTTAGAGAGCTGCCTATGTAGTTGCGTGTCACTCTGCGTGTCGCTTAATGTGCTATTGAAGCTGTGATTGACGTTTGCCTGGACATATCATTGTCCCATGGTTTACAGCCGTTTAAGGTTCTATGTTTATTTCTCATGACTTATGAAGCCATTGAATTACGTTTCCACTCTTCATTTTTGGACACATTTAAATGGCAGACTTAAAGACTGATTTTTAAGGATTGCATTTGGAATTTGGAATTTGGTATTTGGGGGGAAAAGCACAAATATTCTAGGAATACTAATAACAAAATCAGAATTATTTTGAAATGAACGTTAATTTAGTTGGCATGCAGGGAATTTGTTCTGATCACTGGATTTGAAAACAAAGCCTGTTAAAGTACAACAATAATTTTTACATATTTTCAGTCTTTAGACAGACATATTCTTGCCTTTTATAAATCAAGTAACTTGATATTTACTGACAATGTCAAATTATTATATACTTTGGTTAGTGACTTAAAATAAATATTGTAATAACAAAGACACAACACAACATTTCCCATTTTAACCACTTTCAGGTGGACAATTCAGTGGTGTTAATTATTTTGTTAGTTAACCTGTTATGGATATTACTTCAACACCCAGCACAGTGCCTTGCCCTTAGTAAGTCCCTAAAAATGTTTCGTAAGCAGATGAATGATCAGTTCTTCTTTATTTTCACCGTCATATAATGGTCTAACTACTAATGTTTTACATTCTGTAAAAATCTACCTTCTTTATTTGGTTTTCTAATATGTAAACATTTTTAAAATCTTGGCTGGGATAAGTCCAGCCTAAGTTTACTGGTTGGTCTTTTTTTTTTTTTTTCAACCTTATCACTAAAAGATACTTTTATATCTAATGAGGAAAAGTGTTAGAACATGTAAACTTTCATACATGTTTCATACTTTGTCTGAATTGGGAATATATGAGGTGCTACTTCAGAGATTCGCTGTGGTAACTTTAAATGTCAAGTTGCTTTTGAAAAGACT
This sequence comes from Dasypus novemcinctus, assembly GCF_030445035.2. Taxonomy (NCBI): domain Eukaryota; kingdom Metazoa; phylum Chordata; class Mammalia; order Cingulata; family Dasypodidae; genus Dasypus; species Dasypus novemcinctus. The sequence continues at coordinate 111,923,133 of NC_080683.1, forward strand.
TGCCTTCTTTTATCTTCAATATCTCATTTTATCTTCAAAGTGTTTGAGATACTTTGAAACATGCCTTTTTAAGATTGATTCTCTGAAGCTATATAATCAGACCTCTTTGCTATCGTATACAATGATAGAAAAATACATTATTTTCTAATTAGAAATTAGAGCTCCGTAAGAACTGTAAGGATCTGTGAAAAAGATATTTAATGTACGCAGAAAATGACATCAGTAAATCTTCCATAGGGAAGTAATAGCTTTACATCTCCCTATAAGTAAAAGGCAGCAATAATCCAATAAACAAAGGTTATACATTTTTACATAAATAAAAGAATATTTATACAAACTGCTTATTTCTGTTCTAATGGGGATTTTCAGAATGAATATTTTATTTTTCTTATTGTTGATATTGATTATTGGAATTATGAAATGATGAAACAAGCTCTGGAGAGATTTTATTACTTACTCCAGTCTACCCATTCACTAAATGCTGGAGTTATTTAATGCCATTAAACCTATGGCTATCTGTCTGTCTTCAAAGCTAATGCTTTAATACCATTGAGAACAAGTCAAAAACTAATGTATCTCCAAAATGCAAAGGTTAGACTATCTTCCCAGGTGTTAGATAGAATCTGACATTTATATTTTATTCCGGGCAAACATATTCACATACAAGTACGCACATGGGAGTAACTGTTGCAAAGAGAAGCACTGAACTGTGTCTATTGCCAAGGGGAAATGTTTCATCAGTTCCTAAGGACAATGCCACACTAAACAATGTAGATCATTTCAAAGATAAGGGGCTGTAAGATCCCTGTTATGACTCATCCTGTTTAAATCTGTGACGCAGGTGAAATTCACCTGGGAGTCCTCACCTGCCCTGTCTCTACCATCTACCCTTTCCTAGGAGCAACCCTGCATCCCAGGCAGTGATTAACCATCTGTGCTGCCCTTGTCCCTTCCCACCAGTAACTTGAGCTATTAAACAATAACTATTTGCTGAATTCATTCTCATATGGAAGGATTAACAATAAAATGATGCCGCTCTCAGAAAGTTTTCTTTTTGAGTTGGTAGTGGGTGAAGACACAAGAAAAATTTAAGGGAACACTCAGAAATACTTTATAAAAAGAATAAAATTCTAAGAGTAAAGTTTCAGAAAGGGGAGTTTTAGTCAGTTGGAACAACTTCCTGCTGTCCCTCAACATATATCAATTAGACAATTATTTTATCTTAGATAATTTAATAAAAGAGAACCAACACAAACACATAAGTTCACAGAAGATAATTTAATGAAAGAGGAGATTATTTAGTAAGAGTCAGAACCAACACAAACACACGAGTTCACAGAAGCATATCCATTGATATGTAAGGAAAAGTCACAGTTGACAGCTCGATTAATAAGTTAAAATGAGGTGATAACGTGACAGGACTTGAATCTGGAAAGCCATGTGAAAGCTCTAAGTACTAAGTAGACAACTTGCAGATGGGAGCATTTTCCTGGAGTAGAAGTAAAGAAGAGATGCCACCTGGGTCAGGCGGGTCTTCTGGGAAGCAGATGCTAAGATGAGTAAGGAACACCTGAGGTTTATTGGGAAAACTGAGTGGGTGATGCCTATGAAAGAAAAGGGGAGGAAGCAGGACTGGACAGGGAAAACCCTTAGAGCATAATGCAGATCTGAACGTGTAAAAGGAAAAGTGAGGAAGAAACAGAATTGGGCAGGGCGAGCCTCGGAATAGAATATGATGTGCATTTAGCAACGTCTTGGCAAGTCCAATAGGAAGCTCTAGATTCAACATCGACTAGCCCTAATTTGGGTAGAGATGGTCGATGTCTATTCAGAGACCCTTATGATATAGTCTTGTGGTCAGTAGCTGGCACCTGCCAAAGTAGGACACGAGTTTGACTCAAAAGCTGAGGAGGACTTGATGCAGGTAACAGCAGGAGGCTGTGAGCTAAGTGTGCTCCTCACAACTAGACAATGAGTACTTTGTTGAAGTGGCTTTGAGACCCCTGCTTCTGACACAGTCTACCCCTTGTGCTACACAGACCACTTCTCCACATGTATTGAGGATTAGCTCCTCCAATTCCCAGCAGATCTGAGGGAAAGCTTGGACTAGGAAGGTTGGTGAACTAACTACAGCCCATGTTGCTGGAGTTGGTCTCAGCGCCCACACATACTCCTCATCTTCTCCTTTCATCACTTTCCATCCTAAATTCCCTTTCCTTCAGTTGTCACTTTTGCTGGTCTCAGGACTACCCGGTGGTGTGACCCAAACCATTACTCTTGAGGGCTTGAGTCCCTGGTAAATATCCTTCTCAAGACAGAGTTGTTGTTTTAGTACATTCCAAGTTACACTTGGGCAAGGGAGTGCCACGAGTCACCAAGTGAGTCACCTGAGTTCCATACATATTCCTCCCTGCTCCCCTTGCATAACAGAGCCCTACCTCCTGCTAAAAAGGGCTAATTGTTTCTGCCAATGTGGTCATTCTTATTTTTACCTTCTAGTTGCTGGACACAAGGAGTCCAAAGTGCCTCTGCAGCAGATGTGGCTTAAAGTCCAACGAAATTTTTGAGGTGTCCCCTGGCAGGAGTATACCCTCTTAGGGGTCTAGGACCTCTAATTGTGAAGAACCCAGAAACTGCAAATTCCTGGTGGTTCACTGGGAATGATGGTAAACAGGGCCACTCCTGCTTCTACCCCTTGTTTCCCAGGCCCATTATTCTTGCTATTGAGGTGATGGGGTTCAACAGCCTGTCCCCTGGAGTGTTGCCTCAGACCTGGCACTTCTGCAACATTTCAGCAGACCAGCCTAGTGCTCTATCAGGCTAGCTGCCTATGAATGGTGCAGTGTGAATGCAGCCACTGCAGTTCCAAGGCCAACTTCCATATCCCTATCGCTGTGAAATGGTTTCCATAATCGAATGTTGATGGGTCAAGAACTGTGAAAAGTCTGAGATTTTACAAATTCTCAGAAAAGTCTAACAAATTAGCCTTCCATGGCTTTATGGAAGCTAGTAGAGAACATGAGACTACCATGTCAGTCTTGTGAATTTTTTTTTAAAGATTTATTTATTTCTCTCCCCTTCCCCCCCACCCCGGTTGTCTGTTCTCTGTGTCTATTTTGCTGTGCCTTCTTTGTCCGCTTCTGTTGTTGTCAGGGGCACAGGAATCTGTGTTTCCTTTTTGTTGCATCATCTTGTTGTGTCAGCTCTCCGTGTATGCGGCACCATTCCTGGGCAGGCTGCACCTTCCTTCGCACTGGGCGGCTTTCTTTATGAGAGGCAGTCCTTGAGCATGGAACTCCCCTACATGGGGGACACCCCTGCGTGGCATGGCACTCCTTGCGTGCATCAGCACTGTGCATGGGCCAGCTGCACACGGGTCAAGGAGGCCTGGGGTTTGAACCGCGGACCTCCCATGTGGTAGACGGATGCCCTAACCACTGGGCCAAGTCTGCCGCCCTCTGTTTTGTGGATTGATCTGTGGCCATGTTCAAGTCCTAATCCCGGTCCTATGCATATGACCTTATTTGGAAATAGGGCCTTTGAGGATGTGATTAGTTATGAGACCAAACTGCCTTAGGGTAGATCCTAATCCAGAATGCCTGGTGTCCATGTAAGAGAAAAGAGAAGCAGGATGGAGACACAGAGATGCAGGGGAGGAGGTTTTATGGAGACAGAGGCGGAGCTTGGGTCCAGGTTCAGAAGCAGCAGTGCTGGGTGGAAATGGGGCAGTTCATTTTCTTTCCACACCCCCTCCTGTGTGCTGTGGGTGAGGACCTCGCCCCTGTCCCAGCATTTCTGGCTGGTGTGCAGCATCCTCAGACCCCCGGGCCCTGCAGGAGTCAGTGCTCCTGGATTCCACTGCAGCTCCCGGACCTGCAAAGCACGAGGCCCCTGATAGCTCTCCTGCTCACAGTTTGGTTTCTCTTTTATTGCCTCCAGAGATGAGCTTATAACTGACGGTTACTATTTCTTTTTTTTAAGTTGCCTTCCCTTTCTGTGTGTTTGGAACACAGGGGTTGATGAATGATCCAAAATGTGCCATCTTGACTGAAAGTCCTATTGAAATTTCTTATCTTGTCTGGGAGGTAAAGGTGGAAGAAGGAAGAAACTGATCTGATTGCATCTATTTATAATCTTTAATATATATATATATTTTTTTTTACCTGAACTGAATCTTTGGTCTTAAGAATTTGGAGGTTTAATTTCTCAGCTTCTTTTCAGCTTCTGCCAGGGGTGTTCTTCCTTCTCACTGTGTAGACCTGCCGGGTGCTCCACCCAGAGACAGGCATTTGTGTGAGAAGCAAAAGCAGGTGGCAGGCAGAAGAATGGTCCCCCCAAAGATAGCCACATCCTAATCTCCAGAACCTGTAAATATCCTTTTTTTTTTTTTTTAATGGAAAAGGTCTTTGCAAATGTGACAAAATTAAGGATTTTGAGGTGGGGAGATGGTCCTTGGTTATCTGGATGGGCACAGTGTAATCAGAGGGGACAAAACAAGTGGAAGAGGCAAGCAGGAGAGACAGGTCTGAGTCAGAGAGAGGGGTCTGAAGATCCTACTCTGCTGGCTTTGAAGATGGAGGAAGGGGCCAGGAGCCAAGGAATGCCCACAGCCTCTAGAAGCTGGGAAAGGAAAAGGAAATAAGAGTTTCCCCTAGAGACTCCAGAAGGACTGTAGCTCTGCCGACACCTTGAATTCAACCCAGTGAGAATCATTCAAATTTCTGACCTGGAGAACTGTTTGATAATACATTTGCATTGCTTTAAACCACAAAGTTTGTGCTGATTTCTTTCAGCAGCAAGAGGAAACAATGCCACAATGTGGAGGGAGGCACCCACGTAGGATTGCAGACACCTCCAGTCAGCTGGGGACCTGCCCATCCAGTGAGCCCAGAAATCATTGGCCAGTTAGCAACCCTCAGGGATTTTGCTTTCCTAATATAGGACGGGACAACGCATGGTCCTTGGCTTTAAAAGACCTGCCCTTTTTCTGTTCCCTTCCCCCTCCTGTCAGAGCCTAGAAACTGCTTGATTGGTTTCTTCCTTTGTAGGAAAAGTCTATCACTCAGAGCTCAATCTTTGTCTCATTTTTTTCATTGGTTTTTATTTAAAATCCTAGATGAAAACAACAGATAAAAACAAACCAAGACAAAAATAACAACATGGAAGTTCTGTTCATCTGTATTTCCTGATAGCTATGATGCATTTCTGTTCCATTTTTTAACTCATTAAAAATCATTCTTCCCCCTTGTCTCTCTTGCCTTCCACCCATTCATTACCAACTCTGCACTCTGGATTCTGCCTCTAACATTCCTCCTGGATAGGCCCACTCATGGTCATCAGTGATCTGGCTGCCCACCACCACAAACAATGCTTAGTTTTCATTTTCCTTGACACATCTCCAACATTCAACTCTGTAGGCTGCACCCTCCTTTGTGAACTGATCTCATCCCAAGGTGTCTGCAGGACCACTTTTGCCTGTTTTCCCACCTGTGCATCTGGCTACTCTTCCTTTGTAGACACAGCTCTCTGAAGTTATGACTCCACCATCCTTCTGTTTCACTGTACACCACCATCCTTCTGTTTCACTGTACACACTTAGCACAACCAATACTGAGTGTCTGATACATTCTAGGCATTATGGTCGATGTTCCCCAGGAAGTCTCATTTATTCCTGTGGCTCCAAAACACCAGTGTGCTGAGCCAATGCCAAGGGCTCATCTTTGCACACAGCCTTTGCTCAGCTGAAACTGAGGTCGAACTAACTACAGGAGAACTCCAGTTTATGTCCCTCTGGCCAGTCCAAACCCAAGTTAGAACCTTTCCCTCCCAAATGTTCTCTTTCTCCTACAAACTGTAGCGGGTCATATGAGCAAGTTAGAAGCCTGGGAACTATGTTAACCTCTTGCCTCCAACTTACAACCCTACACCCTACATCCTTTCAGTCTTTAAATGGTATAATTCTTATTTTTAGAAAGTAAAGAGGCAATATTAATGAATAAGAGTGGAGAGAGACCAAGCTACATTTGGAAATTTAAAGAGAAGTTAAGCAAGCATTATAAAAAAAGAAACACATGCATGAGGTGAGAAAGTGTACACAGCATTGAGGCATGTTGTATATATAAATACTTTTTATTTGTTATTTAGTAAATATCTTTACAGTGGTTAATGGAGATCCTTACCCATAACTTTTTTTTCCTGACTAACTTAAAAAAAATGACATATTATTATTCTCCAACTGAAAGGTTTTTATTATTTCCTATATTAAATTTCATACATTCATAATTTTGAAAATATTCTATTTCTCAATTTAGTGCTTATAATTATTTGAAAAATAAACTAATGGCTGATGAACTATCCTATAAACTTCCCCACTTGGGGAGTAGATGTAGCTCAAGTGGTTGAGTACCTGCTTCCCATATACAATGTCTAGGGATTTGATCCCTGGTACCTCCTTAAAAAAATGTGGAACAAAAAGAAACAAATAAATTTTTTGGCTTTCCTAAACCAAGAACAAAATAGAGCATAAATTAAAGAATTTAGAGCAGAATTATAATAACCAAACCAGCAAAGAATGTATCCCATAAATATACGAAGGTGTTATAAAGCTCCCCCCCCCCCAAAAAAAAAAGTGAATCACCAATGGTAACCATGAAATCATAAGTGCTATCACCATGATTCCCAGGGTTTTAGCTGCTTTTCTCTCTCTCTCCTGGCCACTCTGGATTTATAACTCTCTGAGGATGACTCTGTTTGGCTCCCAGTATTTTCAATCTTTTGAGCCTGCTGTCTGGCTACAAGAAAAATATTACTATAGAGAATTATCGTAACAAGAGTAGGTATAAAGAAGGATAAAAACCCATTCAACACCCAACTTTGGTTCACAACAACCTGATGACCTCCTGCGCAGCTGAGGGCGCTCACCACCTCCGCCAGCCCTTTGCCACTGGCCCCTGTGGAGAACACGCCCCGCTGTACACCAGGGGCAGGACCCAGGAGATGCTGATGCACACTCCCCACACAGGCACCGTGAACTTGGTGGGGTAGACCAGAGGCTTGCTGACAGCAACGTACCTGTCGATGGAGATGAAGCACAGCTGGAAGACAGAAGAGTAGCAAAAGGCCACGTCGCAGCAGCTGTGAGGGGTACAAAACCGGGCTCCAAAGTACCAGCAGCTCTCCACGGAGCTGACCGTGCTCAAGGGCGTCAGGGTGGCGCCCACCAGGGAATCCGCACAGGCCAAAGAGGCCATCAGGAAATTGGTCGGAGAATGCGGCTGCTTGAAATGAAGGATGGAGATCATCACCAGGAGGTTTCGGAACACACCAGCACAGCCCCGAAGCCAAGCACTGTGTGCAGAACCACGCGGGCCCCGGCGAGTAGGGGATTTAATACAAGAGCCGTTCACATTGTCATAGCAGAACTGTGAGGAACTGGTACATACTGCCGTTCATGAGTCCGCTGGGATGCTTGCTGCAGTCTGCCCTTCCTGGTGGTAGGAAATAATAAGATTCAATTCTGAAAGTTAGAAAAAACCCTCAAACTAGAGATCTGAGCAACTTTTATATTGCCTCATATTATATTCTTTGCCATTTTAATGATAAAGAGAAGTTAAAAGAAATTCAAAACTTCTGAAAATTATTCTTTCTGTCTTTAATTAACAAAATTATTTCTGCACCTAATGCTAAACCTCAGATAATTAACCCCAACTAAATACACAGTGAATTTTCATCAGCTCAAAAATTGCTTTATTGAAGAAATTGAATTCAAATGCCTGGTTCTTTTTATCTGTGGAGCTCTTCCTTGCAAAGGATGTCATAGTAATATAACCACGTATTTGAGAAGTCACTTTTCAGTAGGCTTCCGCCTCACCTTGTCTGAAAAGTTACCACCTAGAATGGTTTAGGAAGCCAGCACATAACTTGCCCCCACTAAAAAATCCTCCCAAGCTATCCCTGTAGTATGTGGTATGAACTGTGAAAGGAAACTTACTTTTGGTGATCACAATTAATAAGAGCTATGAAACAACATATTTCTCTGTGCTCTGCTACTTCGAGGGAAGAGAATTTTCATGACTATGAGATTTCTATATGTTAACTGTCCTGACAGTTCCTAGTCCAATAGTTGGCAATAATATTACCTACTCTCTATTTATAAGATTGGCCACTTAATTTGTGGGCCAGTGCAAAATAATAAAGTGGGTACCCTTATTCAAAATACAAAAATGGCAAAAAGTGCCATTAAAGGTACTGAAATAGAAAAGTCTCCCCCTCTTCAGCATCTCTCTTGACTGTCAAAGTGTTTTATATTTGCTAATTAATGGCCCACTCCCTTGGGTGCTGGGATATGGCAGGGCACATGCAGACCCTCCCCGGTGCCCAGAGGCCCAGCCCAGGTCTCTGCAAGCACATGGCCCGTCACAGACTGGTCTCTTCTGCTGGAGGCTTGAGCCAATCTGTTTTCTGACCAGACTGGGGAATTGACCCATACAATTGCCCTTCTCACAGGTCTCCCAACCCAACCCAGGGCAGACAGTGACTCTCCAGGGGAATGCATTGGGCTTGCCTCCACCCTGTTGTCCATAGCATGCTCTGTGGCCATCTCAGCCTGGGGTGGGGACGACAGCCACCATGCTTCACCTTGAGAACTGCAGTCATGCATCTGACTCAGATCCTCTTCTTTACGCTGCGGAGGTGAGAGTCACTGGGCCAGAGTCGGGAGAGGTGGGGCTAGATTGGACCCAAGTCTCCAGGGAGTGGGCAGCTGCTGGCTGAGAGTCCATCCAAGGGAGGAGGGAAAGTGGGGGGCAGAGGTCAGACCTGGTCATCCAGACTCCAAGCCCTGGTGCCTGCTCCATAGCCCCATTGACTTCACTTAGAAAACGCAAATGCCAAGAAAATTATCAAGAATTTCAAGACACAACTCCAACACATTCGATTCCAAGAGTGGAGCTCTGTGCCACTGCACTGGGGATACCCATGGAGCTGATCCTCCCTGTTTTTTCTTCCCTGTAATACATATATACAACTCAAAATTTCCCATTTTTAACAAATTTCAAATGTACAATTCGGGGGCATTGAATACATTCACAATATTGTGCTATCATCACCAACATCTGTAACTCAAAATTTTCTCTCCTGAAACAGAAACTCAGAACCCCTTAAGCAGTAACTTTCCCTTCCTTTCCCCCCATCTCCTGGAAACCTGTAATCTACTATTTCTCTCTGAAATTGCTTATTCTATGTATTTTTTATAAGCAAGATTGTACGATATATGTATGTTTGTAGTTCACATAAGAACGTCAGCCTTTTTAGGGTTGCATAATATTCCATTCCATGTAGATACCACATTTTGTTTGTCCATTCACCTGTTGATGGGCACTTGGGTGGTTTACCTTCAGGCTATTGTGAATAATGCTGCCGTGAACATTGGTATGTCCATATTCATTTGAGTCCCTGCTTTCAATTCTTTGGGGTATATACCTAGAAGTGGAATTGCCAGGTCATAAGGTAATTTGATGTTCAGCTTTCCGATTTACACACTTGTTGCAGCATTTACAATCCCTCTAACAATGTAGGAGTTTTCCTATTCTCCACATCCTCGCCAGCACTAGTCATTTTCATTTTTTGAAAGTAAGTGCCATCCAAATGGGTATGAAGGGGTATCACGTTGAGGTTTTGATTTGCATTTTTTTTACAGAGGTTACATTATCTCTTTGTAACAGCAGCTCAATGATGAAGCAAAGGCTACCAGGTGGAAGCAACTGCAAAACTCTTAGATGAGAAGGTGTGGGAAATGAGGGCCAGGCCAGTCAGACAGGGAGAGCCTTTTCTGATACAGAGCCTCACACTTATGACATTATCAGGAATTCAGGGAATTTGGGAGGGTTTTGAGATTCGTGAAAAGGATTTCAGGTCTGGGGAAAACAGTTGCCTTTGACCCTATGAAGAAAGTATCAAGGAGGATGTGATAAAGACATTTTTCCTCCTTCACAATATGTTCAAGACTTGTAAACAGAACTATGATCTGCTATTCAAGATAAAGATATTAAAACTAGCCCACATGAAAAAGGCAGGTATATAAAAAGAATAGAAAAAGTCACCATAACTATCATATTCAAATCAGTCTCTGGGAGCAGAAATACAAAATAGTGAGCAGGGCCAAAAATGGGGGCTACAGTGGAAATTCAGGCATCCAACTCCTGCAGAGAAAGTCTAAGGACGAGTCATACCAGACAAAAATGGAGTGTGGCTCACTGCGTGAGGTCCCACCTGGCCCCACGGGAAGGGACGAAGAAAGGATTTGACTCGGCCACACTTCCACTGAAAATTTGGCTTTTAGAAAGCTGTTAGCCTGCAGGGATACAAAGGCACAGGCAGAGAGACTCACTATCAGGAACTGGGTTAAGCTGCCCAGTGACTCATTGCCTGGATCAGTGACAATTCCTTGTGATAGCAGAGGGGGAGTCCCATAGCACCAGGGACTAGCACGATCGTTTTTGGGACCCTCCAGGGTTGGCCGAACACACTTCAAAACTACCAGGCGCCAAATGTTTGTCTCGGTAGGGAAAGAATAATAGAGAAGTAAAAAAACAAAACTGAAAAAATCCACCCATTTGAACTAAGAAAGCCCAACAAAAATCCCAAGCTTAAGGATTTATAATGTAAAAATACAGCCAATACAACAAAGACGTGAAATATTTCAGGAAAATTTTATGAGTAATTTGAAAAAGACAAATGCACTATCTTTAGTGTCATCTCTACTCAATTTTTTTTTTTTTTTTTTTTTTCCTGAAGTGCAGTTTCCTTTAACACACTATGACTGGGAGATTTTGGGTGGAGCTTGTAGTAATCTGTGTTTTTACAGAGCCCCTGCAGGTAATTCAGGGGCTGATCAGCAGATGGCACTCTTCTGTGTTTCCTGCTAGAAAATCCAGTTCAATGCAAAATGCATAGTCAGTCATAAATATTTATTTGCTGATTGGATTTAGGAGAAGGTTCTTTCCCTGCTGTCTCTTTTTAAAATATATTGTGTACGATTTTCCTTCTAAATCACTTCTTAATTCTTCCTCTCATTTCTTTTTCTCTATATTTCCTGCTATAAATTGTGGCCAGCAATGAGTTCAGTACATAAATGAAGAAAAAGTTTGATCCTATGAGACGCTCTGTGAGACTAATGCAGGAGTTGATGGCTGAAGCAACATAAACTCTACCCCCAGTCTCACAGCTGAGCCTCTGAATCACCGTGGAATGCTGGGTCATCCGTAACCAGAATGTGTCATTTCCTTCTAGAAGATTGTTTACACCTGGATTTTTTTTAAAAAGATTTTTTTAAAATTTATTTCTCTCCCCCACCACCCCGAGTTGTCTGCTCTCTGTGTCCATTTGCTGTGTGTTCTGCTATGTGCGCCTGTATTCTTGTCAGTGGCACCGGGAATCTGTGTCTTCTTTTGTTGCATCATCTTGCTCCATCAGCTCTCCATGTGTGTGGCACCACTCCTGGGCAGGCTGTGCTTTTTTTGCATGGGGTGGCTCTCTTTTTGGAGTGCACTCCTTGCACATAGGGCCACCTATGTGGGGGACACCTCTGCATGGCACAGCACTCCTTGCACGCATCAGCACTGCATATGGACCAGCTCTGCACGCATCAGCACTGCATATGGGCCAGCTCACCACATGGATCAGGAGGCCCTGGATTTGAACCCTGGACCTCCTATGTTGTAGGAGGATGCTCAGTCAGTTGAGTCATATCCACTTCTCAACACCTGGATTTTAATCCATGTTTTAATGACTTTCTGCATTTCATTGCATATTATACCTCACAATAGAGTGAACTTCAGGGGATGTCTGCAGTATGGGACCTGTGTGAAAATGATACTCTTGCTTTATATTTGATCATTATTATAATAAAAATACAGTACAGTGTTTTCAGTGACCTGTTACCCATAAGAAACAACTGCAAACTCAACCACGAGAGTTTGCACCATGCCCTGGCTCCTTGGCTGAGTCCTTGCCCTGAGGCCATAATCCTGGATTTGTGGTCTGTCAGTAATCTCTTCCTCTAATTGCATGCTCCAGCCCTTTGATCAAACATCCAAATCCTTGTCCTTGAGCACATATCTGCTATCTGCTGGAATCTTTGTACTACCTTCTCAGGCCCATCACTTCTCAGCTGGGTTTTGCTGCAACATAACTTTAACTATTGGCCTGGCAGCCAAGAGACAAGGTGTAGAAGGGTTGAGGGGAACCCCTGTTTTCTTGCTGTTGAGGGGCTTCTCTGAAGGCAGAGCTCTTAATAAGAAGGGGTGTGAAGTTACTAGGTTTAGAAGAGTCCTGGGAGTGAAAATCATTGGATGTCCCCAACCCATGTGTCAGGGTCCAGGTTTTTTCAAACCAGTTTCCTGTCCTTAGAATAATAGACCTGGGTTTTCTGAACATTCTATTGTCTTGGAAGCCTGAGGAATCTAACTATTAAATCCTGTATTTACTCTTTGGTGTTTGAGATCTCCCTCTGAAGGAGATGGGCCTTTTCGTAAGTTACCAGAGACCCTCTGGCTTATGCACTTAGTTTTCAGTTTTTGGTCATTGCCCTCAGCTTTTTGGTGTCCCTCTGTAGGATGTGTAACTTAATTGTGAATATGTCCAATGGTGCAATTTAATGCTCATTAATAACCATCAGCCAATTCTGTTGTCCTTGGATGCATTGTTCCCTTATTCTTTTCAAACCCCTGAATCAATGTATCAACCAAGGCAAGATGTTCCACTAGAACAATCTCCCAAGTCAGCAACTAATGAAACTTAGCAATTAGACTACCATCTTGTGCCATATAGCTCCCTTGCTGAGATTCTTATTGCCAGCTCTGTGGTGATATAGTTCCAAGATCCACCCCCCATGCCACCTTGTCATCTGTTTCTCTGACCACTCCTGCTACAACTGTGTCATTTCTGGTCCCCCAAGAAGCAGATGTTAATAAGAGATGAAGTTAGGTGTGCAAGAGATTTATTGGTGGGTAATACCTGTGAAAGATAAAGGAGATGAAAGGATTGGAAAGAAAAAAGCTTCAAACCATGGTGCAGACCTGGCATTTGCCGAAGGAAAGGAGGGAAGGAAGCAAAATTGGACAGGTAGCTCCCTGTTGAGGCCAACCCAATAGTGGTCCTCAAAGCAACAAATGCCCATTAGAGGAGTCCTGCAGAGGGCAGACCTGGATAGACTTTGTATCAGTTCTATTCAGTTGGGAAGTTGGGGGCACTTCAATTCCTGCTTGGAGTTGGGCGCACTCTAAGAAGTGTGTGGCCTCAGCTGCAAAGATGTTGCAGATTTGAAGGCATTTATGGCTGCAGCTGGAGGTTTGTCAGATGACCACATTCTCTCGAGCAGGCCACAAGTCCTTTCCTGAAGTGGGATCTGGACAGTGTCTAGATCTGCCACAAATACACAGTAAATAATTGAAGCATGAATTTGAGGGTGGTAATAAGTCATAAAAGAATGGATGACAGTTGTTGCTGAACATGAGACATGCTAAAATATTGGTCATAACAGTTGGTCATAATCTGATGGGCCACCAGGCTGCTGTCGAGGGCAGAGTTTCCTAGCCAATGGCTTCACAATCTGCTGCAAATGGGCTGCACACACAGCTGGAGATACTAAGTCATTCAGAACTGAGGAGAACTTTCTGGCCTGGCGTGGGCCAACAGACTGAGGCCACACACAGCCTCATGGATACTTCAGACAAAACTGAGCCCTTGTTGTAGATAGTAGTTAATTTCCTGGATAGGTTGCTGCAGATAACAGGACAGTGTTTCCTGCTCTGGTTGCTGCTGATAGAAGGTCAGGATTGGATTTTTAAATGTGGTCCAGCCATTGTCCATGGTGTGCATTCAGTCTCTCCACATAAAGCAAAAGAATCATTTAGCAGTGGTCTCTATTGAAAACCCAAAGACCCTTAGTTTATCCCTTCGTGAGGCGCACTGTGCAATGAAGTGAGAAAGACTGGGGAGCATAGATTAAAACCCAGGTGTAAATTATTTTCATGAAGGAAAATCATGCACTGGTTGTGGCAGTGCTCACACATTCCAGGTGATTCTAAGCCTTATTGTCTGGTGAGGCTGGGAATAGAGATTCTATACACTAAAGCCAACAACCTCACTGTTCTCATGGAGCTTCTCACGAGATAAAAACTCTTCCTCTTTTAGGTATTGAACTCATTTCTGGCCACAATATGTAGCAGGAAATACACAGAGGAAAAAACGGAGAGGAAGAGCTAATGGTGACTCAGAAGGAAAATAGTAAACAGAATATGAAAGAAAAATGAAGTGAAAGATGATTTAAGTACATCCCAATTCAGTAAATGTTTATTTATGGTCCACTGTATTTTGTGCTTAATTGTATATTCTAATAGGAAACAGAAAAGAAGTAATACTTCCCAAAGAGCTATCTGCTATTATCAGCACCAGAATCACCTGTAGGTGCTTGTTAAAAACAGATTACAAGGTGTATTTAAGACCTCCAAATCACAATCAAGGAATTGCACTTGAGCAAAGGGTATAATTTCAAAGTGCCCCAAAGAAGTGTGTACTTCTGTTTGTTAAGCATTCTATAAAATCAATTTCCTCTGTAATATTTTGTTTCAATTGTTGATTCTGTTGGCTGTATTTAGCATTTCAGTTCTTCAAGTGCTTGGGACTTTTGTTGGGCTTTCTTATTTTGAATGGACGGGTTTCTTTAGTTTTATTTTTCTTCCCTTTTATCCTTTCCCTACCCAAAACATACATTTAGTGCCTTGAAGTTTGAAGTGTGTTCAGCTAGCCCCAAAGAGCCCGAACACAATCAGGCTGTAATGCTGGTCTTTGGGATTCCTGCTCTGCTGTTGTAGAGGGATTGTCTGATACACTCAGTTCCTGATAGCAGATCTCTGTGTCTTTATGTCTTTGTAGGCTAACAGCTTACTAAAAACCAAAGTCCTGGGAGGAAGTGGGCAGAGGTGTTATCACAATCATGGCCTCCAAAGATGTCCCCAACCTAATCTCCAGGACCTGTAAATTGGTTACTTTAAATAGAATATTTACTGATGTTATTATTTTAAGGATCTTGAGATAGGAATATGAACTCAGATTATTTGGATGGGCCCAATGTAATCACAGGGGTCATTGAAAGTGAAAGAGGGAAGCAGAGGCATCTGAGTCAGAGATTTGAAGGTCCTACTCTACTGGCTTTGAAGATGGCAGAAGGAGACTTGAGCCAAGGAAGGAGAGCAGATTCTAGAAGCTGGAAGGAAGAGCAAACAGTAGGTAAGGTACAGGATCATTGTTTTAATATCACCCCATTAATGTCTCTTCTTATACTTTCACACCAATTCATTTTTAATTATTTTTTAGAGAAGTTGTAAGTCTACAGAACAGTCATGTAAAAAAAATACAACATTCCCATATACCACCCTATTGTTGACATATTGCATTAATGTGGTACCTTTGTTACCATTGATGAAAGAATATTAAAATAGTACTATTAAATATAATCCATAGATTACATTAGGTGTATTTTTTTTGCCATATACCACTCTATTATTAACACTTGGCATTATTGTCATATATTTGTTATAAATCATCAAAGAACATTCTTACACTTGTACTATTAACCCCAGACCATCATCCAGGACAGGTTCTCTTT
The DNA here is from genome assembly GCF_030445035.2 of Dasypus novemcinctus. Taxonomy (NCBI): domain Eukaryota; kingdom Metazoa; phylum Chordata; class Mammalia; order Cingulata; family Dasypodidae; genus Dasypus; species Dasypus novemcinctus. The sequence goes on from NC_080683.1 coordinate 111,938,800, forward strand.
GTTATTAGTCCCATGTTTTATCTTCTCACTTTCATTCTAATGACATGCATGACCCAAAACTTCTCCTTTCAACTACATTCACATACATATTTCAGTGCTGTCAATTATACTGCCACCAACATCCATTTCAAAACCTTTATAATAAACCATTCTCTACCCCCAATTGTATTACCTCTTTATAAGAGTTTCTATATAAGACTTTTGCCCATTTAAAAATTTGGGTTATTTGTCTTTTTATTGTTGAGTTGTAGGCTTTCTTTATGTATTATGGATATTAAACCCTTATTGGCTATGTGGTTTCCAAATATTTTCTCCCATTGAGTAGGTTGTCTTTTCACTTTTGTGACAAAGTCTTTGTAATGAAGCTTTTGAGTTCATATTTATCTATTTTTTCTGTCATTGTGCTTTGAGTGTAAAGTCTAAGATACCATTGCCTAATACAAGATCCTGAATATGCTTCCCTATATTTTTTTCTAGGAGTTCAGTAATTCTGGCTCTTATATATAGGCCTTTGATCTATTTTGAATTCATTTTTGTATATGGCATGAGATAGGGGTGCTCTTTCATTCTTTGCATATGCATATCCAGTTCTCCCAGCACTATTTGTTGAAGAGACTATTCTTTCCCAAATGAGTGGACTTGGCAGCCTTGTCAAAAATCAATTGGGGAAGCAGAAGTGGCTTAAGTGGTTGAGTGCCCATCTCCCATATGGGAAGTCTGGTTTGGATCCTGTGCCTCCTGAAAACAAACAAAAATGAACAAACAACAAGCAAAACAAATGAAAAAACCAACTCAGGGAAGTCAATGTGGCTCAGTGGTTGAAGGACTGGCTTCTCACATATGAGATCCCAGGTTCATTCCCTGGCCCCCAGTGTCTCAAAAAGTAAAATAAAATAAAATTTTAAAAATCAATTAGCAATAGATGTGAGGGTCCTGAATACTCAGTTAGGTTCCATTGATTAATATATCTATCCTTTTGCCAGTACCATTCCGTTTTGACCACTGTACATTTGTAATATGCTTTAAAGTCAGGAAACGTGAGTCCTCCAATTTATTCCTCTTTTCCAAGATTTTTATGACTATTCAGGGCCCCTTACCCTTTCAAATAAATATGATATTTGGCTTTTCCTTTTCTGCAAATAAGGCTATTGGGATTATGATTGGGATTGCATTGGATCTGTATATCAATTTGGGTAGAATTGACATTTTAATGATATTTTGTTTTCTGTTCCACAAATATCAAATGTCCTTCTATTAATTTAGGACTTCTTTCATTTCCGTAAGCAGTGTTTTGTAGTTCTTTTGTGTACAAATCCTTTATATTCCTTGTGTAGCAATTTGATATTATTTATGAATTCCAAAAATAGATATTGGATTATGTTTATAAACTGGTCTGTTCTTCTGGGCATATTAGGTTATATCAACATCAGAGGTTTCACTTTTATTTGATTAAATTATGACTAAGGCTTCAATTGGGCCACATCAGTAGGACACTGCATCTCCACCCCCTTGGTGGGTGGGGATTCACAGAGAAAACAACATGTCAGAGGAGTTAATTGGAATTTTTGGATACCGGAACCCCAGAAAGTAAACGTACAGGAGAAGAACACAGAGGAATAGAGATGGCTCCATAGATATGGCAGAGGCCCCAGGAAAAGAGAGAGCCTGATAGTCTACAGCTGACCTTGTGGAGAGAACAGAGCAGCTGAGCCCAGAAAGGAATGGGCCCCAGGAGAGAGACCAGACTTATCCCAGCCTACAGCTGATATTGGAAGAAGTTGGGACCATGGAGCCTTAAAAGGAAATGGAAGGCTGAATGTCAGCAGCCATCTTGTTCCAACATGTGGCAACAGACTTTGGTGAGGGAAGTAACTTACGCTTTATGGTCTGGTAACAGTAAGCTTATAACCCAAATAACAGATTTGTGGTATTTTGCATCAGCACCCCTTTGGTTGACTAATACACTTTGGTTACATTTATTCCTAGATATTTGGGTCTTTTAGTTGGTATTTTATATGGAATTGTTTTCTTGATTTCTTCCTCAGATTGCTCATTACTAGTGTATGGAAACGTTATTGATTTTGCATGTTGATCTTATATCCTGCCACCTTGCTGAACTTGTTTATTATCTCTAGAAACATACAAAAAATATTGTATATTTTGGGGGACTTTCTAAATATAGAATCATGTCTTCTGCAAATAGTGAAAATTTTACTTCTTTTCTGATTTCAGATGCTTTTAATTCTTTTTTCTTGCATAATTGCTCTAGCTAGATCATCAAATATGTTAAATAATAGTGGTGACAGTGGCCATTCTTGTCTTATTCTGGATCTTCAAGGGAAAGCTTTCAGTCTTTCACCAATGAGTATGATGTTTTAGCTGTGGGTTTTTCATATATGATCTTTATCATGTTGAGGAAGTTTTCTATTACTATTTTTCTAAGTGTTTTTATTAAGAAAGGATGCTTAAATTTGTCAAAAACATTTTCTGCATTAATTGAGATCATCGTGTGTTTTTCCCTTCATTTTGTTAATGTGCTCTATTACATTAATTGATTTTCTTATGATGGACCAACCTAAATACCAGGAATAAATTCCACTTGATCATGGCATAGAATTCTTTTGATGTGCTGTTAGATTCAATTTGCAAGTATTTTTTGAGGATTTTTGCATCTATATTAATAAGAGAAATTGGTCTATAATTTTTTCTTGTCATATCTTTATCTTGCTTTGTAATTAGGGTGATTTGGCCTCATAGAATGAGTTAGGTAGTGTTCCTTCCTGTGGCAGTTTGATATTATTTTATGAATCCCAAAAAAGAGAAATATTATGTTTGTAAACTAATCTGTTCCTCTGGCTGTGGTAACCTTTGATTGCATTGAATTCAGCTGAGGAGCCTTTAATTAGGTTATTTGATAAGATTGCTTTGGGCTTTGGATTCGATATGTCAGTTCATTAGGGTTGAGTCCCTACCCTCCTGCTGGGTCTGATGTAAAGAGACAGTCACACAGACAGAATGAAGAGAGAACTCTGTCATTTTAGATCTTGCTATGTGACAGAAAGCTGAGGCAGAGGAGGGGTGAGCCATTTGCCTGACAGTTTATAGCTGAAATTGGGAAGAAAGCAGAGCTGCTGAGCCTGAGAGAGGACACCTAGAGGGGAAGGCAGAAACCTTGCAGAGAAGGGCAGCCATCTTGCTTCATCATGTGGCAATATACCGGAATCAACAGTAGCTGACTGGTGAGAAAACATCTTAGCTGGTGCCTTGATTTGGCCTTGGAACTGTAAGCTTTTACTCCCAAATAAATCACCATTATATTAATAAAAGCCAACAGATTTCTGCTACTTTGCACCAGCACTTATACAACTCTTCTTTAATTTTTTTGGAAGAGTTTGAGCAGGATTGTTATTAATTCTTGGAATGACTGGTAGAATTCACCTGTGAAGCCATCTGGTTCTGGGCTTTTCTTTATTGAGATTGTTTAGAAATGTTTTAATAAAATGGATTTATTTAAAAAGAAGATTATAAAGTTTGATATTGAAAGAGATAAAGAAGAGCCACAGGCTATAAATGGACAAATACAAAATGATTGCCTATAAACAATTAAAAATATATTTCCAGATCCACAAACAGAACATTAATTTAAAAATAGCAATTTTACAATTTTTGTACTGTAAGTGCATTTCCTTTATAATTCTTAAGAACCATTCTAAACATTGTATTTGTATGAAATATAACAAAAAATTTACCAGAGTTATTAATGAAAACAATTTAAATTTACTGAGTTTGCCCTTTTTGTAACTTGTTTTTGGGTCCCAAGTTTTGTCTGAACTTTTTATTTACCATAATGGTCCAAATTTCTTGAGTTTACTGAGTTTGTAAATTTCTGTACGCAGCAGTGGTTTTTGATCCCATGTTTTGTTTGAACTTTTTATTTGTCATAATAGTCTTTTTCATGACTAAATCCTTCTTCAGTAAAAGAGGGAAGCTAAGTGGTCATAGATTCCATCACAATGTGAAGGAAGATTCTACAGTGAGCCAAAACACCAGTGAACGTAATACCTTGGTGAAAAGAAAAGAATTAAGTGGCCAGCTAATAGGCCTACTGCTACACCAATGAAATGAAGGGGAAACTTCAGAAAAAGTGGAGCTTAAGCTCAATGCCAACATGCTATTTATACGTGTGAGTTCAGCTAAGGATATGTATACCAAACCCAATTAAGCCCAGTGCATGGGTAGCAACCCTGAGGTAGCCCAGATGGTTTGCTGTACATTCCAGCTGGATCTAAATAACATTTTAAATGACAGATTGATGTGAAATTTCAGAACTTGCCCACTGCAAGCTGGTTATATTTGAATCAGTCTTTCTTTTTGCACCCCAGATCCAGACTATTTATCCTGTCTTAGATGACATGCCCAGTAAAAACAGTCGCCATGATGGGTTTCATTATCTCCCAAGTAGTTAGAGGTGACATCACCATTAACACTAGCATCCAAGCTCTAGCACAAATTTATAAGGTCCTGAGTCAGGAAGACAGAGCAGAAGATATTTCTAGCCACATTGACTAATTTCTGAGAAACACATTAGCCACATTCATGCTGCTGAAACCCATCTACGACAAATAAATGGCAGATGAGAAACTAAAAAAAGGATGGGGTCATTAAACTGTATTACTAGAAACATGATTCCACTATTTCAAATAGAAATCCTTGCCTGGAGACTTCTGCCAAAGTGATGCATGGACTCATCACTTACAAGTGAACAAAAAAACCTAGAAGAAGGACAAGAAAGGTCTAATCTGTGAACCACTTGGTCTGAAAGGCCTGATAATTGGGAAGTTTTTAATGAGTGATTCAAAAGATTTGTAATTGGTCTGCTGAGGTCTTCTATTTCTTCTAAAGGCAGTATATGTTGTTCACGTGTTTCTAGGAATTTGTTTAGGTCATCTAGGTTGTCTAATCTGTCAGCATGGAGTTGTTCACAGTACCCTATTATGATCCTTTTATTTCTTTGAGGTCAATAGTATTGTCCCCCCTCTTATTTTTTATTTTATTTATTTGTGTACTTTGTCCTTTTTTTCTTTGTCAATCTAGTTAAGGGTTTGTCAATTTAATTGTTCCTTTCAAAGAATCAACTTTAAGTTTTGTTAATTCTCTCTACTGTTTTTTTATTTTCAATTTCATTTATTTCTGCTCTAATTTTTCTTTTTTATTTCCTTTTTCTTACTTTGGGGTTAGTTTTCTGTTCTTTTTTTTTCTGGGTCATCCAAATGTGCAGTTAGATCTTTGATTTTAGTTCTTCCTCCTTTTTTAATCTAAGCATCTGGGGGCAAAAGCTTCATTCTAAGCACTGCCTTCACTGCATCCCATACATTTCGCAATGTTTTATTCTGATTGTCATTCATCTCAAGATATTTACTGATTTCCCTTGTACTTTCTTGGACCCACTACTTGTTTAAGAGACTGTTATTTAGTGTCCATGTGTGCGTGGATTTTCCAGTTCTCTGCCTGCTATTGATTTCCAGTTTCATTCCATTATGGTCTGAGAAGATGCATTGCATAATTTCCATATTTCTAATTTTATTGAGAATTGTTTTATGAATCAACACGTGCTCTATACTGGAAAATGATCCATGAGCACTTGACAAGAATGTGTATCCTGCTGTTTTGGAGGTGCAGTGTTCTGTATATGCTAGTTAGATTAGTTCATTTATCATATTATTCATGTTCTCTGTTTTCTTGTTGATCCTCCGTCCGTTTGTTCTCTCTATTGATCAGAATGGTGTATTGAAGTCCCCAACTATTATTGTAGTAGTGTCTATTTCTCCCTTCTATTTTGCTAGTGTTTGCCTCATATATTTTGGGGTACCATGGTTAGGTACGTCAATATTCATGATTGCTATTTCTTCTTGGTGGCTTGCTCTTTTATTAATACATAGTGTTCTCTGTATCTTCTAACAGCTTTTGACTTAAAGTCTATTTTGTCTGATGTTAGTATAGCTACCCCAGCTCTTTTTTGGTTACTATTTGCATGAAATAATATTTTTTCCATCCTTTCACTTTCAACACCTCTGTGTCTTTAGGGGGTCTAAGGTGAGTCTCTCGTAAGCAATATAGAGTTGGATTTACTTTTTAAAAAATCTGTTCTGCCAGCCTGTGTCTTTTGATTGGGGAGTTTAATCCAGTAATATTCAGTGTTACTACTGTAAAGACAGTATTTACCTCAGCCATTTTGTCCTTTGGTTTTTATATGTTATATCTTTTTTTGTCTTTCTTTTCCTCTCTTGCAACCTCCTTTTCTGAATAGTTGATCTTTTATGATGTATCTAACTTTCTTACTTCTATTGCTGCATATTTATAAAAAATACTTTCTTTGTTGTTATTCTGGAGTTTATATTATACAACCTACATCTATAACTTACTAATTTGAAAAGATACCAATCTAGCTTCAATAGCATACGTGTTTCTGTTCCCATATTCCTCTGCTTAATCTTTTTTTGGTTGTTTTTATCCCAGTGTACCACTTCATTTTTATTTATTTTTTATTTCTCTCTCCTTCCCCCCCTCCCACCCCAGTTGTCTGTTCTCTGTGTCCATTTGCTGCATGCTCTTCTTTGTTCGCTTCTGTTGTTGTCAGCAGCACAGGAATCTGTGTCTCTTTTTGTTGCATCATCTTGCATCAGTTCTCCATGTGTGTGACACCATTCTTGGGCAGGCTGAACTTTCTTTCGTGCTGGGAGGCTCTCCTTACGGGGCACACTCCTTGCACATGGGGCTCCTCTACACGGGGGACACCCTGGGTGGCACGGCACTCCTTGCGCGCATCAGCACTATGCGTGGGCCAGCTCCACATGGGTCAAGGGGGCCCAGGGTTTGAACCGTGGACCTCCCATGTGGTAGACAGATGCCCTATCCATTGGGCCAAGTCCACTTCCCCCAGTGTACCACTTTATATTTTGCATATCTATTATCAGGAAATATACCCATTTCTTGTTTAATTGTATTCTGATTCTTACATGAATTAAAGAGTAGAGTTGTGTAATTGAGGACACAGTTCTATGGAGTTTTGCATTTACCTTTTTGGTTACCCTTACTGTGATTATTTCTTCACACTACTTCCAGCCACTCTTTCCTGTCCTTTCCTTTCAACCTGAAGAAGTCCCTTTAGTAACTCTTGCAGAGCAGGTCTCTTTTTGATAAATTTACTCAGTTTCTGTTTATCTGTGAATATTGTAAACTCTCCCTCATTTTTCAAAGACAATTTTGCCAAATAAAGAATTTTTGGCTGGCAGTTTTTCTTTTTAGCACCTTAAATATATCATACCACTGCCTTTTTGCCTCCGTGTTTTTTATGATGAGAAATGGGCACTTAGTCTTACTGAGGATCCCCTGAATGTTATGATTCACTTTTCTCTTGTTATTTGCAGAATTTTCTCTTTATCTTTGGCATTTGACTTTCTGATTATTATGTGTCTTAGAGTAGGTCTACTAGGAGTTATTCTCTTTGAAGTTCTTTGCACTTTTTGGACATATATAATATGTCTTTCTTAAGACTTGGGAGATTTTTGGCTTTATTTCCCTAAATATTCTTTCTGCCCCTATTTGCTTCTCTTTTCCTTCTGGGATACCCATAACATGTATGTTTGTATTCTTTGTGTTGTCTTGAATCCCTGAGATATTGCTCATTTTTTTCTATTCTTTTCTCTATCTGTTCTTCTGACTATACAATCTCATTTGTCCTTTCTTCTAGTTTGCTGATTCTTCTGCCTTTTCAAATCTGTCATATGCCTCTACTGTATTTTTAAAATCTACTATTATGTTTTTATCCCCATAATTTCTGTTGTTTCTTTTTATACTTTCAAATTCTTCTTTATGCTCACACATTATCTTTTTGATATTCTTTATCTTCTTATCCATATTTTCCTTCATCTCCTTAAAGTGATTTAGGAAATTTTATTTTGACATTTTTGATTAGTTGTTTCAACTTCTTAGTCTCCTCTGAAGTTTTAGTTTGTTTCCTTGACTGTGCCATATCTTTGTTTCTTAGTATGACTTGTAATTTTTGCTGAGCTCTAAGCATCTGATTATCTTGATCATCTTAATAACTCTGAATATCTGTTTCTCCCTCATGTCTATTTTATGGTTGATTAGGCTTGTGTTCAGGCTCTTCTTTGATACTTTGTCCAACCTATTATAGATCTTTAGAATAGCCTGTGTTTAATTTTTCAGATTTCTCATCTCTTTTTCATCTACTTCTTGCCCTAGATATGTAGTGCAATATTTAAACTTGCAACTTTTGTGCAATTGTTTCACTTGCAGGAGAAAATTTCCTTTCCTCTCTTCCTATTCTGGAATCTTGATCTGTTCTATTTGTTCTCTTGCAGAATTTTCTCCTGAGTTCCTATGATTTGTTTAAATTCTCTTCTTCACTAAGTACCTTTTTTTTCCTTACAATTTACAGTTCTGGGCCCATCCTATCTTATATATGTTCAGTATAAACCCCCTTTGTGTTTTTCTGAGAGGCTTTTCTGCCTCTGGTTTCTTCCCCATTAGGGTAGCCTACCGCTAGGAGCTAGGTTGGGTCAATACGATTAGGTGGGTCATGTCAGAAAAGTGTATTTTATAATTTGGTGGCCCAGCCAACTGAAATTAGATTGAATGAGGGCACAAAAAATTCTTGCCAGCAGTTCTATCATGGTTTTGGTTTGTGTTCCAACCTGGTTCTCTGTAAACTTAGGTTCCTGTGCCTGGATATATGTGGCGTTCTAACTTGCTGCTGAGAGTCACTCTACAGTCTCTCTCTGTGGTGGACATTATCTGAGCCATGCCGCCCCTGTGCAATTCCCAAGCTGTGTGGCAATGGGGGAACAGGAGAGGAATGGAAACTAACGGGCAGTCTAGGATGGAATTTTTCTACTTGATATTTATTTTTTTCTTCTCTTCAGCATTTGTGGGTCTTTCTCCATTCTCTACTCTCTTTGAGAGTTCCAAGTAAATGGGATTTATCCTTTTATTCACTAAACCTCTGGGGAGGCATTTCCAGGGGATGTCTTACATTGCCGTATTAATGTCATCACTCCCCAATTAATTTTTAATAAATCTATTTCAAATCGCAGATCATAGTTCTATTTCAAATACTGATTGTATAATCAAGGAATACAAAGCATTTTATCATCTCCTTTTTGATGTTTGCTTGGAAGCAAAGTCCTTTATGTGGACGTCCATAATCTCCTCCTGCATTCCCTGGATTCCTGTTAATATCACAGGTGTGAAGCTCTGTGTCAGGAAAGGCTGGTACTGTAGGAATGGCCTGGCCCTCACTGCCTACAGCTTCCCATTTGATAGTTTTGCAGATGCATCCACCTGGTAGCATTGAGCAGCTGTTACAAAGAGAGAAATTAATTTCTGAAAAGATATACTTAGGATTGGATTCATGGGCATCTCTGGTGCAGGGCTCAGAGTCCCACTCTTGGGGTTTAATGCTCTGGAGTGGATGCCTGGAAACACTTGATAATTTTGTCTTTGCATTTGTGTTTTGTGAGTCAAGTAGATGGGCAATAGCACATCTGTGGGGGCTTGGAGCCTCGGATGGTCTGTGGGCTAGCCTCTCTCTGCCTACCTTTCTTCCTTAGGATGGGTTCCCAGCTACTTGCTACCCACCCCTAGGCCTTGTTTCCTGTTCTGCATCCCTCTCCCCATGCTGGCCCATTGACCACTTCATCCCCCTACCCCAGCAATCTAGGGTCAGGATCAGGGCCAAGTGCATGATCTCCACATGAGCCATAGTGGTTGTCCATAGGGACCATTGATGGGTAACACACTGGGGACAAGCCTATTGCCCACCCCAATTCCTTCATCCAGGGCATCCCACTATGGAAGTTGACATCCCTGGAGATTCGCCCATCTAGCATAGTTTGCGGTGGGAGGCCTGTGAAAAAGGGCAGTTGTCTGAGGCATGGCAGATTGGCTCGGCCTCTCAGAGAAGGGGACCCAAAATGTGATGGGTCATGCACATCTGCATCTTGCTGCCATATCCTGTGCCCAAGGGAGTGGGATATTAACTAGCAAATACAAAATACCATGATGGTCAAGAGATGGTCAAGAGAAGAGAGGAGAAGTTTAATATTTCAGTATCCTTAATGGCACTTTGAACAAGGGTCCTTTCATTTTTATTTTGCACTGGACCGCACACATTCATGGCCAGTCTTGTAAGTAGGGAGTAGTTAGATTGCTGTCAAATGTTGGGCTAGATTGTCAGGATAGTTGAATGTAAAGAAATCTCTTGGATATGAAAATTCTGTGTTTCTACAAAGTAGCAGCACAAAGAGATGCATGTTATTTTGTAGAAGAGCTTATTAATTATAATCAACTAAACTAAATTTCCTTTCACAATTCACACCTTACACTATGGGGATTCCTTAGGAGGATTTTTAATGGTGACAGGTTATATGCTGGCTTCCTAAACCATTCTAGGTGTTAACTTTTCAGACAAGGTGAAGGTGAAAGGCTATTAAAAGGTGATTTCTCAAATGCATACTTATATTAATGTAATTATCTTTTGCAAGAAAGAGCTCTACAGGTGTAAAGAATCAGGTATTTGAATTCAATATCTTCAATAATGTAATTTTCAAGCTTATGAAAATTCACAGTATATTTGCTCAGGGTTAATTATCTCAGGTTTGGAATTAGCTGGAGAAATAATTTTGTGGAAGAGAAAATACTTTTCTGAGTTTTTCAACTTTCTTTCATTTCTTTTTATAAGTAAAATGGAAAAGAATATAATATGGGGCAATATTAAATTTAGTTGCTCAGATATGCATTTTGATTTTTTTTTTTAAGCCAGGATTGAAACATTATTTTCATTCACCAGGAAAGGCAGAGTGCAACCACCATCCAACTGCAGAACCATGACCAACAATAGTTCCCAGTTTGCTGCAGTGCAGCTCTGCTACGACAACGTGAATGGCTCTTGTATTAAATCCCCCTACTCCCCAGGGCCTGCGTGATTCTGCACGCGGTGCTTGGCTTCGGAGCTGTGCTGGCCGTGTTCGGAAACCTCCTGGTGATGATCTCCGTCCTTCATTTTAAGCAGCTGCATTCTCCGACCAATTTCCTGACCGCCTCTTTGGCCTGTGCCACCGTGATGCCCTTGAGCATGTCAGCTCCGTGGAGAACTGCTGGTACTTTGGAGCCCAGTTTTGTACCCCTCACAGCTGCTGCAATGTGGCATTTTGCTACTCTTCTGTCTTCCAGCTGTGCTTCATCTCCATCGACAGGTATGTTGCTGTCAGCGAGCCTGTGGTCTACCCCACCATGTTCACGGTGCTTGTGTCAGGAGTGTGCATCAGCATCTTCTGGGTCCTGCCCCTGGTGTACAGTGGGGCGTGTTCTCCACAAGGGTCGGTGACGAGGGCCTGGAGGACGTGGTGAGTGCCCTTACCTGCGCAGGCGGTTGTCAAGTTGTTGTGAACCAAAGTTGGGTTTTCGCAGATTTTCTTTTATTCTTCATACCGACCCTTGTTATGGTAATTCTTTACAGTTAGATTTTTCTTGTAGCAAGACAACAAGCTCTAAAAATAGAAACTGCTAGTAGCCAAAGAGAGTCATCTTTAGAGAGCTACAAAGCCAGGGTGGCCAAGAGGGAGACAAAAGCAGCTAAAATGCTGGGGATCGCAGTGATAGCATTTATATTTTCATGGTTACCATTCACAATTGATACATTAATTGATGCTTTTATGGGCTTCATAACCCCTGCCTATATTTATGAGATTAGCTGTTGGGGTGCTTATTACAACTCAGCATGAACCCTTTGATATATGCTTTATTTTATCCTTGGTTTAGGAAAGCCATTAAACTTACTTTAAGTGGGAAAATTTTAAAGGAGAGTTCATCAACTATTAGTTTATTTATAGAATAAATGTAACCACTACACCAAGAGATTTAAAGGTATGTTCACAATTATGAGCATATGATGGAATGAAATCTAAGAAATGAATGAAACCTTACAAAATGGGAAAATATATTATTTTTCAATTACCCAGGAAAATAGTCATGGTAAGGTGTTTCCTTTAAAACATTGTAAATTAATTTACTGCACTGAAGAATAAATGATAAACTTGTTTCCCTGTGCCGACTGCCTCAGTGCTTTGTACCTGGTTTCATGCACTTGTTTTTTGCCATTCACTGAATTTTGAATCTCATTTGGTGATGTGGAGTTAGTAATCAGTTTTCTTTTCATTCTTTTATTTTAAAGATTTATTTATTTATTTCACTCCCCTTCTTCCCCCCACCCCAGTTGTCTGTTCTCTGTGTCTATTTTGCTGCGTGTTCTTTGTCCGCTTCTGTTGTCAGGGGCACGGGAATCCGTGTTTCCTTTTGTTGGGTCATCTTGTTGTGTCAGCTCTCCATGTGTGCGGCACCATTGCTGGGCAGGCTGCACTTTCTTTCGCACTGGGCGGCTCTCCTTACGGGGTGCACTCCTTGCGCGTGGGGCTCCCCTGCGCGGGGACACCCTTGCGTAGCAGGGCACTCCTTGCGCTCATCAGCACTGTGTGTGGGCCAGCTCCACACGGGTCAGGGAGGCCCGGGGTTTGAACCAGGGACCTTCCATGTGGTAGGCAGATGCCCTAACCACTGGGCCAAGTCCGCTTCCCTCCTTTCATTCTTAACTCTCATTTATGCTCTTTTCTTTTCTTGTTCAGTGGCTGTCCCTTCGGACACTAGGTCTCCCTGTTCCTTTATGGTCTGTACCTCCCAGGAGCCTTTGCAGCAGCAGGTGAGCCTCTCCTGCTTAATGGCTGAGCAGAATCTGGGAGTGTTCTCCTGTAATCTTATGAATCCAATAATTCAGGCTTGTGGTTATACATTAAATTAACTACAGCAATTGTCCAGAAATTTTGCAAGTGGAAAAATTATCTGAAAAATACTGGCACAATGATCATGAGCAAATGGATGCTTTGTGAGTGAGTTATCACATTGGGCTGTTGCAATTATCACTAGCAGTGGTTATTTCTATGCCAATGTTTCCCACCTGAAAATAGTGTGTGATTCACTTCCTCAAAGTGTTGTGGGATCAGAAATTCTGTGCAAATGCTGCTAAAACCCCTATTAAAGAGTATAAACAAAGTATTATATAGTTTTACATTTTGCTTTCTAGAATGTTTTAACTTAATGACCCAATGGAAGACTTTTTGGAATGCATATCTAGAGTACTTTATGGAATAAAACTAAATTGTAGTAGGATAGTGATGCATGACCCATTTTATTTCTTCATCTGTGGAGGCACCAATTGAAGTGATGCATTGTTTTTCCTTGTTGGTTTTCATTGAGATTTTTTATTCTTTTCAAATATTGAGCATTAGTAATGTGCAACATTTGAGTACAAAGGACTTTATATGACCTTCAAGCATGTTTGGACCTGCATATGTAGGCAGTGGTGTGGAGAGTTTTTTGTTTTGTTTTGGACAGAAGATTAATTTCTATACCTGCAATTGGCCTTGATGAATTAGAAGAAAGTGAATATATTTGTAAGAAAAGTAGCATAGTAGCAGTCAATAAAGAAAGTTTTTTTGCTATCACTTTTTATGTTCAAGTGAAGTGATCAGACTAGCTGTGGCAGATTAACAGAAGGATATCATTGTTCCTGCTTCTAGAGTATGGAGGAGACACAAAGAGAAAAATTTAATAAAGGGACGGGTAATAATCCCATTCAATAAGTGTTCCATAGAATGTTATTATTGCCAAATTAAATTATACTCTATGAGTGCAATAAAAGTTCAAAAGTAAATTAAACCTTTTTTCTCCTTTATTTTTAAAGAAGCTTTAAATTACATAAATGTTACATCAAAAATACAGGGGATTTCCATACACTCCTCCCCCTCCCACTCCCATATTTTCCCCAATTAAAAACATCTTTCATTAGTGTGATACATTTGTTACAGTTTATGAATACATATTGAAGCATTGCTACTACCCATGATCCATTGCTTACATCATGGTTTACAGTTTGCACAGCACAATTTTACAGGTTTTGACAAACTATGTGATGGCTTGTATCTATCATTGCAATATAATGAAGAACAATTCCAATGTCCCAAAAATGACCTCTTGCTCCTTCTCCCTCCTCTCTGAAACTCTGGTGACCACTGTCTTTACATCAATGTTATAAGTTCTTCCATTACTGGAATAATGCATTTACTTTGGTTCCTAGTTGCATTGCCCCCTTATGTGGTTTTATTCCTCAGTCTTGAAGATTTGGGGATGCTGATGCCTACTCTGCTTCCAGTTGAGAGGGGGCTTAGATCCTATGGGTCAGATGGATGGAACTGTCTTTCTTGCAGTTATAGATACTCTCTGTTTTTTGGGATGGGCATTGTCTATCATCATCCTTTCATTAGTTGTCCTGGGTAGGTCCAATGAATTGGAGAGTAGGTGCTGCAACTCTGCTGAAATTCAAGGCTCAACCAGCATGTGAACAGCCTAATGATTTAAGTTTTGAGGCCATATATTTAATGCGTATAGTGCTAATTATAGATTCAAATAGGGCAGAAGAACCATGTGTAGGAAAATGAAGTCTAACTCTAATACCCTGGGAATATCATATATTCCCAGGTAAGGCCCACTGACAGGGTGCTGATCTCCTGTGGTTGTCTGCCCTGCCTATAGTCTCTAGAAGTCTCTAGAGCCCTCAGAAGCACCCCTACTTGAGGCACTGTTTACTGTGGCAGTCAATGAGATTCTCCTGAGATGTGTATAAGCACAACCTCTGGAATGACCTCCTGATTCACTTTGAAATCTCTTAGCTGTAAAAATTCACTTGTATTTAATATTCCCCTGTTTCATCAATGTCTTTTTCCAAATTCATGTCTAGATGGCACTTGAAAATAATCCCTTGATGCCAGGGAGGCCCATCCCCAGAAGTCATGTTCCATGCCAGAGAAAAGGCCGTTCATATTTGTGCTGAGCTTGCCAGAGAAAGGTCACATATACGCAACAAGGAGGCTTTCAGGAGGTAACCCTTAGGCAGGATAAAATACTAGGGTGTTTCAGTTTCATAAGAACAAGGTTCATAAGTACAACCATCACTGTCAAGGGCCTGGCATATTGTTCTGTATTCCTTTGCTAGGCACTGCCCATGTACTCTAGGGATTCTTGCCACTCTATTAGAGAATGTAGCAGGACTCCCCAGGATGGGAATTCAATATTCCATCAGTTATTGTTGGTCTCCACCCACCAAGACAACACCCCATGACCATATGAACACATTCATATTCCATAGAAGCATGCCCCAGGTGTACCCCTCCCCACACATCCCCCACCACCGATGCTCCTCACCAGTGATCCTCTCCTGCCATAGTTTCAACCTTTCTGCAATCCAAAATCTCCCCAAAAACAAGGCCAAAATTTTTTTTGCATTGTGACTTTTATCCTTTATATATATTGACAAATTCTTCTGTATGTGCCCTCAATGTTTTATTCTTTTCACTTTATTTTCAAAGAAGCTTTAGATTACTGGAAAGTTACATAGAAAATAAGGGGGATTCCCATACACTCCACACCCTCCCCCTTCACATTTTCCCCTATTAATAACATCGTACATGAGTATGGTGCATTTGTTACAACTGATGAACAAATCTTCGAGCATTGCTACTAACTATGGTCACTGGTTTACATTACAGTTTACATTTTGCACTGTACACATTTTTAGGTTTTGACAAAATATATAATGGCCTGTATTTGTCTGCACTTCATGTAGAAAAATTCCAATGGCTCTAAAAATGTCCTGTATTCCACCTATACTTTGGGAACCACTTATCCAATAAGGGTCTAATATTCAGCATTTATAAAGAAATCCTATATCTTGAAAATAAGACAACCTTTTTAAGAAATGGGCAAGAGATTTGAATAGATACTTTTCAGAAGAGGAAATGCAAATGGCTAAAAAGCACATGAAAAGATGCTCAACAGCACTAGCTATTAGGGAAATGCAAATCAAAACTACGATGAATGGGGAGCAGATGTGGCTCAAGCGGTTGAGTGCCGGTTTCACACATATGAAGTTCTGGGTTCAATCTCTGGCCCTAGTACCTGAAAAAAAAAACCAAAAAAACAAACGAAAACCAAAAACTGTAATGAGATATCATCTTGCACCTATTAAATTGGTGGTTATTAAAAAGAAACAATAGAGAATTCCAAGTGTTGGAGAAGATGTGGAGGAATGGGAACCCTCGTCATGCTGTTGGGAATGCAGACTGTTGTAGCCATTGTGGAGGATGGTTCAGCAGTTCCTCAGGAAGCTAACTATAGAATTGCCATATGATCTAACTACAGAATTGTCATATGATCCAGCAATTCCATTGCTGGGTATATTCCCAGAAGAATTGAAATTCAATAATAGGGAGTTGAAATATCATTATTTGCAGATGATATGAGTGAAAATAAATTTGTCAAAGTCTGTTACTACTGAGAAATAGTCCCAGATACCCATAACTTTTTCTCTGACATAGGAATGGATATATACAGTCACATATTCACCATAATTATTTAGTTTACCTAAGTTGTAAATGTATACAAGGTGATTTTTGGCTATACTACATATATAATCTAAGATAATTACCTTATTAATTTTAGTAAAAATCAATATGTGAGATAACTGTTCCCAATAATGATGAAGTAGCTAGAACATCTAGAACATATAGAAAATCAGGAAAAAAATGTTTCAAAAACCTTTTAAATATCAGGCAATCAAGAATTATCTAAGATCCAGGTAAAAAGTTCAGAGAGGTGAATGTGACAATTGTGGTAGTTTTTTCCCTTAGGAATATAGGCCAATTCTAGAGAAAGAGATGATGAAAAGCTAAGCAGGGTTTTTAAAAATCAGTTTTATTGAGATATATTCACATACCATACAATCCACCCAAAGTGTACAATCAATGGCTTTTAGGAAAATCATAATGTAGTGCATTCATCACCACAAAAATTTTGAAAAATTTCATTACTCCTTAAAGAAAAACTCTACACCCCTTAGCAGTCACCTCTCAATCCCTCTACCCTTCTCCAGCCCTATATAACCAATATCTAACTCCATCTTTATAAACTGATTGATATTTACATTTTATATAAATGCTCTGACAACCTCATGGGGCTACTAGATTTTAGATCATAATATGAAAGATTTGCCTAGGTCACACACATACCACCAATATTTTTGGTTAAAACCTTGAAAACTATTATTCCCTAAATGTCAGATTAAATCCTTAATTAAATCGATCTCTGTGCCTATAATTGAATTTAGGACCACCCAAGATTGCTAGGTCTCATGTCCACAGGCCAGAAGTAAATGTAAATTTTCTCTGGAGGAAAATAATGTTATCTTTGCCCTCTAACTGTTGCATCATTTCATATAGATTATGTCAAATTCAATAAAAACCAAAAACACAACATGACAAGACAATATCATGAAAACAGACAGAAACAATAGACAGTGAAGAAAAAACAACAGGTGATTCATATGCTACTTTAAAACAACTAAGCTGAATATCTTTAACCATTTTGAATAAAAATATGCATGCCATATTCCAGGTATACAGAAAGTTCAGTAGAGAATTGTAAACTATTTAAAAGTGGAAATTACTCATCTAAAAAATACAATATCCAAAAGTAAGTACTGGCTTTTTTGTTTGTTTTGGTTTCAGTTTATAGCACTTGAAGTAGCCAAAGAGAGAAATAATAGACTGAAAATTATAACAGAGTTTATGTTAAAGGTGTCAGAATAAAGAGTAAAAAAGGATTTAAAAATACAGCAAAATAAGTAGTAGAAGACATAGAGGATATAGTGAGACATTCTTAGCTATTCGAAAGAGTAAATGAGGCTGTGATGGTTAGTTTAATGGCTCAGCTTTACTTGGTTACTGTGTCCAGTCGTTTTGCCAAGCAAGCACCGGCTGATTGTTGCTGTGAGGGTATTTTGTAGATGGTTTTAAATCATTAGTCTGTTGAAGCATCTACCACTGATTACTTCTACAGTCAACAAATGAGGGGAGTCTCCTTTCCAATCATTTGGAGGCCTAAAGCAAGAACTGAACATTTCACTAGTTAGAAAGAAGAATTTCTAACTACTTCAGCCAGCTGGCTTCTCCTGGGTAAGTCAACTTCCCCTCCATCAAGTTTCCAACTCACAGCCTGCCCTGCAGAATTCAGACTTGCCAGTCCTTATTCTTCATAGTAGTGTGCGCAAAATCCTATAATAATCTTTTAATATCTACATATTTATATACCTCTGTCTCTATTTCTGTGTCTATATCCATACCTTTGTCTTCTCAGTTCTGTTTCTCTGGAGAACCCTGTGTAAAGCAAGCGGTATTTGAAGAGACCTAAGGTACTTCAAAGACTGATGCAGAACATTAGGCCAAAGCTACACGAGAGACCACAAATAACATGCTGTATAAATCCAAAGAAGACCACATTTGGGATATCACTGTAATATTTCTGAAGACTTACAACAAAGAGAAAAATCTTTAAAGTACTCATATAGAGAAAATGCATTATTTTCAGGAGACTAACAATAAGATTGACAACTAACTTCTCAACAGAAAAGCAAATCCAGAAGACAATGGTAATAGCCACAAACAGGCTTCTATGCTTACTGAAAATATCCTTCAACAATTAAGGTAAAATCAAGACATTTTCAGGTGAACAAATTTTAAAAGAATGTGTTAACTGATAACATGCATTAAAGAAAACACTAAAAGGGTCATTTTTATCCAGAAGGAAAATGAGACTGAATGGAAGCTCAGAGATGAAAGAAAGAATAAAAATAATAAAGGTTTATATATATGAATATTTCCTTATAGAACATTATTTATATAGTATAGTGAGGTTTAAAATATAGAATTAAAATACATACCAATCACGAATAATAGCTCATAAGTAAAGAGTAAATGGAATTAAAGTCTGCTTATGTTCTGCCATTTCCAGGAAGAAGTAAAAGACAAATTTATAAATAGAATTTAAAAGTGCAGGATATATGGTATAATCTCTATGGCAATCATCAAAAGTAATAGTAAAAGGGTTTATAACTTCTAGGTTCTCAAAGAAGGAAAACAGACAAAAAGAACAAATAATATATGAGAAGGAAATAAGGAGAGCAAAATAAACACAGTACAGGTGAGATATATAGGAAGCAAATATTAAAGTGTCATATTAAAACATTACCTGAGTAATTACCATAAATGCTCCAAATAAAAGCAGAGTCTAGACTAGGTCTTGAAAATTCCAACTAGATTCAGCTTACATTTACAATGTAAGGACATAAAAAAGTTGAAAGTAAAAGGATGGAAAATATATAGTAACCAAGAAACTTGATAGCATTATATTAATATCATAAAAATGGACTTTAAGGCAAAAATAATTATTACCTATAAAGAAGGGCATTTACCATGATAAAAGAGCTAATTCACCAGAAAGATATCATAATTCTAAATTTTCATGTACCTTATAACAAAGTCTGAGAATATATAAAGTAAAAAGTTGAATTTAAAGGATAAATGACAAATTCACAATTACAACAGATTTAACATAGCCTTTGCAATAACTGATAGGATAAGCAACCAAATATCACTCAGGATCCAGAGTAGTTTCATAACATGATGAACAAACCTGCTTTATTGATATGTAGAGAAAGCATTGCACCCAGCAACTGAGAAATACATTGTTTTCAAATACATAAGTCTATTTAAAAATGATAACATCATAAAGCAAGTCTCAACAGCTGATACAGTACATGTACTCTGATTATAAAGTAATCAACTTAGAAATAAATAATAGAAATTTAATTAGAAAAGTCCTTTGTATTTGGAAATCAAGTAGGTCACTTTTAGGTAATATCTTGACTGGGACCTTCAGAAATTAGAATCAAAGGCAAGGCTTAGCTACTAACGTTTTATTGCAAGATACAGTCTTAAGGTATGAGAATGACAGAAAATGCAAGTAACATGACAAAGAATGAAAAAAAACTGGCTTCTGCTTCTCAAGTCAAAAAGAACACAGATATTGGTTATGTGGAAATCTACTGATAGGCCATACAAAAATATTATTTATATTTTGGATGCCTCCTGGCTTCTATTTTCTCACAGGTAAAAATTCATTCCACAGAAAATTTATTCCCCAAAACTTGAGGGTCTCTTCATTTCCCCACTTCAACAGTCTTTGAGAAGGCCACTTGAGTCTGTAAGTCAGGGTTTCTTAACCAGGTGTCCATGATCTTGAACTGAAGTTCAAAGAAGCATATTTTATAGGGACATGTTGGTGTATGTGTGATATATTTATTAAATAATACACAGTATAGTGTAGACTTGGTATGGTGTCAGTGGTTTTTACCTGACTGGCAAAAGGGTCATTGTAACAGAAAAGGTTAAGAACCCCTGCTGTAAGTGGTGGGAGAATCTCTCAGGGCATTGGCTTCAGGCAGTAGAACCATATGACATTGAAGGATTTGGTGACCTTGGCAGTGGTTTAGTCAGTGTAAGCAGTCAATGGTGAGACCGAAAGAATCTAAGGCTGCAGAAAAGATGGTCTAATCCAAAACACCGTGGAACACAGAAGAAATCAAAATGAAAATTAGAAAATACTATGAAATGCAATGATGACAATAATATGACAAAATAAAATAAAATATAACAAAATAATTGTGGGATGCATAGGGGTTAATTTTCTAATTTTGGCTGTGATGAAATACCTTGTTTCACCAAAAACAATGATAAAATCCCAATTGGACACATAGAACAACTAGCCGAAGCATTGTGGGGCAATCACATTGGCCTGGACTTGATGGGACAAGAGTAGAAAGAGAAAGGAAACACTGATGTGAGATGGGGCTTCTCTAGAGCTTCTTTTTTTTTTAAGATTTATTTTTATTTTTTAATTTCTCCTGCCACCCATTGTTTCACTTGCTATCTGCTTTCTGTGACTGTCTGTTGTGTTTTCATCTTCTTTTTCAGGAGGCACTGGGAACCAAACCAGGGTCCTCCCATGTGGGAGGGAGATGCCCAATGGCTTGAGCCACCTCTGCACCCACTTGCTGTGTCTCTCATTGTATTTCCTCATTGTGTCTCTTCATTGCATCATCTTGTTGCATCAGCTTGCTGTGCCAGCCTTTTGCATCAGCTCACTGTCTTGCTTGTCTTCTTTTGGAGGTACCAGAAACCAAACCCAGGACCTCCCATGTGGTGGATGGGTGCCAACTGCCTGAGCCACATCTACTTCCCTTCTCTAGAGCTTTTAATAGTCACAATTGCAACAATTCTGGCTGTGATACATAGAGACTAAACAAAGTGGTGGTAAAGCTTTCAATAGTCTCAAACTGCTGGTGGGACAAAAATTGTATTTCAGGGTCAAGGAGTTAAGTGTTTCAGAGGCCAAGGTTCAGGAGAAATGAAAGTAACAGCATTGACCACAACACATTCTGTTGCTTTTGCCCTTGAGGTTTTTTCAGAATTCTAAATTGTTCTGTGACTAGAGTTCAAGAAATGAAGAAGAAAGCAATTGAAGAGAAGCTAAAAACCTAAGCAGAGCTCTGGCAGTCTCACATGGCTACAGAGGCAAAAATTTGAGTGCAGGGCCTGCCAAGGAGGCTGGATGAAGGTAAACACCCCAGGATTTTAGTTGAGACCCTTTGAATTGAGGGTAAACTAGAGAAAGACCTTCAAAAAGTCTGAAATCTGGGGAGCGGACTTGGCCCAGGTTTTAGGGTGTCCATCTACCACATGGGAGGTCTGCGGTTCAAACCCCGGGTCTCCTTGATCCGTGTGGAGCTGGCCCATGTGCAGTGCTGATGCGCGCAAGGAGTGCCACACAGGGGTGTCCCTGCGTAGGGAAGCCCCATGCACAAGGAGTGCACCCCATAAGGAGAGCCACCCAGCGCGAAAGAAAGTGCAGCCTGCCTAAGAATGGCGCCGCCCACACAGAGAGCTGACACAAGATGACGCAACAAAAAAAGAAACACAGATTCCCGTGCCGCTGATAACAAAAGAAGCGGACAAAGAAGAAGACACAGCAAATAGACACAGAGAACAGACAACTGGGATGGGGGGGTGAGGGGGAAGGGGAAATAAATAAATCTTAAAAAAAAAAAGTCTGAAATCTAGACTGGGTCCATCACAATACCTCATCTGTTTATACTCTGCTGGTCAGAAGAAGACTAAAACCTATTTAGAAGAAAACAACATCATAACTCCTCCATAACCTATGTAATTTTTCATATCTATTGACAATAATTCAATAAAAAATTACTAGACATTTCAGGAGACAAGACCAAATGATTGAACACTAAACGAAAAGAATGATCTACAGGTAATCCAGTTGTTGGAACTAAGAGACAAATGTTCTCTTATGAAAATGGTTTCTCATTAAAAATAAATAAATGACAAAATGGAAATTTTCATCAGAAAACTAAAATCTACAAAGAGTGAATTCTAAATTCTAGAATTGAAAAATGCAATATTGAAATTAAGAGCTTAATAACAGTAGAACAGCAGGTTAAATGCTGTTAAAAGCTATAGAAGAGAAGATTTGTTTACTAAAAATAAGGAAGTAAAAATATATAGATTAAAGCTCTGAGAAAATAGTTTTGAAAATACAGAATACAGTGCACATCATATGGGACACAGTGGAAAGGTCTAAAATCAGTAAAATGAAAATAAGTACCTTGCAAATCCCAAAATTGTATGGAATAATATCATTAACACATTTATAGACGATAACTAGCAACTGTGTATATACACAAAAGAATTGAAAGCAGGACTCAAACTTGTAATTGCACACAATTGCCAAAAGATGGGAGCCACCCAAGCATCCATCAAATGATGAATGGATGAACAAAATGTGGTATATACACACAATAGAATGAAGAATGAAAAAGAATAAGAATGAGTTATGACACATGCAACAATATGGATGAACCTTGAAGACATTAGGTTGAATGAAATAAATCAGACACAGAAGGACAAATGTCATATGATCTCACTTACAAGAAAAAATTAGAATATGCAAATTCATTGAGTCAGGAACTAGAGTAGAGATTACTAGTGGCTGGGATGGGGGTAGGGAACGAAGAGTTTTTATTGCTTAATTGTCGCAGAGTTTCTGTTTGGGCTGATGTAAAAGTTTGTAATGGAAGTTGATGATGGCACAGCATTGTGAATGTAGTTAACGCCACTAAATGGTGTAGTTGAAAGTAGTTAAAATGGGAAACTTTAGGTTTTATATATATGTTACCAGAATAAAAAAATCCAAAACCATAGACTGCACAACACAATGAACTCTAAGATAAATTATGGACTAAGTTTAATAGTATATTTGTTTCAACAATTTTAACAAGAAATACGACACTAATGCAAAGTGCTAATAATAGAGAAAACTGTGTGTTTAAGGAGGGGTGTACATGGGAACTTTGTACTTTCTGCATGATTTTTCTGTAAACTTACATCTCTAGTTTTAAAAAAAAGCTTAGAAGAGTGCCTGACACCAGGTAAGTACTCGGTAATGTTACCATTAAATAAAAATGGCATTTTCTTTGTTAAAAATCATACAAATATTGTATGAACTAATTAAAATAAGCAAACTTAAAGAGTTAGAATCTAAAATATTGGTTAGCAGGAGATAGACTGAGGTTAGAGAATGGGTATTTGATGCTTAACTTGTACAGAATTTCTATTTAGGCTAAGAGATTTAGAAATGGAAGGTGGCGATGGTAGCACATTATTGTGAGTGTAATCCACAGCACTGAACTGCAGAGGTGAATATGGTTAAAAGAGGAAACTTTAGGATATATTACTAGAACAAAAATTAAAAGATAAAATATAGGAGTATAAAACACAGTGAACCCTACTACAGACAATGGGCTATAGATAATAGTACAAGAACATTCTTTCATGAATTATAACAAATGCATGATGCCAATCCAAGGTGGTAATAATAGGGTAGTACATAGAAGAGGTGGCATTGGATTGGGAAAAGTGGACATGGTGGACGATGGGTATGGGGAAAGGCAGGAAGAGATGAGAGGTGGAGGCGTCTTTGGGACATGGAGCTGCCCTGGATGGTGCTTCAGAGGTAATCACCGGACATTGTAAATCCTCACAGGGCCCACTGGATGGAATGGAGGAGAGTATGGGCCATGATGTGGACCATTGACTATGAGGTGCAGAGGTACCCAAAGATGTACTTACCAAATCCAATGGATGTGTCATGATGATGGGAACGAGTGTTGTTGGGGGGGGGAGAGGGGAAAAAAATAAAAAAATAATAGGGTAGTATATGGGGAAAATACATCTAATGTAAGTAATGGATAATAGATAGAGCTGTTTTAATAATCTTTGATTAATTGTAACAAAGATAACAGTACAATTGTATAAAAAGTGCTGTCATCAATAGTAACAAATGTTCCACTGACACAAGGTGTTGACCAGTGGATAGGGCGTCCATCTACCACATGGGAGGTCCGTGGTTCAAACCCCGGGCCTCCTTGACCCATGTGGAGCTGGCCCATTCGCAGTGCTGATGTGCGCAAGGAGTGCCCTGCCACGCAGGGGTGTCCCCCGCTTAGGGGAGCCCCATGTGCAAGGAGTGCGCTCTATAAGGAGAGCCGCCCAGCACGAAAGAAAGTGCAGCCTGCCCAGGAATGGTGCCGCACATGGAGAGCTGACACGACAGGATGACACATCAAAAAGAAACACAAGTTCCTGTGCCGCTGACAACAAAAGAAGCGGACAAAGAAGATGCAGCAAATAGATACAGAGAACAGACAACTGGGGTGGGAGGGGAAGGGAGAGAAATAAATAAATAAATAAATAAATCTTTAAAAAAATAACTGGCAACTTTGCATTCTGGAGGCAGGAAAATATCTTTCAAAAGTGAAGGTACAATAATGGTCTTTTTCAGATGATCAAATCCTGAGTCTTCATGGTCAGCATACACACAGAAAGGAAAACTAAAGGGAGTTCTTCAGGCAGAAGAACTGTCTGGTCAAGTGTTAAAGGGCAGTTTGCCTACCACAAATTTGTTTTCAGAATAAGCCAAAATCTTGCTGACAGCTAAAGAGAGGATTGAATTTGGCAACATGGTCTTCACTGATAGCTTTGATAAAAGCTAAAATTGTGTAACTTTGATAAGGATTGTTTTGGCAGAGATAGGGGGCAAAGCCAAACTGAAGTGGACTCAGGAGAAAATGGAGAGGAAAGAGAGACACAATATCCTCATGTGCACAATAAAGGAAATAAACAGAGTGGGTTCCAGTGTACAGGTCAAGGAAAGAACCTTAGGTAAGTATGTGTAATATGGGCAGTCCAAAGGTTTATTGGTGAGGATTAAGGAGCTAATCAAGTAAAATACCCATGCATTTGTACAAAGTCTTTGCTCATTGAAGTGTAACTATTCTTATTTCTATAATATAAAAATCCTTCCAAAAATCTAATGAGTTTTGTGCCAGTGAGATATTTATTTTACAGAGGAGGAAACTGTGTAATGAAGTGAATCTCCTAGGTTTGTTGCACTGCCTCACTTTCCAGCAGACCTTACAGAATGGGCAGATTAGCATAATGGAAAAATTGCAGGTCATGAAACATAGAGGATTTGGATTTGTGAAACTTTAATAATGTGGTCTTTAAAACTCAATTATAACTTCAGCTCTTCATGCAGAAAATAGAGATAATGACACTGTTCCTACACAAAGTGCTGAGAGAATTAAATAAGATCCCAAATGGTGGTGCATTGATGGAGGGGTGTTGTTTGGGGATTCTGCACATGTGCATGATTATTTTATAAGTTTACAACGTCTGTCATAAAAAATACATATTTAAAAAATAATAATAGGGTGGGTTGGGGGAAAAACACACCAAATGTAAGATAAGGACTATGATTAGTAGTAAGATTTTGACAATATTCCTTCCTAATTTGTAACAAACATTTCATGACAATGCAAGGTGTTGGTGGAGGGTTGATGTATGGGACCCCTATATGATATTATGCATGTTTGCTTTGTAAGTGCACAACTTTCACTACACACTTAGTTGTTTATGTAAGTTCATATATAAATGATATAAAGATAAGAATAATAGGGTTGGTGGGGGGAAAATACTTTGGTTAGTAGTAATATTTTGACAATGCTCTTTACTCATTAGTTAAAAAGGTTTAACAACAATGCAAGTTATTGGTGGTAGGGTGACTTATGAGAGTCCTGTATGATGTTATATATGTTTGTTTTGTAAGTTCACAACTATTATTATATACTTATTGTTTATGTATGTTTATGTATGAATGATATGCTTCAATAAATTAATTTTTTTAAAAAAGATCCAAAATTTTAAAAAAATTATAAGCTGTTTGACATTTTTTGAAAGGGGACTACACAGCTGGAACAAATCTCTTTCTCAGTTGTAAAAATATTACTGAAGAAAATGAGTTTGGAGTTTTACTTTTGTTAACATGAGGACTGAATGCCTGCAGACAAAATGAAGACAGCAATTATTATAGGGGACATCATGAAAGAAATGATTTGACATCCTAGAGAAAATTGTATTTGTGAATCAGTACCAAAGAGAAAAGGGCAAAGTAACATAGAAAGTCATGGAACTCCAACCCAAGGTGTGTAGTGGAAAATATGGAACCTAGGGAAACACCAGAGACTGGAGGGCAGGTGGTGGCGACACAACAGCTATGAACAAGATATCATTTCTGGAAGATTACCTAATGGGAGATTGAAAAGGAATGGAGGGAAGCGGACTTGGCCCAATGGATAGGGCATCCGCCTACCACATGGGAGGTCCACGGTTCAGACCCCAGGCTTCCTTGACCTGTGTGGAGCTGGCCCATGTGCAGTGCTGATGCGCACAAGGAGTGCCCTGCCACGCAGGGGTGTCCCCGCGTAGGGGAGCCCCATGCGCAAGGAGTGCACCCCATAAGGAGAGCCGCCCAGCGCGAAAGAAAGTGCAGCCTGCCCAGGAATGGCGCAGCACACACGGAGAGCTGACTCAACAAGATTATGCAACAAAAAGAAACACAGATTCCTGGTGCTGCTGATAAGGATAGAAGCAGTCATAGAAGAACACACAGCAAAGGGACACAGAGAGCAACGGAGGAGGGGAGGGGAGAGAAATAAAAAACAATAATAATAAATCTTTAAAAAAGAAAAAAGAAAAGGAATGGAGACTAGAGTGAATATGTAAATCTAATATAGGGGAAAGAAACCAGGGTCCAGGTAAAAGAAAAAGTATAGGGTAGATTTCAGAAACTATCCAGCTGTCAATCAAGCTGCCAATCTTTAAGTTCTCATTAGAAATACTATTTCTTTTACTTTCTTAATTAGTGTTCTTCCTTTAGTGTTCTAATTTCCTAAAATGCTCAAGTTGGAAACAAGAATAAATGGAGACTTGAAGTAGACTCTCTGGACATTTTAGTCCTAGCTGACACTTTTTATACTATGAATGAATGAACGAATGAATGAACGAATCCAATGACAAGAAGGATACTCATGTACAGGGAAGTAGAGCCCAGAGAAAGGGCTTAAGATAAAAGGATAAATAAGGTGAAGCCACTTTGTCCAGGCCAAGGCTTTCCAGTAGTTTAAGTAGAAAGTAGAATGAAGTGAGAAGTTGGGAAACAAAATATGGAAGTTGGCAGTTTCTTAAGCAATCTTTAAGATTCGTTTTCAGTGTTTTGAAACTTAGATCACACATTCATTTGCATGCTGAATAGAGGATACTAGAATTGCAGGTTTCCTGCTAAAGTATGCACCATGCTCGAATCACTCTCCCAATTATCACTGCTCACCTTCTAAGGGTTCCACACTTTGGGAAAAAAGAAAAAAGAGAACAAACCTAAACATGAACTGAGGAATCTCTGGCTCTGTTGGGAATTTTCCACGTATTATGACATGGTATACTGTGTAGGAATATGATACCAAATTTGGAGAAAATCATTCCTCAAATTCAAGAGAACAAACATTGTTCAAGTAAGCTTCTTCGAGCACTTGTGACAAATAGGTTTATTAAAGTGTTGATACAAGGTTTGAACTTACTTCCTTCTTCAAATTCTGCCCGTTTCTCTGCTTTGTCAGTTTTCCTTTTACCTTAGCCTCCTGGTGGATAATTTCTTGGTATTTTCACTGGCCATGCTCACCTCTCTGTTACTTTCAACGTATATTTTCTTCTTCCTGTGCTGTGAATGCCACATGCTTTTGATCTTCCCTAGATTCTTGTTTCCTTGGCAATTTCAGCACCTTCTTTGGCCTGAGCTTTGTCTCCTTAAATCTCCTCAGATTCTCCTGCTTCAAGCTCTAGCAAAGAGTTTAGTTCCCCTTGTTTTTCAATAGAATTTCCACAATTGGGGAATCAGATGTTAATTTCAGAACTGGTACAAGTGTAAGATTTGATATTTAGGTGGTATTATCCTACTGAGGAAATGACCATGAACAAATAGTGCATTTCCTATAATGCGAACTGTCTTTTCAATGTGATTTTTTTTTAAGGTATCAGGCTGGGGATTGAGCCTGTGTGAAGCCGGTGCTCAACCACTGTGTCACATAGACTCCCCTGAGTTGTTTTTGTTTGTTTGTTTCCTTGTTGTTAGTGTGTTTCTAGGAGGCACTGGGAATGAACTCAGGATCTCTTGTGTGTGAAGCAGGCACTCAACAGCTTGAGCCATATCGGCTCCCCTCAACGCGATTATTGTATGTACTATGTCACTTCACTTTCTTTCATGACGTGGGGAGTAACCCATTGCCTCGTGATTTACTACAAATATTATGAAACATCGTGCATGATTGGCATAATGCAAATTTGTGATGTCAACAATTTGTAGGAGAAGGTGATGTATTCAAGAAATTGTGTCTGAACATTTAGCTATGTATTTGGAAAAAATTGTTAGATCCCTACCCCATTCTCTCCTCTATACATGTACACATCCATACATTTTGTCATTTTGTTTCCAGAAAAATAGAAATGTAAAATCATAAACGTATAGAAGAAAATATTAGAGAATATTTGCATAGTTTATCATGGAAAAGATTAGCAGATTGACCATAAGCTTAAAAATTTCTGTGTAATTAAAGACAAAAATAAAAATGTAACAGAAGATAAACCTGAAAAAGCTATTTAGAATATATATGGTAAATACACATGGCTACTGCAAAACTATAAGAAAAACAAAAATACCCTTTGAAAGCCATATGGTGAAGGTGGCAGAGCCACAAAATTGAAAGTGGTCTGGATTCTTAAATTACAACTTGGAAGAGAGCAACCTGCCTGTCAGCAACACCCACTTTGGACTTTCCATCAGTAAGAAATACACATTTGTTGTAGTGCACCATTGGATTTGGGAGAGGTTGTTAGAGTAAACATCCCCTTTACAGTTCCTTTTTGTTTTTAATGTTCCTATTGTCGCTTGACCCATTGTCCAACTTAGACCCCAGGTAGGGCTTCTACTTTAATTGATTTAGTTAACAATGTCGGAAAAAAGGAAATTATTTCCCTAGCACCTGAACCTCAAAATCAGAAGCCCTGTTGGGAAGGAAAAGAGCTAATATTCAATAGATTTGGGAGAAGCTATGGATGATAGCAAAACTTCCCTCCTGGGTTTACTGGTTTTCATTTTCCAGCAGTTTGTTTCTTGGGACACAGTCTTTCTGAAGCTCCTAGGAAGTCTCTGGGCTTTATACATTAGCCATTTCAGACTCAGCACAGGACGTGTGTTTTATATTTTGGGAGATATTTAGCAAATGTGGGCATAACCATGATGTTTATTTTTTTTACCTGATGGGATAGGAGCCTCTAAGCAAATGTGTGTGATTGCCAAAAAGTGAGTTACCTTTACTGCATGCCCAGTTGTGTGGTGGCCGAGTTCTGTCCCTCTCACTGTGGGTACGCTCTGTCCATTCCATCCACTTACTGACCTTGACATAGTCCGAACTGCTTAGCAAAATGAGCAAAGCTGTGGCAGGCCTCGCCTTGTGTGTCTTTCAGCTTCGTCAAGTGTGGCTCCCCACACGAAACCTGTGCTGTCAAAATCCACGCCTCTCGCTCTCGCTCCATTCCTTACACACGACGTCCTCTCCGCCAGGGCCCTTGTCCTGTTCTTCCTCCGCATCTTTCTCCTCAACCTATTGGACACCCCCTTTCATGTCACCGACTTGGTATATTTTGCCCATACACTCTTGCTTGGGGAATGTCATGGATTCAATTGTGTCCTCTTCCCTTCTCCCCCAGTACGTTGAAGTCCCAATCTCCAGTACCTCGGAATGTGTCCTTATGTGGGAATAGGATCATGAAGGTTGAAATCCAATGTGACTGATTAGAAGAAGAGGACCTCTGGGACTACTCAGGCAGACAGAGGAGAGAACACACGTGACAACAGAGGCAGAGAGCCCTCTAATTGACGCAAGCCACCATCAGAGTCCAGGAGGGTGGCATGGAATACCTTATTCCCTAGAGAATTCAGAGAGAGCATGGCCCTGCCTGCGTCTTGATTTCACACTGCTAGCCCCAAGGACTGCGAGGAAGTACATTTCTGTTAAGTCTTCCAATTTGTGGTACTTTGTAAGAGTAGCCCTAGGAGACTAAGGGAAAAAGCCATTATGATTTGCTTCATTGCACTCTCCGTATATGCTTATTGTAGCTAACACACACTGTGCTGTCATTATTCACACGGGGCTCCCTCCTGCTGGTGTTAGAGAGTAGAATAAAATATCCTGGGTAAGAGTTGATTGATTCAGAACTTTTATTAAGAGAAAGCAATCCACCAGGATAAAAGGAGGAAGAGTGATTTAGTTTGAGTTCCCCCAAAAGCAAACGCCAAGAGAAGAATTCAAGTGAGCCAAGTTTTTCTAGGAGGTGAAGAAAACACCAGCATGGGAGTGAGGAAGCAGGATAGGGAAGAGAAAGCAGCCAGTGTATGTTGTGGCCACAAGGGTGACTAGAGTTTAGTCTCTCAGGGACACTGGCCACCAGTGTAACCCCAGCCTCAGGGTCATCCCACCGCAGGGCAGGGTCTAGAGCACCCAACAGCATGATACATGTATACTTGACTCCAGATAGGACTAGCTGGCTGACCCAACGTTTCCTAATCGCCTTTTGTCTTGCTGGCTGGAGAAGCTGAATGCTCACTATCCCAGCCTTACTTCCAGACAGATTCATGTACTAGAATCCTGTCCTAGTCTAGAACATGAGCAAAAGGCTGTAGAAGGAATCTTAGTTTAAGTTTTCTTGCTAAAAGTGAGAGAGCATCTTGCAACTCTTCTGCCTCCTTTTCCTTCTTGAATGTGCACCCTGAAGCTCTCTAGCTCACCGTTATGGAGAGGCCAAGGGAATCACGGAGATTCTGATCAGACCCAGGGAACAAAAGCCAATAATCATTGGCTGCTGGACTTCATGATACCTGAGGAAAAGAATTCCTCATTGGTTGAAGGAGTTTTTGGTTAGTCATTCTGTTACTTACAGCTGAGAGCATTGCTGTCTGAGACATCTAGCCATTAAGCAATTCTAACAGATTAAGGATGATAAGCTGCATCCATGCTTGAATGTCGAACATAGAATCATTTGTAATTGTGGGAAAACAGTAAGGAACATGGTTTGAAGCTGAAATGTTTCCATAATGCAGACTACAAGTGTGAGCCTTGACTAGATGGAACACCATCTGGTCAGCACGAAAAAATGTGAGGAGGCATTTGAACTTTGTATGACCTGTACTTTATTATTGTAAATGTTGCACCTGTCCCTTATTATAGTAAATAACAAAGAGCTGTGTGTAAGTTCCTAAATAAATACGAAGTGGAAACTAGGGTTGAGGCTCTCTGTTTCAGAAGCTGTGAGTCCCCTGGTCCCATCTTTATTTCCTCTCTTGTGTCTTTCTTTCTGTCCTTTTATTTCCTCAGTTCTGTGTTGCCTTCCCTTCGTGCAAACCTATTGCTGAGCTGGTCTCAGCATGTAATAAATACAATGAACTAAAATATGTCTAAAAACAATTCCGGATATGGGAAAAAAAAGCATTCCTCAGACAGCTGCATACCAGATGCTCGGGGACATGCTATTTGCTCAAGAAATGAAGTCACGTATGGAATAGCAGCAGCAATTGAAGTAGCCATCTGTTAAGTTTACAGTAATCCTCTGTCATTCTCCAACATCCATTTGTCTTCTGTGCAATCCAGACATAGGTGTGTTGAATGGGTATGTTGTAGGAATCACCAATCCTACATCTCCTGGAAAGAAGTATGGATTTTGGTTTACTATTTTTGTAGGTAAAGCCATTTCTAGTGGCTTTCTCTTGGCATTTCCTACAATAATAGCCTTCATCCATGTGTCAGAGACCAACGAGAATTCTACCAGTTTCTGGGTACATATGTGAAGATTATGCATTGCAGAACTGGGAAAATAACCACATGGCCCTCTATAAGATGGATCTGAGAGAAAACTCTCTTGATCATCTGTCCTCCATAAGTCCCTGCTCTAAGCACTGGACCACAGTGACATTTTGGTCACCAGGAATTAATGTCAGTTCAAAGCAAGAGTTCAATTGCTTCAAATGATTATATCCCTCCCTCACTGTAGGTTCTTCAGGTTAGTGGCTATAAATCACCTTGGGAAAAGCTGGGAGGAAGACTAACCATATAAAGTTTTGGCTGTGAAGTAGGGTCATTTTCAAGGGGACCCAAAATCCCCTTGACTCAGGGGGCTCTATGTTGTGAACTGACTAGGAATGGATTGGGGCCATGACACTGTTGTGGTAACTAGAGTAGGATTTCTATTCATTAGAATAGAAATGAATTATTCTATTCATTAGAATAAGATTTTCTTATTCATTAGAAATAAGATTTTCTGCTGACACAGATCAAATAAGACTTTAGTAGACTACCCATCTAGTCTAGGCCTAAGGACACCATACTAACACTATGGATGTTTTGTTAATCATAGTGATCTACTGCTTTGGCTCTGCTGTGTGTTTTTTTTTTAAGATTTATTTATTTATTTATTTATTATCTATCTATCTATCTATCTATTTATTTATTTATCTCCCCTTCCCCCCAGTTGTCTGTTCTCTGTGTCTATTTGCTGCATCTTCTTAGTCCGCTTCTGTTGTTGTCAATGGCACCGGGAATCTGTGTTTCTTTTTGTTGCGTCATCTTGTTGTGTCAGCTCTCCGTGTGTGCGGCGCCATTCCTGGGCAGGCTGCACTTTCTTTCACGCTGGGCAGCTCTCCTTACGGGGCGCACTCCTTGTGCATGGGGCTCCCCTTCACGGGGACACCCCTGCGTGGCAGGGCACTCCCTGCGCGCATCAGCGCTGCGCATGGCCAGCTCCACACGGGTCAAGGAGGCCCGGGGTTTGAACCGCGGACCTCCCGTGTGGTAGACGGATGCCCTAACCACTGGGCCAAGTCCACTGCCTCTGCTGTGTATTTTGATAACTATTCCACCTTGTCATTGCAGATTCGGGAACTCCTCTTGGTTGTTGCTAGCCTAGGATCCCATCATCTTATTGTGTTTAGGAAACCCAATTCAATAGTAGTAGTTCCCACAATAAGTTTTTTGGTTTTTTTTTTAAGATTTATTTATTTATTTATTTATTTCCCCCCCTCCCCCAGTTGTCTGTTCTCCACAATAAGTTTTGACTAGAGAGGAGACACCTCAGAACTCTTCAAGGATGTTGGGCTCTGCTCATGAATTTTTTATTCAAAGATTTATTTTTTATTTATTTCTCTCCTCTTCCCCCCTACCCCGGTTGTCTGTTCTCTCTGTCCATTTTGGTGCATGTTCTTCTTTTGTCCGCTTCTGTTGTTGTCAGCAGCACGGGAATCTGTGTTTCTTTTTGTTGTGTCATCTTGTTGTGTCAGCTCTCCGTGTGTGCAGCACCATTCCTGGGCAGGCTGCACTTTCTTTCGCGCTGGGCGGCTCTCCTTATGGGGTGCACTCCTTGCGTGTGGGGCTCCCCTACACGGGGACACCCCTGCGTGGCATGGCACTCCTTGCGCGCATCAGCACTGCACATGGGCCAGCTCCACACGGGTCAAGGAGGCCCGGGGTTTGAACCGTGGACCTCCCATGTGGTAGACGGATGCCCTAACCACTGGGCGAAGTCCGCTTCCCTGCTCATGAATTTATTTCCCATGGACATGGTGAGATATCTTTTAACACTTATTAGAATGGCCACTAATAAAAAGTCAGAAACTGCACGTGTTGAAGAGACTGTGGAGAAATAGGGACACTTATTCACTGTTGGTGGGAATGTAGAATTGCACAACCACTTTCCCAGGGTGGTAAACGTGTCTTATTTTATAAATCAGCTCAACTATTCTAATCTTCCTGTGTATTTGGTTATGTTCCTCTCCAGTAAATTAATGAGGTTTGGACATTTCATATTCACTTACTATTGGTTGTTTATTTGTGTCCATATTTCAGCCAACCAACCAAGGCAATGGTTAGAGCTATTCTTAACCCCTTGAATTAAAATTTTGAATCCAAAATTTCTACTTAATAAATTTGTTCTGATCTAACTTTAAATTCTTTTCAAAGTGATCTCATATACTTTGAAGTCACTACCTCATGTATTTGTCAGGTTTCCGTAAGTATAGATTGACAAAATCATGCAATACATTTGTTAGTGTCATACCTCTTCTCTGGTCACATTTTGTATCTCATTCATTGGGGCCTGCTGAGACCTGAATCTGAGAGAGATTGCCAGTGTCTTGCAAGGCACCTACCCTAAAGAAGCATCACAAATTCTCCAGACAAGGGAAGACTGACTTCCTCAGTTACAGAGGGGAAGGCTGCCTCTACCGGCAAGAAAGGCTTGCCAGAATTTATGGGTTTTACGTACACATCTTCATCAGAATCTGCGTATGTGTTACCTTTCTAATTTTGAGAATCCCTTTCCTCCCAAATCAATGCCTGAAATATAACAGGAGACCGTTGTAATTCGACTATGCATTTGGGTTTGGTTTTCAGAAACTGAGTCCTGTGGCTATGAAAAATAAAGGAATTTTTCAAGACATTCATAGAAGCCTTCAGACCTTGAGCTAATAATTTAAAGCCTTTCTCCAAGATACACAGTTCAGTGAGAGGCAACCAGCCCACCACATTATACTCTTCATTTTTACTGAAATATTCTGTGGCAGCAAATACTTTTTCACCCACAGCCCTGTCTTCTGTAGGCAGTTAATTACAGGGATCGGTAGATAATGATTTGAGTAAATATTTTGCCACTCACTGCCATTAACTGCTAGTTCCCCTCTACCACTGAAAATAGGGCCATGAAATGCCTTTAAATATAATTGTATCAGAAAAACCAATCCCAGGGAACCCAGAACCAATTCTGAGAACTCATCTTATTCAGTTTCTCTGGAATTCCTTTGATTATATAATGTCCCTCTTTGGGTTTTTTTTTTCGCATTATTACTATTTGTTTTGATTTCTATAGTGTCTGATATTCATATAGCCATGTTTTAGTTTGCTAAAAGCTGCTGGAAGCAATATACCAGAAATGGGTTGACTTTTACAATAGAATTTATTAACTTATAAGCTTACAGTGCTGGCACTAAGAAAAATGTCCAAATCAAGGCATCAAGTCAAGCTCTGCTCATAGCTTGGCTGCTGGCCATCCTGGGCTCCGCGTGTGGCAGGGCACAGCGGCTCTGTGCTTTGCTGATTGTGGCCTTCGCTTCCAGGACCTCTTTCTCAGCATCTCAGGGTTTCTCTTTGTCTCTGTGGGTTTTTTCCTGTGTCTGTGTCTTTTTATTCTTCCATTTATAAAGAACTCTAGTGAGAGGATTAAGACCCACCTTGGGTCATGCCCTACTGAAGTGATCTAATCAAAAGGAGGATCCCTTAACTGATATAACCTAATCAAAAATTCATAGTAGGTTCAATTTAAGAGCACAATTTTCTGGGTTCCACAAAAGACACATACCAACACAAGCCATAACAGCTTTCTTACATTTATTTGTGTAGTAATATTTTTCCATCCACTTACTTTTTTAATAGAAGGGACTTTATTATATTTTGTAAGTTCTTAAAACTTTTTATTTTGAGATAATTTCACACTTACAAGACAGTTGCAAAAATAATACAAATTCCAAACAGAGAATTCCAACATACTCCCACTTTCCCAGATACCCAGATCCACCAATTCTAACATTTTGCCATATTTGCCTTTGCCATTTATGCTATCTATCTATCTATCTATCTATCTATCTATCTATCTATCTATCTATCTATCTATCTATCTATCATCTATTTTCTGAAACTTTGAGAGCAGGTTGCACACATCACACTCCTTAAACAAATAATGCTACCATGTACATTTCCTATGTACAAGAATATTCCCTTAGGTAATCACCGTAAGTGCAGGTATCAAATTCAAGAAATTTAACTTTGATATAAATCTTACAACCTATTTTTCAAAATTTTCTTATGTCCCAGTAATGTCCTATGGGCCTTTCTCCTCCATTCTTAGATCCCATTCAGGAATAAGTATTGCATTTAATTGTTATTACCTCTGTAGTTTCCCTTTCTTTTTGTAAATTGTAGAAATACATACAGCATAAATCTTTCCATCCCAACCCCTCCCAAGCATATTATTCAGAATCATATTCACAATGTTGCAGTACCCTCACCACCATCCTTTACTAGAGCTTTCCCTTCACTCCAACAGAAAACCTATATAGAAAATCCCTGCTCCCAACTCTGGCAACCTGTACTCTAATTTCTGTCTCTATGAGTTTGCATATTCTCTGGTATTTTCTCTCTCTCTCGCTCTCTTTTTTTTGGTAACAAATCACTTTTATCGATACATATTAATAAAACATACAATTAATTCGAAGTTTACAATCAATGGTATTCGGTATAATCACATAGTTTGTTTCATTAATAATAAATAAAAACAGACAAACAAACAAGAAAATTATTCACCTCTCAATCTTTCTCTGTTTTCCCTGCTCCACATAGCTGCTATTTCTGATTATTCTTGCACAATTATTTATTTATTAAGCAGTTTTATAGAGATATATTCACATACCATATGACCTATCCAAAGCGTATAATCAGTGGCTTTTGGTATAATCACAATGCTGTGCACTCATCACCACAAAAATTTTTAGAGTTATTTCATTACTCCAAAAAGAAAAACTCCACACCCTGAGCATTCCTTCCCCGATCCTACATAACCACTAATCTAATTTATCTTTGTAAATTGATTTATATTTACATTTTATATAAATGAAATCATACAATATGTAGTACTTTGTGTCTGGTTTCTTTCACATAATGGTTTTTTTCTGATATTAACATTTTGTGGTATTAACATAAATTTGTTTAGCTTCAAAGAAAAATGGTTTCATATATACAATATTACCCATATTCATATTTCATATGTGGCTTTACTATGCTATACAGTCCCATGTTACATTTTTTAGCTTTCCTTTTAGTAATATACATGACCTTGGACTTTCCCTTTAAACCACTTTCATTCTCACATAATAGTACGGCTAGTTATAAACATTACATTGGGTTTTCACCTTTTCTATTAATTTCAATGACATTTTCTTTGAGGTAACCATGGGGCTTAAATTCAACATCCTTAATCTATGAAAATTTCATTTGCTTTTATGCCAACTTGAATTGTATGCAAACACTATGTTTCCTATACCCCTCCAATCCACCCACCTCTATGTAGTTCTTGTCACAAAATATATATTTATGCATTATGAGTCCAAAACCATTGATTTATCATCACATTTTATGCATTTGCCTTTTAGGTATTGAAGAAAACTAAAAGTGTAATTACAAATAAAAAATTACAATAGTACTGGGATATATTTATCCATGCCATTATCTTTACCAGAGATCTTTGTATCTTCATGTAGTTTCAGTCAATTGCCTAGTGTTCTTTCCTTTCAACTTGCAAAGCTCCTTTTAGCATTTCTTTAGGGCCGCTCAAGTGATGACCAACTGCCTCAGCTTTTGTTTACTGGTAATGTCTTGATTCATCCCTCATTTTTGAAAGACAGTTTTGCCAGATACAGAATTCTTGGTTGGCAAATTTTTGCTTTCAACACTAATAAAAATGTCTTCCCCCTGCCTTCTTGCCTCCATGGTTCCTCATGGGATTTAATTTTATTGACAATCCCTTGTACATGACACTTTGCTTCTCTCTTGCTGCTTTCAGAATTTTCATTGTTTGGAGTTCAACAGTTTTATTATAATACACTGCCATGTGAGTCTATTTGGATTTATCCTGTTTGGAGTTTGTTGAGTGCCTCAGATGTATATATTCATGTCTTTCATTACATTTGGGACATTTTCAGATATTTTTCCTTTGAATATTCTCTCTGCCCCTTTCTTTCTTCTCTTTCTGGGACTCACATAATGTATATATGGTGTGCTTGGTTGTGTCCCACAGATTCCTCATTTTTCATTCATTCTTCCTTCTGTTCCTCAGACCAAATGGTTTCAATTGTCTTATCCTTAGGTTCACTGCATCTTTCTTCTGCCAGCTCCAATTTATTGTTGAATCCCTCAGAGATTATTTAATTTCTGTTACTGTGGTCTTCAGCTGTGTTTGGTTCTTTTTCATTATTGCCATCTTTCCACCGACGTTTTCTTTGTGTTCATCTATTGTTTTCCTGAATTCCTTTAGTTCTTTGTCCATGTGTTCCTTTAGCTCTTTGAGCATATTTAGCAACATTTTTTAAAAGACTTTTTCTGCTAAGTTCCAGACCTGGTCCTTGTCATTGATGATTTCTAATGCTTAATCTTCTTTGCCTGGGCCACTGCTTCCTGTTTGTTTGTATGCTATAATCTTTTTAGAAACCTGGACCTTTTTATATTTTAATTCATTATTTCTAGAATTTAGACTCTGAGGCATCTGTTTCCTAAGTCTGTATCCACTAGTGTGATAACAAAGCTTTCCTTGAATGGTAGCAGATAATAAAGAAAAAAAAAAGGAAAAATACACCTTTCACAGTCTTTGCAGATTGACTTGTGCCAGTGATCTCCTTTAGAGGTTGTTCATATAATGAGTTTAGAGAATATCTCCAGGCCAAAGTGCAGGGGCCTCCCTGGTCCTTTCTGAGCATGTGAATGTGGCTCTAGGAACTACCTTTAATACAAATACAAATGTCCCCTCTTCCTTAGGAAACACTGCACTGAGTGTTCAATAGTCAGGATCACTTATACGACTTGACGGCTCTCCCACAGCATTCTGCAGGAGAGCTCTGTGAACCACCTTCTAACCACAGGGCAAGTTCTGAGACAGTGAGTTTCAGGCCACCACCAGGCACATTGGGCCAGACACATATGCTCCCAGTGTGCACAAGGATTACTCTGCTTCCTCGGGAACCGGAACCAGATATCCACACTAGAAGCATGGGCCGCTCTGTCCCAAGCTGGTGAGGGGGGCGGGTAAGGGTGGGGGTCAGCTAGGGTCCCAGGAGATCCTATTGCTTTTAAGTGGTCTTTTATTTGATTTGGTGCTTGCCCTGATACTGCAGTCCTTTAACTGTTTTCTGGAGTTTTCAGAAAGACATTTCTGCCAATTCTTGCTGGTTGTTCACAGTTTCTGTGAGGGGACGGAGTCCAGAAGCTTCTCACTCTGCCATCTTGACTGGGGTGGGGCCTCTGCAAGGGACTTTATTATTTTTTTAAGTGAGTTCTTACAGCTCTTGATTATATCAAGCCATTTCAGGGATCTTTTCCTTCCAGCTAAGAAACTTGTAATACATTATGAAGAGGATGATAATGCTGAAACAAGATTATTGACTCATCATACTTAACTGTTTGATATTTTATTGAACACAAAGCAAGATGAAACATCTTTGCCTTCATTGTATACAACTGGAGCAGAAGCCTAGGAAGGAAAAGACTGGCACAGCTTTCCTTGGAGGGGAAGAGGTGAGCTACCGCTAGTCCTGTCCTGTGGGAAGATTAACCCATGTTTTGTCAGTTCGCATAACTCCTAGGATGGGTATCCTTCCAGTCATCCCACTCCCGGGCTTTTAGGAAGCACCAGGGATTGTACACGGAACCTCGTGTAACTGAAGCAGGTGCTCATTGACCTGTACCCACTCCATCCGTTTACTTTAAAAAAAAAACTTTTTTAAAAAGATACTTAGATTAAACAAACATCACATAAAAATATAGGGGATTCCCATATCTCCGGTCACCCCACTTCCCACATTTTCCCACATTAACAACATCCTTCACTAGTGAGATACATTCATTGCAATTGATGAACACATTTTGGATCATTGCTACTAAACATGGAATAAAATTTACATTGTAGTTCACACTCTCTCCAACCCAATTCTGTAGATTATGGCAAGATTTATAATGGCTTGTATCTGTCATAGCAATGTTATACAGGACAATTCACAAGTCCCCAAAATGCCCCCATATTACACCTGTTTTTCCCTCTCCCTGCCCTCGGAATCTCCAGTAGCCACTGCCTCCACATCAATGATATAATTTCTTCCATTGCAAGAATCACAGTAAGTCTATAGTAGAGTACAAGTAAGTCTACTTTAGTTTTAACCACCCATGTCTTTGTATTTAAAATGTGTCTCCTTAGGTGGCAAATAACTGGATTTTGCTTCTTATCCAGCCTGGCTATCTCTGCCTATTAACTGGAGTGTTTATTTACATCTAATGTGATTATTGACATAGTTGAATTTAATTCTCTTATCTTGCTATTTGTTTTTCATTTGTTCCTTTCCTATTTTGTTTCTCTGTTGCTCCTTTCCTGCCTTATTTTAAATTAATTAAATGTTTTTAGTTTCTATTTCATTTCCTCTATTGGCTTCTCAACCATGGAGAGCTATGTTATGCATATGAATTATGAGACTCAATATTGTTAAGATGCGCAAGCCTTCCATGTACCAGGAAAATATACTATCCTAAATACAGATGCCCTTACTGAAGAGCGTCTAATTCATACATTCTGAATATAAGGACTGAAATGATAACTGAGTAAACTCATCATGGTGATCAGAGATTTTCTTTTTTTAAAGATTTATTTATTTATTTCTCTCCCCCTTTTCCCCCCATTGTCTGCTCTCTGTGTCCATTCTCTGTGTGTTCTTCTGTGTCTGCTTGTATTCTCATCAAGCGGCACTGGGGATCTGTGTATTTTTCTTGTGTCAACTTGCTGTGTCAGCTCTCCATGTGTGTGGCACCACCCTGGGCAGGCTGTGGTTTCACATGGGGCAGCTCTCCTTGAGCAGGTGCCACTCCTTGTGCAAGGGACACCCTATGCAGGGACATCCCTGTGTGGGCCGGCACTCCTTGTGTGCAGCAGCACTGCACATGGGCCAGCTCATCACACAAGCCAGAAGGCCCTGGGATCGAACCCTTGGACCTACTATATGGTAGGCAGATGCTCCATCTGTTGAGCCACATCTGCTTCCCACGATTAGAGATTTCAGCACCTCTCTATCTGTAATTGATCAATAGATTCAATTCCATACAATAAAAATGCAGAATTTTTTTGGTGCATAAATTGACAAGGTGATTTTAAAGTTCATATGGAAAATCAAAAGTGCTGAAGTGACCAAAAAATTTGCAAAAGGAAACAAAGTAGAAGACTTACTCAACTTGGATATAAGATACTATAAAACTTCAGCAAGTAGGTACAGGCTTAAATATTGGCATACAGGTCAATACAATAGACCCACTCAAATATGGTCAATGCTTTTTGGCAAAAGCACCAACATAATTGAAAGTAAGAGAATAATCTTCTCAAGAAATAGTGTTAGGGAGGCGGACTTGGCCCAGTGGTTAGGCCGTCTGCGATTCAAACCCTGGGCCTCCTTGACACGTGTGGAGCTGGCCCATGTGCAGTGCTGATGCGCACAAGGAGTGCCGTACCACGCAGGGGTGTCCCTGCGCAGGGAAACCCCATGCGTCAGGAGTGTACCCCATAAGGAGAGCCACCCAGCACAAAAGAAAGTGCAGCCTGCCCAGGAATGGCACCACCCACATGGAGAGCTGACACAACAAGATGACACAGCAAAAAGAAACACAGATTCCTGTGCTGCTGACAACAACAGAAGCAGACAAAGAAAAGCAACACGCAGCAAATGGACACAGACAGCAGACAACTGGGGGGCGGGGGATAAGGGGAGAGAAATAAATAAATAAATCTTAAAAAACAAAGAAATAGTGTTAGAATAACTCGATAGTTATAATAAAAATAGCAAACATCAGCACATACAAAATTAATGTGAAATGAATCATAGACCTAAAGTAAGGATTAAAATATAAAAATTCTATAAAGAACATTGAAGAAAAGTTTGACATTCAGGGAAATATTTCTTAGGTAGGAGGACTACATCAAGATTAAAATCTCTGTTCTTCAGAAAACACTATCAAGTAAATGAAAAGTCAAGCCACTTGGTGAAAAAAATCATGACAAGTATCTAACAAAGAACTTGTATCCAATCAATTCAATAAGAAGGTTCACAATACATTGAAAATGTACAAGAGATTTTAACAGTTCACCAAAGAACATAAATGAATGGGCTATAATAACATTGAAAAATACACAAAATCTCCATTCATTAAAGAGTAGCAAATTATAAACATAAGATACCACTACTCATCCACTAGAATAGCTAAAATAAGAATAAATGGCAATACCACATATGACAAGGACTTGGAGCAATGGAGCACTCACTAAGAACTGGTGGAAGTAGAAAAAGGTACAATTACAACATCGTAAATATAATTAACACCACTGAATTATTTATTTGAAAGTGGTTAAAATGGCAAATTTTATGTACATGTTATCAGAATTTTAAAAATTTAAAACGTAGAACTGTACAACACAGAATAAATACTAATATAAACTATAGACTATACTCAATAGTATATATATATAATAATATTATTTCATCAGTTGTAGCAAAGGTATAACACTAATGCAAAATGTTAATAATAGGGAAAACTGTGTGTGTGGTGGGTACATGTGAACTCCATCCTTTCTGCAAGATTTTTCTATAAATCTACACCTGCTCTAATTAAAAAAATGGAAGAAAGAGCAAAAAGATTGTTTTAGAAGACAGTTTCTAGTTTCTTATGCTATCAAACATGTACTTTCCATATGGTTCAGCAATTCCAGTCCCAGATATTTACCAGAAATAAAGAAACAGAATTGTACAAGAAAGTTCATAGCAAAACTATTAATAATAGCCTGAAACAGGAAACATCCTAACATCCTAACATTCTTAGCATCCATTGACAGGTATTGGGATTAAACCTCTGTTTAATCCCAAACCACATCTGTGCAATGGAATACTATTTATCAACAGCAAGCAATGATCTACCTATGTACACAATAACAAGGATAGACCTCAGAGCCATCAGGCTGAGTGAAATAACTGGTCACAGCAGCGTATACACTGCATGAATCTGTTCATAAATGATTTTAGAGTAGGCAAAACTAATCTACAGTGATTGCAAGGAACTCATTGATGGTGAAAGGCAGGGCAAGGGAAATGGGGGTAGGAGGAAGGGAAATTGACAGCAAAGAGCACCTGAAAAATTTCTGGGTGTTGGAAATATTCTTATATTTTCATTGTGGTGGCAGTACTGTGGTTGGATCATTCATCGAAGGGCCTCGACCTACACTTCAAAAGCATGAAAATTTTAAATAAAAGTTACACTTCCGTCCTGAAAAGACAATTTAAAAAATGACCAGAGGTCATTCATCAGAAAAGTGTTTTTTCAGAGCCTAAGGTGAGTTCATTTCTAGAATTCTATGATGGAAATAAAATTTGTCAAAGGTAAAATATGGAGTTATAATATTGGAATCTCTATATTTCAAAGATTCTTTCTACATTTTAAAGAACCTATTTGAAAGAGTTCTAGTGACAATTAACTCAAAAATCATTAATCATTGGTTCTCACAAAAATGAAGAGATAATCTCTAATAAGTAATAGGAATAAACACCATGGATTTCAAATTCTGGCCAAAGCATTTTAAAGATGGCACTATTTCTATTTCTATTTCATGAAAATGCCAATGTCATTGGCAAGTTAGAAGAACATAAGCTTTTTTTTTTTTAGCATAAACCCAGTGGTTATTTAAATTTTCTTGCTTTCTACACGTTGTACTTTGGGGATTCAATCTTAGGAGGTTGGGGTATTTGGGACTATTTCACTCCTTTCCTGAGGGGACAGTAAGTTTTAGGTATTATTTTAGCTCTGATAAATTAGGAAAGAACGCTAATAAAAGTTGGCATTCTAACATGCTTTATATGACAGTCTATCAGATATGAAGAAAAAGGTAATGCAATGAATAAGGATATGTAAGTAGAAAGAAAAAGAGACAGCCTGTACTGGCAATTACTGTCATATACATATGTATATAATTTCATAAGGACTTGTGAAAACTGGAATGACAACTTGACCACAGAGGAAGGCAATTACTCCAGGCATCAAAAAGGAGAGCCATGAGCAGTGAGCTGTCACCTCCTTCAGATGTACAAATGTGCTATGAGGGCCTGAACGGATCCTGTATCAAGACTTTCTATTCCCCTGGCCCCTGATTCATCCTCTACACCGTCTTTGGCTTTGGGTGTGTGCTGACTGTGTTTGGAAACCTCTTGGTGATGATTTCAATTCTTCATTTCAAGCAGCTGCATTCTCCAGCCAATTTCCTGATCGCGTCCCTGGCGGGTGCTGACTTCCTGGTGGGAATGACTTTGATGCCCTTCAGCACTGTGAGGACAGTGGAGAGCTGCTGGTACTTTGGGGAGAGTTACTGCAAATTCTACTCTTGCTTTGATGGGTCATTCTGTTATGCTTCCATCTACCACTTTATTTCATTTCTATTGACAGGTACATCGCTGTCACAGACCCTCTGATCTACCCAACCAAGTTTACTGCATCTGTTTCTGGCATATGCATTGCCTTTTCCTGGCTCTTTTCCATTACTTACA
The DNA here is from genome assembly GCF_030445035.2 of Dasypus novemcinctus. Lineage (NCBI taxonomy): Eukaryota > Metazoa > Chordata > Mammalia > Cingulata > Dasypodidae > Dasypus > Dasypus novemcinctus. Next base: position 111,983,770 of record NC_080683.1, read on the forward strand.
GTTCATCCTTTTTTTATACAGGTGCAAATGAAGTTAGGCTGGAGGAACTAGTAAGTGCTCTCAACTGTGTGGGAGGCTGTCGAACTGTAGTGAATCAGAATTGGGTATTGGTAAATTTTATATTATTTTTGATACCCACGCTTGTGATGATAATTGTTTACTGCAAGATTTTCCTTATAGCTAAAGAGCAGGCTAGAAAAATTGAAAGTCTGAGCAATAAGACCGAGAAATCAGACAGCTACGAAGACAGAGTGGCTAAGAGGGAGAGAAAAGCAGCTACCACGCAGGGGATTGCAGTGATAGCATTTCTGATTTCCTGGTTGCCATATTTCATTGATTCGGTAATTGATGCCTTCCTAGGTTTCATCACACCCACATACATTTATGAAATATTAGTTTGGTGGGCTTACTATAACTCAGCGATGAACCCACTGATTTATGCTTTCTTTTATCCTTGGTTTCGAAAAGCCATCAAGTTAATCATCACTGGCGAGGTCTTGAGAGAGAATTCTTCCACTGTGACTTTATTTGCAGAATAGGTTCTTATTTTAGATTGGGGAAATGGAAAATAGATTCACAATGGACATATCATTGGGAAGAAAAATGGTCATGACTGTGATCATTCTGTAAAAGGATCATGGAAGTGAAATAATTCAACTTTGACCCACTTAAATTCATCGTTCTTTGGTAAATGTATCTTTAAAACCTAAGTGTGACTCTATGGGTTTGCTTATTCTAATTGTTTCACATCAGTGAGATCACACCAATGCAAGGTGGTAGTGGTGGTGGGGTTGTGTATGGGAATCCTGTATTTTATGGGTGTTTGTTCTATAAACCCAAAAATTCTCTAATAAAGAGAAAAAAATGGAGGCATGATAGAAACAGCACAGCCTGGAAGCCAGAAGTGCTGGACTCCAGTATCAACTCTCCCATTAACATTGTGACCTTGAACTCCTTAGTTCTCTCTAGGCTTTGCGTTATTTCTCTCATTAGTAACTTCTTTCTCATACGGTATGAAAATTAAAAAGAAAATATGTAAAGAAACTCCTCTATGTTTTTCTATATCTTGCCTTTATTAATCTATATTAATTAAATTCTTGGCCTTATAGTCTTTCTCTTCCTTTTTACTATTGCTGTAATGAAATGCAAATGCTACTAAGAGGTACTTAGAGAGGTTCTGGCTCCTTGCACAGAGCAGTTTGAAGGAGTCGGCACTGGCTGGTGTTCACACTTGCTGGTCCAATGTGACTTCCCAGCTCAGGCTGAGTAAATCAAGACCTGGATCTATTTACTATGAACAGTTCAATTATTTACAGTAGGAAAGATCATCAGCATCATCAAAAAAAACACATTCTTTTCTTCTGTGAGCTTCTTCCTGATAACTCTGTTCATGAAATTAGAGTTCATTAAAATTTTCAAGCTATGTTTTATAACTTCGAAGGTTTGAATTTATATACGACGTCTAGATGATGCTATATTTATAGTACAAGTGAAGTTATATATGGTTTTTTTTTCTGTTTAAGCAAAGGTTTTAGGATGGTCCTTCATTATGTTACCTTAAGATTTAAAAAAATTAACTTAGTGTTTATTCACATACATTGTACAGTGTTCTGAAAATTATCTACATGAGTTTAAAAGGATACACGATTGACTAAATTATGTGTCCAAACAAGAAAAAAAACTGAGATGAAGTCAAGACAGAGTCTGAAAAAATGGCAGACCCACAAATTTGGTCCAGAAGCCAAGAGGGAAAATGAATTAGTTATGCCATCATAGTGGATACAAGCAAGCAAGTTATTTCAGAAATGGAGAATTGTTTTTGGCACTAAGACCAAGAGGCACTGCATGCCCCATGAACAATGTGAATAAACTACTTGTATCTATTTTAGCTTTACTTTTATCTTAATCAAACGCCAACATTTTAAAAATCAGATCATTGTGTTTCGGGGTCAGGCATGATTACATATCAAAACATTCTTGCTAGTGTTCTGTGATTTCTAACGTGATACAAATCAACATTATTAGCATATCATTTCTTCTGACTTTTGCCATACAAATGTTTTGAATTGGTAAACCTTTCCTGAGATGCTGTATTATTTCTAATTTTACTGTCCTTGTGAGAAAGTCTTTTGTCTTTATTTGATTTTATAGCTGATTAATGGTATCCTAGACTCTTAAATATCAATTTAAGAGTTAATATTTAGGAGTAAGTATTTAATCTAAGCTATAATTCTTAAGGTTAAAGAATAGTAATATTTTCTAAACCTGTTCCAATGGCTATAGGTAAAACTTTTCTCCTTCATATTAAAGTTAATGAAGTTAAAAACAGTGTTTAAGAAATGTAATAAATATCATGAAGTCTCCATTCTAAAAAATACTTAACATCTCGTTCATTATACTTACCCTTGTCTTTCCTTTTTAAAGAAAACTTTCAAATATATTGGTAGAAATCATCGGTTGTACTGCATCTTTTCCTAGATCATATACCACTGTGTTTATTTTTATAAATGTTTGAAAGCTGATTATAGAACAAAAATTACATACCCCCCTCATTATGCCCTCCCATGAGCTAGTCAATTGTGTTATGACTGGTATATTAATGAATATTTATTAAGCACTTCCTGTGTGCAATACATGAGTTCTGGAGTTGGCATGATGTAAAAATAAAAACACATGAACCTAATAATGATAACAATTATAATTATCAAACCCTCATCTGTGCATTTAATCTTCACAATAACCCTATGAGGGAGGCAATATTCCTACTTCTATTTTATAAATGAGGAAATTGAGGGGTGAAAAGAAGGCACATGTCCAAGGTCACGTATTTGGTAAATCATAGAACCAGTCTTCGCACCCACAGAGTCTGAGAGTAAATGAAGTCACCACTACCTTGTGGAGCACGGTATTAGTCTCAAGTTGTTTAGAGCAATTTCAAGCACAAGGTTTGTACCCAACCTATTTCAAAATAAAAAGCATTGTCATCACTAAAATATAAAAGAAGTTCTTTGGGGAGATGGGGATGTGGGTGGGACAAGCTCTGATATAACATTTTTTTTTTTTGAGCTCTATTTTTTTATTAAATTTTATTTACACTTCAAAAATTAAAATCATAGACAGAAAGCATCTTAACAAATTATGGAAGCATTACTCTCAAAATATTCTGTCCAGGCACATCCCCCACTCCCCGCCCTGAGATGGCTCCCTCGTCTGCCTCCTCTTTGTTAACACTCACTGTTTCCACTTGTTGTCTGCTCATAGTGTTCACTTGCTCTCTGCTCATTTTCTTTGGGAGGCATCAAGAACCGAACCTGGGACCTCCCACATGAGAAACGGGCACCCAACTGCCTGAGCCACATCTGCTCCCTGTCCAAGCACATTTTAATCTAGAGTTTTCCCCTCATTCATACCTCATTATGGAAGTAGTATCTGATCACACATGATATTTTCCCCCTGAGACTGAAGGGAGGCTTGGTCAGATAAACTTAGCTTATCCTAAAGCAGGATTAGTTCACAAATGAATCAAAACCATAATTTTGCTTTATGTTATATAACAGTTTGGGGTCTTTTTGCCTTTTCTCCATCAAGACTAGTACATTCAAGCCACTCCATTCTACCTAAGAATTGTTGGGTTTACAAGTAGCTTTTTCCGTGGCTATCATTCATTATTATGAATAACAATATGGTTATGCCTTCCAATGTTAGGCACCTTTAGTAACCTACCTAGTTAAAAGTACCCTGTAGAGTTTCCCTTTATTTTTCCATGCACAAAAGTTTAAAACAGAATAGAAGATGGATGCATTCCTACATATTCCCCCCACCCCTCAGGAATCACTTTTTTCACCATATCTATTGTACTGTATTCCACCTTCTAATGATCCATTGTGCATATTTGTTTCCCCAAATATATGAGGTTTTTTGTTTTGTTTTGTTTTGTTTTGCCTTAAAACACCTCCCTCTTGTCCCTACACATAGAACATAAAGGATAGTCAATAGATGTTTGCTGAATAAACAAACATGTATTTCCTTTAAATACAGAATTAACTTATATAGTTTATATAAGAATATGTGTGGTCATATTAAATAGATATGATTCTTTATTCATCATTTTTTATGCATTATGTCAAAAATGCAGATACTATACATGTTAATTTTGAGGTATAAGAATGCGATCATTCATGGAAGAAGAGTTTTATGTGACTCATCATCTGAAGGAGCCTCCTTCTCCCAACTTTGGGGCAATGGTAGTTGATTTGAGGGACAGAGAAATCCCTCAACCAAGAACATTACATTTTCCTTTTCCTCTTCCCACCCAGTATTAGACTGCAATGCCAGACTCACAGGATATTAGAACTGAGGTGCCTTTGAGATATCTAATCTAGCCAACGTTTTAGATACAGACCACAGTTGAAGTCCCCTGAGCAAGGTCAGGCAGCCTGAGTCTGATTCAAGGTCATGAGCTGGCCCACATTCCAGCAGTGTCTGGTGCCCACTGGGCCTGGGTCAGGCTGGGCTTTGAGATCCTGGTTCTTTCTACCCATGATCATCTACTCCCTGCTCTGATATGTTATTCTTATTTACCATTTAGCTTTGAAGGATTTTATAAGACTTTAATTAATATAAAATTGCCTTTAGAAGTTCAAAAGCATTTTTCCGTCATCTCCAAAGGCCCAGTGCCCTGATGAGCAGTTTGATGCCAGTATGTGTTCATTCTTTTGTCTTAAATCACCTCCCTCTGGTGCCTTCTCTAAGAGCTTTTAAGATTTACTTTATTTATCCTTATTTGAGTTTAGTGCCTGTTTTTTTTCATTTGTCTTCTTTTACTCTTGATAGGCACCTTGGATTTGAAGTCTTGGACCTTTTTCAGTCCAGAAGAAACTTTCTCTAGCATTGTTTCCATCATTTTCTTCCATTCATTCAGTCTGATTGGTGCGTCAAGGGTTCAGAATTTCTCCTAGGCTCTGTGGGAAAGAAATCTTACCTCTATGGCAACCTTCCACTATGTGTCTTTTGGGTTGTGTTTTTCTCTACTCTGATTCTTCCATCAATTTGAATCCTTCAGCCTTTTGTCTTTCACATATTCATTTTGGGGCATTTCAATGCAATTTGAAGAACAAGGTAAGTTAACCAATGTGTTCAGTTACATTGACTAGCTGATATTCAGATGGTGTGGACCAATTCAATCATTCCAATTGCTAAAATGTTGAAATACTTAAGTAATTGTTGGTAAATATCTATTGCCATGAGTCCCCAAATTGTAGTACCAAGCTACCCTCCCCCCTGGCTCTTTCTCCCAAACTTCCATTATCTAGAAAGTAAAGGAAGGCATTTAAAGGACCCTCTCTTCCTCTCTCAATCAGTTGGTGCCTGTCTCTGTACTAGTTTTCAAGTGTTTTGAATAATAATCCTGAATACCCAGAAATGAGGTGGTCATAATTTGAAGAGCAATCATCAACAATAAAATAATTTTCTGATCATGCTTACATAGAGGAAGTTTAGGAATTCATTCAGAATTGCTAAATGATTGTTTCATCATGATTTACTTTTTAGGAAATGAATAAGATTTCTCATGATGTGTGATAGCATGGTAGAGAGGACTCTTCAAATTAGTCAGAACAAGCCTGGATGAACAGGACCCCAGGCATCACATTCATGTTTCCTCTAGTCTATTTGGAAAGCTTGGCCCATAGCATATATCACTGGCTCTGTAAGAGTCTGAACTTAGAGCATCCCCAAGATGGCGTACCAGTTTATAGAATCACTGCATGCAAACATGCTCAGTTGCATTTACCTTTCCCATCTTTAACAACGTTCTGGGCAGATCCCATAGCTTTCCACAGAATTTCTGAGATTTAAAAATCCATTTACAAGCCCATTCTAATTCAGTTTAAAACTTCCAGGTCATCTCCTGTTTGGCCCTCATATATTTCCTGCACTGGGGACATGCTGGCCCAAGTCTTAGGCCTAGATTGGGGAAGTTGTAGTCTGCTCTTTTGCTCTTTCTTCCACTCCCCTTTACTGCCTGTAGCTCTACCCACCCTCCACAGTAGAGCAGGAAAGGAATAAAGAGCATATACAATAATGGGACAAAAGTTTTTCTCATGTCTTGGTAGGACAATGCTCTTAATGGGACCATGTGCAAATGTAGGTGCCTGATGAGGTACATGTCGGTCCTTGTGGAGGCATCCTGCCCACATAGAGTTAGTTCCCTGATGTGGACAAGCCACCTGTTCATCTTCTCCAATGCCTCTTTAGAATCTCTCTGTCTGTGGGAGGAAACCTTATAGTCTTTTGCTTCAAGGGTCCCTTTGTCTGAAGGACCATTTCATCAAAGAAGGTACTGGCAAGATGGCTCAAGCTTCATTTCCTGCTTAGTAGCCCTGTTTATCAGTATTCTTGCTGACCAGCCTGAGTTCATGTTGAACAGAGGGGAAGGAGAATTGGAGCAAGGCTGGGAGGTGAAATGGACTGGGAGGGGGTAGTCTACACTGCCATTTAGTCAGGTGGCAAGGATGCGTGAGCGCCTGTGGCCTAGACCTGAAGGTAGGCAGGCTTGGCCCATGGGGAAGGTAGCCCATGGCAGGGTGCAGCAAGTCTGTGATACTTCCCACAGGAGACGAGGGGGATGTTGGAAGAGGTCAAACCAGGATGGATCACAAGTGTCAGGGAACTCTGACAAGGGGACGTTCCAGCAGGGGTGCCTGAAGAGCCCAGATAAGTATTGCATGAGGCAGGCAAGATTCAGAGGCTCGTTACCCAGAAGTCCTGACCACCAAGGAAAGGCTTTCAGTGACCAGTGGGCTTAAAGTGATTTTGCACCTTTTCCTCTACTCTCCTCCTCCCTAAGAAATAGAAGAAAGAAAGGAAGGTGGGGAAAGGAAAGAAAAAGCAAACGAGCCCTTTCCCCTCTTCAAGCTTAGGCCTGGCTAGCACTAGACGAAGGACGGGGAGATTCAGATATGGCTTGAAGTTTTGAACTGAAATAGATCACAGTGTCATTTGTAACCCTCAAAGTTACTGGACAGTTAGCTATGAGATCTGCCTGAGCTATAAGGAAGCGATGAAAAGGAAGGTTTCCTCGAGCACATTGGAAGGCAGGGATTAGAGAAGAAAGAATCTCAGAATGTTTCTCTCCCCCTTCAAAATGTTTCATAAGCAGTTAACATGCTTCTAAGAAACACACGTTAAACACGAATGAATTATGTAATGAAACTGAGTTGAGAACTGACTTGGTTATACACCAACTTGAAGAACTGCTTAGACCATTAATTTGATACCTTGATGGTGTATAAGCAATGCCCAAAGCTCTTCGTTTGCAGTTTAACACTTTGACCCCCATTTGTTTGTTTACCTCCTGCTTCTGATCCAAAGAGACAAAATTACAAGACATTTCTCTCCCCTTCCCCTCATTAACAAACTTCTGAGTTTGGTCACTGGAAAGACCACAGGGCATCATTAACACATATTTCTCCCTCCGTGGTCATAATGAGGCACGGATCACACTCTGAGTCATCTGGGAAATGGCTGGCTTAACTGACCTTTATTTGGGGAATAATGTTTTGAAGAGGTGACAACCTGTAAACTGAAGGTCAAGTGGAAATCTAGACTGAAAACTTTAGCTGATGCAAGACAAGGAAACATTTGCCTCCAAAGGCTGCCCTGGGTGTTAAGATGGTAAAGCCCCGAGGACCAGGGAGTTCTGCCTAATTTTGATATTTATCAGATGCAAATCCATTTACCCAAGATGCAAAGAGTCACACGTGCAAGGATTTCAGAGGCCTTGGAAGAGCCTCCAATTAACAGATAACCTCGGTCCCCGTTGTTCTTTTTGGATAAACCCTAAACATGAAAAGTATGAATTAACCTAGAATCATCTAATAAATTCAGGTGACATAATAAAAAAGAAAGAGGAATGGTGCAGTATAAAACATCTTTTCTTTTCATGGTGGAAATTTCATTTTGCTTTCTCTACACAATTGATCTTGTTACATCTGTTCCCATTTCCTCCTAATGGTGGGTCAATTATTATTCGTTATTACTGCACTCTCTTTAATGTGAACGTTTGGAGTCAACTCGATGCTGCCCCTGTGTGTTTTGAGGGACTTCAAAAAGCTTACTCACTGAAAATACCACCTTTGCTATTAAAAATGCTAGTGGTCTAGGACAGCGGTTCCTGGAATTCAGGACTTCTGAAAATAACATTTTATAAAAATTGGGGGGTCAAGTTTTACTTTTGCTGACTAAGGTCTCATCATAATCAGTAGCAACAGTAGCAGCCTCACCACCATTTATTTATTATTTCCATAATTTCATAAAAGAAGAGAATGTCCTAACATCAGAATATGGCAAGGACATAATCTAAGAGTAAATGGCAGTCCGTGAAATTGAATTAACTTTGCTTTGTGAAAAGTTTGTCTCATTGCCCTTATTTTTCTCACTTCCCTCTGACCAGTGAAAAAGTTTGCTGTCAACTGGCACCAATCCTGCCTGGTATTTGGGAAGGTTGAATTGTGTTCCCCAAAAAGATATTTTATGTCCTAACCCCTGACCCCATGCTTGGGACCTTATTTGGATACAGCGTCTTTGAGTACTTGGTGAGTTTAAATGGAACCAAGCTGGCTGACAGTGGGCAGCAAACCAATATGGCTGATGTCCTCATAAAGTAAGAAGAGGGCAGTTTGGACAGACAGACACAGGAGAAGAGATGGCCATGTGACATGGAAGCAGACCTGGAAATGCTGCAGCCGCACACCAAGGAGCTCTAAGGATCTCTGGTAAGTCATCAGAAGCAGGAAGAGGCAGGGAAGAGTCTGCCCTCGGGTCAGAGTGAGCATCTTGAACTCCATCTTCTCACCTCCAGAATTAGGAGAGAATGTGTTTCTGTAGTTTTAAGCCACCTATCGTGGCAGCCCTTGGAAACTAAGACACAAGGCAGCAGTAAAATGTGTAATATTGAACAATAACTTTAGAAACACGTTGACTGTCCTGTAGGTTTCCTGCACCTTTGAGGATTCAGCTTCCCCTCATGCCAGGTGTGTGAGGACCTTCTCCTTGTTCCTCCTTGTGGCATTAAGCATTTACTCTCCCTCCTCCCTAAAAGCTCTCAGTGCTCTCACGTCCCCCACTGAATACTCACAGTAATCCACTGAGGCCAGGGTGTCCCCCTTTACTTTCTCTGGATTTTCTACGTGGCACGTTGTGCTGTCAATGCACTTTTTTTTTTTCGGTAAACACTTGCTATGATTCAGGCACTCTATTCAATGCTTTAGAAATATTAACTTCTATAATCCCCGCAACGCCCCTGTGAGGAAGGTAGTGCCATTATTCCCTCTTCACAGTTGAGAATACGGAGGCCCCAGGGTTAAGTGGGCAGACTTTGGTCCAGAGTCCGTGCTCTCAGCCATGTGCTAAGCTACCCACAGTTGCTGGAAATCCTGTCCTTCAAGGATATGGCCTCCACCTACCTCACCACCCACCCCACGTCAGTCCATGGTCCTTACCTAGACCTTATCATTTACAGATCTACCATCTCTTATCTGAAACCCTTGGGACACCTGGAAATCAGAACTGTTTGAGTCATGTATTTGGACCACACCAGTGGAGAGTGGTGCAGCACCTGTGACCAGTGTCTGGGGCAAAACCTGAGTATTCAGACCAAGTGGTGGAACATAAATACTGTAAATGACCTCACGTCCATACAGGTCAGTGTTTGTGACCAAATTAGTTGCCTACAAACTCCCATTTCTGTTGGCATTTTCGAATTTGGACCTGAACATTTGTGGATCAAAATCAATTGCTCCGGAACACCAGGTGCAACCCCGTTTTCACCTTTCACTTGCTGCCTGTTATCACTCACCTCCTTTCCAAGTGTCAGTTCCAGCCCCAACCATTCTAATCACTCCTTAGAAATGAGGCAGGAAGAAAAGATCATGGATTCATTCTCATTAATTTTTTTATTGGCTGTGAGTTCTTCAGTTCTTACCTACAGTACTTTTTCTCATGCACCTCTCTGTGGTGTATAATATTTTGCCCATTTTGAAGCTGAGAGAGATTAGGTCATCTGTCCAGGATCACATGGGCAGGATTTGTTCTCAGCACTTTCTGAGTCAAAACTCACTGCTCTTCTCAAGGTACATGGTCTTCCTTTCTTAGAAGATGGGTGCTCCCAGCAGCTTGTACCCCATACATCTACTATTCCTGTTCATCGCTGTGCAAGAAATGACAAAGATAGATTAACAAAAGATCTAGTGAAAATAACAGTGAAATTTATGAGAAAGCTCCCAGAGAACCAGCTGTCCTCCACTGACCTCATCTCAAGCAGCGGTGCTCTCCACCTGATTTTCTACCACTTCTCTGGCCTGTGTTGATATTTTGGCAGGAGTGACTGTGACACCTTAGCACAGTGAAGGCAATGGAAAGAGCTTTATACTTGTAAGACATCAGGGATGATTGTAGGTTTCGGGGGATGATAGGACATAAAAAAAAAAAAAAATTCACAGGAAGCGGATGTGGGTGCCCACCTAGCACATGGGAGGTCCTGGGTTTGGTTCCTCCTACAGAAGATGAGCAAGACAGTGAGCTGACAAGACAGGCTGGGACAGCAAGCTGATGCAACCTGATGAAGCATTGGGATGATGTCCTGAAAAGACACAATGAGGAAACACAATGAGAGACACAAGCAGGGAGCAGAGGTGGCTCAAGTGATTAGGTGCCTCCCTCTCACATGGGAGGTCCCAGGTTCAGTTCCTGATGCCTCCTACAAAGATGAGCACATAATGAACAAACACAGTGAGCACATATAATGAGGGGGGGGGGTAGAAATAAATAAATCTTAAAAAAAAAAGATTCAGGGAGGGGATGTGCTTCCCACACTGCCTCCCACATGGGACACCCCAGGTTCAGTCCCAGGTACCTCCTAAAACAAACAAACAAAAATAAACCATAAGTAAACAAATGATGAAACCAACTCAGGGGAGCAGATGTGGCCCAATGGTTGAGCACCGACTTCCCACATGCAAGGTCTTGGTTCAACGCCTGGCCCCTGGTACCTAAAAACGAAACAACAAAACAAAACAACATTCAGAGAGAAGAAAAGCAGACGTCTTTATAATTGACACCTTCACCACAGAGAAGGCTGCCATGCAGGGCCACACAGGGATTGCCCTGGGAAAAGGGGAACAGCAAGATGGAGCTATAGGAAGAGGCTTAGAGGCAGCCAGCACGGTGGGGTTAGCTAGGTTTTGGGTATTTTCTGTGGGGTGGGTATTTCGAATAATTCCGTAGGCTCAAGGAAGTAGATTCTTGGCATCAGTGGCCTGGGGGCTTGAGGTGTGTGTTGTACCCCAGGAATGTTAGAGCCCAGTAAAGGAAGAGGTTGGGATCTGGGCTCAGCGAACTGCCCTGAAGGGGAATTGACTGTTCTTAGCCTCCAAACTTGGTGAAGACAGCACTTATGAACTATTACATTACACGTGGGTTTTGGAATCAGGCCTGAATTCTACTCTCATACCAGGCACTTGTAAAATGCAAGGCGTTGGGCAAACATTGACGTTCTCTCATCTCTGTTCAGCTTTCAAATGAGCTTGATCAAGCCTACTATAGAAGATGAGTGTCTGCTAAATATTTGACAATAAAAGCTATTTTTATTTTCCATTTGCTTTCAAAGCTCTGAAGCACATTTTTAAAAAATGAGTTGTATTTATTTTCATCCTTGATCCTTTACTACAATCTCATCTTTGTCAAACATTACATGATGGAGAATGAAAAATATCTAGGAGAAAAATATAAACCCCTTTGTTTTGAGGGTCACACAAATCAGCTGTTCTCACCACAGGCTAAGGTGTGGATGGTCAGTTTTCAGGCATAGAAATGTGATTCTATATCCTCAATTGACTAATTCACACTAACTAAAGCCACAAGAATCTGATCTATTAACAGCTGTGTTGATTTAATGATTTTAACATTAAGGATAGCTGTAATTATACATGGCTTAAGTGTGTAAATTGTTTAAAGAAAATCTCCCATTTAGAAGACCAAAATAGAGATAATTTCACATTCAGTTAGAAAAAAATGAAGGTAGTTCTCTTCAATACCAAACTTTGATGATGAAGTATATTTTATTTTATTTTGAAATATATCTGGTTTATAAATTTATTCTCTGCCTTGATCCAGAGTAAAATTAAACTAGCTTACAGGAAGATATAAAATTCAACCAAACGGCATAAATTAAAATTGGAAGCAACTGGAGAAAGCATCACAGACATGGAGGGATTAAATGGAGCTAAAATGTGTATCACAATGACACGCACACACACATACACACTTGCTAATGGGGGGCAGAAATTTGGCTACAAAATTTTAGCAACCAACACAAAAAGGGAAATGTCTTCCAATTCACAGATTACAGTTTCCATTAGAAAATAAACAAACAAACCTGTTGTTCAGCTTAGTTTTTGGAACTAAGACTGGAGGGCATCTTGCCCTAAGGGTCTTTAAAGGCGGCACTTTTCTTCCATGAGCACCTTAAAATAGGTGCTGTCACCAGCTGATTCTTCTATTCAGGTAGTCGAGCAGGTGGCCTTATTCTACTTTAGACATATTTGTATTATAATATCTCAGTCAATGTTGGTGTATTCATGTCCTAGGGCAGCTGTAACAAAATACCATAAACTGGGTGGCTTAAAACAACGGAAATGTGGTCTCTCACTGTTCTGGAGGTGAGAAGTCCCAAATTAAGGGGTCAGCAGTGCCTTCCGAAGTTTCTAGGCAAGAGTCCTTTCTTGCCTCTTCCAGCCTCTGGTGGCTCAGGCATTCCTCTGCCTCTGTCTTCATGTGCCCCTTGTCTACCCGTGGAGGGATGTCTTCACGTCATGTTCTCCTCTCTGCCTCTGGGTCTCCTCATAAGGACGCCAGTCAGATTAAATTAGGGTCTAATTCAGGATGACATCATTTCAACTTAATGACATCTGCAAAGACCTTATTTCCAAATAAGGTCACATCTGTAGGTACAGGGGTAAGGACTTCAACACGAATTTGTGGAGACTGATTCAACCCACAACTGATGGTATAAATAATTTGCCCAAAGTCACATAGCTCGGGTCTCATGACCTGGGTTTATGGTCCTTAGTGCATGACATTGCTCCTTTTCATTCCTTCATGTGGATTAGTCTTTGAGACAAAGTTCTTATTTCCGATCTCTTTCCAAGTTCCCTCTTTTCTATGAAGTATTTAGCTACATTATGTCTATTTTTTGTGAGTCAGAGAAGCACAATCCCCTGCTGTGAGGGCGATTCTTAGCAGTTGCTGCTCCTTTGTCTAAGGTTACAGTGCAATGAATTTAGCTAATTCTTTCCTAAGGAAACATTCAGTTTCTTTAATCAATTTGGGAGACTCTTAGGTCTCTTTATTGTTTAGAGATTGTTGGGTGTATCTGACCGAGTCTGGGGGATACACCCTAGACTTGTTGGTTGAACATCTACTTCTCAGACCTTGGCTTAAAGCACAAAGAGCTTCCAGTTTGTGTTTGATTCTCTTGATCTTGGTAGCATTTTCTAAACCTGTCCCAATTTGGCCTGGGAAGTAAGGAAGTGGGGTTGGGGGAGGGGGGTGGTGGTGAGGAAATGTGAATTCTAATTGCAGCTACTAAGAATTAGCTATAGCTAAAATAATTGAAATTGGAGCTGGTAGAAAATGGAAAGTTATCTAGCTCATTGCTTTACAAATGATTTTATGAGGGTCTAGGGGCCTGCCCAAGTTCTTCCTGGTGCCAGTGTCAAGCCTCCAACCCAACTCCCACTTCTAGGACATAGCTATGCTTTCACCTCTTTTTTCTTCTTAAGATTCCTTTAACATTGACATTTCCTCTGCTAAAAAAGGTATGAAAACACTAACTCTTTCCTATTTCCTTTTTCCTAGTGTATATTAGATTAAAGCTTGACAAATACTGAAGCAGCATTTTTGTTTCTCTCTGTTTTTAGGAGCCCCTTTGCCCATACCTGCCTGCTATGGTGCTTTCTGAACTGTCACAGTCTATTGGTCACCCTGAAATGTTCTGACCTCCTCACAGAAAGCTTTCTTCATATTCGTCTCTGTGTCCCCAGCATGACACTTGAATTGCATTATACCATCCGTGTTGGTGGGCATTCAATAAATATTTGCAAAATAAAAACACAGGTCATCTTTAAAATATCAAACTATATTTTTACAAGAATATGCATAAGGTCCTATGAAGTAAAATGGGATTCTTTATCCATCAGGATATTTATTTTTTAAAGTCATCAGTGAATTAAAAACTCAGGAATTATACTTCTCATAATTAAGGTTGAATGGGACCATCTACCAGGCCAGGTGAAATTTAGTCAGTTGTGAAAAAAAGATTCTTTCACAAACCTCAGGACTCTGGAAGGTGAGTGGAAAGAATGTAGGATAGGTAGAGAATAATCCAGTTTCCCTATTAACATCTCAGCTGCGAAACTACAATGAAAAAATCATAATACATGAGAACTGAAAGGGTGACTGGAAATTACTCTTACTCAACATCTGTCTTATCAGACAAGAGTGAAAGAACTGAAGAAACTTGCCTAACTAAGTCTCCTTACACAGAGGGATGTCCTCTTCTCGCCTGAGAGTCTGCCAACTTGACCTGGTTTGAGGTACGATGAGGTCCTTCTTTACTTGGTCCTCCAGTTGTCCTGGAGCCACCACTCCCTGCCCACCAAGGATGTCTTCACCCTTTGCCCCTTCCCTTGATGTTTGTTCAGCTCTGACATTCTAGAGCCTGCTTTCTCCTCTTATTTTATATATACCTTATTTCTCCACTGAATTAAGGATACCTCAGTTCTATTCTTGGTTCAAACTATAATTCTGATGAGGTATACAATGTGGTTTATTCACCTATGGAACTGACAGATTGAAAAATGCAAGAGATTTTACTATTGTTACTAGAAATGTTTATTCTGAAGAACTTATGGAAAGCAGACTATGCAGAGGTTTTTCACTTTTAGAAGAATGTTCTAAAGACAATGAAATATGATGTTTATTTCTCTAGTTACATCCCCATGGCGAAAACCCAGAACCTAAAAAAAGACTTGTGGAGAGAGAAAACGTTTATACTTGCCTCCTACCTCAGAACCCTATTACCCCACACACATATTAGAGGCAAAAATGAGCAAGAACTTTTGCTCCAAGAATAATCTTATGAGGATCAGAAATTTTCCTGGAATAAAAACCTTGCACAACTTACAGGTTCACTCTTGTTGCCAAAGGCAATGAATTTGAATAACTTAATCTAATAAAAAAGTTATAAACATACTGCAAACATCATACTTAATGATGAAATATTAAATGTTTCCTTTAAGATAAATAATAATAATCAGAGTATACCCATCACCATTACTATTCCATATAGTACTACTGAAAGTCTGAAACAGTGGGGTAAAGAAGAAAAAGAAATATATTTTTTTTAGAAAGGAAGAAGAAAGCTCTTTTTATTCACAGATGATGGTATTATGTATGTAGAAAAAAGTTGTATGAATCTGTGGATAAATTATTTAAATTAATAGAGTATAGAAAGATTTATGAATAAAAAATAAACAAAAGAAATTGTAACTTTTTACACCAAGGGAAAAAGAGTTACACATAAGTTAAAGAAAAATACCATTAACAATAGCAAAAAATATATGAAATCGCTAGGAAAATGTCTAATAAATGTTGGGCAAAACTTCCATGGAAAAATAATAAAACATAACTGAGTGATGTTAAAGAAGACTTATATAAATAGAAAGCTATACAAAGCTCAAGGACTGGAAAGACTGATTATTATAAAGATCAGAATGCTTGACAAATCAATTTATAGATTCAGTGACGTCCCAATCAAAATCATAACAGATTTTTCTGTGGCATGGTCAGATGTATTAAAAAATGCAAGGCTATCAACAGATAGAACATCTAGACAGAGGATCAATAAGGAAATAAGAACTTGAATTTGAATAATATGATACGTGAACTAGACCTAATGGACTTATACAGAACACTGCACCCCAAAACAGTAGGATATACATCCTTCTCAAGTGTGCATGGATCATTCTCTAGGTTGGATCACATGTTGGGTCACAAAACAATTCTTAGTAAATCTTAAAAGATTCAAATTTTGCAAAACACATTTTCTGGCCTTAATAAAATGAAGTTGTGAATTAATAGCAAATGGAGAACTGGAAAATCCACAAATATATGGAAGTTAAACAACATACTCTTAAACAATTAGTAGGTCAAATGGGGCAATGGTTTCTTGAACTATATACTCAGAGAACAAGCAAGAAGGAAAAAAGAGATAAATTGGGTCTCCTTAAAATATCTGTTGTCCTGTATGTACAGTGGGATTTTCTTCCATTTCTTCCCCAGTGTCTTACTGTTTTTTTTCTTTAATTTTGTCATCAAAAAGTTTTAAGTCACATTAAAGTCAGATACAGAGTAGAAGGGACTCCCCAAAAAAAAAAAAAAAATTAAAAACTTTTGCTCATTAAAAGACTTTATTGAGGGAAGTGGACTTGGCCCAGTGGTTAGGGCATCCATCTACCACATGGGAGGTTCGCATTTCAAACCCCGGGCCTCCTTGGCCTGTGTGCAGCTGGGCCATGTGCAGTGCTGATGTGCACGAGGAGTGCCGTGTCACGCAGGGGTGTCCCCCACGTAGGGGAGCCCCACACACAAGGAGTATGCCCCATAAGGAGAGCCGCCCAGCGTGAAAGAAAGTTCAGCCTGCCCAAGAATGGCGCCGCACACATGGAGAGCTGACACAACAAGATGATGCAACAAAAAGAAACACAGATTCCCATGCCACTGACAACAAAAGTGGACAAAGTAGAACACAGAGTGAATAGACACACAGAACAGACAACTGGGGCAGAGGGGAAGGGGAGAGAAATAAATAAATAAATAAATCTTAAAAAAAAAAAAAAGACTTTATTGAGTTCTGGGAAGATGGCATTGGAGTAGGCAGGCAGGGTTCAGCTCTCCCACAAAAACAATGGAGAAAGGGTCAAAAGCTGTCTAAGGGACCAGCTTTGGGGGTCAGCAAACCAGGGCAGTCACATGCCAATACCAGGAGGGTGAGGGACAGAGAGATGAAGAACCTGAAACAACAAACATCAGTTACGAAACCCCATGGTGGCCAGGGAGGGCTCCTATTCCCCACCCTCAAGACATTAAGCCTAGATAAAACCCCTGGCTCACCACAGCCTAGTGAGAATGGAACAGATGTCTTCCTCCATGTTGGCTGTTATAAGGGAAAAGGGAGTGTGAGTCAGAGGGCTTCTCTTCAGTGAATTAATCCAGCAGAGCCAGCTTTGATATTGGCTCTTGCCAGATCAGAAACACAGGAAAGCAGAAGTTTCCACCTCCATGGAAAGGTTCATTGACTAACGCCATCTGCTGGCTGGCCAGGAAATTGCAAGGAAAAAACTACTTTAGGTTTCTCTTTAGCCCCACCCCTAGAAGAAAATCTGCATCCCATTAGTGAATCCTTGGCTCAGTTTTGGTAACTTAAGCTGGGCAATTTTAAAGCCTTAGAATAAATTGAATCAAAAAACAAAGAAGAACTGTGAAAAAACAAACACTAGGTGAGAGAAAGAAATTGACTACCAGAGTAAATTCATCAACATATTTAGGTGCTCAGACATCACTAAAAAATTAAAAAACCATACTAGAAAACAGGAAGAGATGGCCCAGGCAAAGGAACAAAACAAATACCTGACAAGATACAAGATTTAAGACAACTAATGAATAATAATCACACAAATCTCCTAAATCAATTCAAAGAATTGAAGGAAATATGAATAAAGAGATAAAGGATATTAAGAAGACACTGGGTGAGCATAAAGAACAATTTGAAAGCTTACAAAGAAAAACAACAGAGCTTATTGAAATGAGAGATACAAAGGATGAGATTTTAAAAAATATATTAGAGGCACATAACAGCATATTTGGATTGCTTGAAGACAGAATTAGTAATTTTGAGAACATCTGAACTAGAAAAGACAGAAAACAGAAAGAGAAGAGAATGGAAAAATAGAAAAGGGTTTCAGGGAATTGAATGACAACATAAAACATGCAAACATACACATAATCAGTATCCCAAAAGGAGAAGAGGATGGAAAAGAGGCAGAAAGAATATTTGAGGATATAATGACTCAAAACTCCCCAACTCCTATGAAAGACATAAACATCAATATCCAAGAAGGACAAACACTCAAAGCAGAATAAATCTTAATAGACATACTCTGAGACACCTATTTTTCAGAATGACAAATATCAGAGATAAAGAGAGGTATCTGAAAGCAGCAAGAGAAAAGCAAAGCATCACATACAAAGGAACCTCAATAAGATTAAGTGCTGACCTCTAATCAGATACCATGGAAACAAGAAGAAAGTGGTGTGATGTGTTTCAGGTGCTTAAAGAGAGAAACTGCCAACCAAGAATGCTATATCTGGCAGAAATGTCCTTCAAAAATGATATGAGTTTAAAGTCTTCATGGACAAACAAAAACAGAGAGAGTGTGTTACCAAAAGACCAGAATTTCAAGGGATACTAAAAGGAGTGCCATAACCTGAAAGGACAAAACAAGGGTGAGAGACTTAGAGAAGAGTATAGATACAAAGATTATTAGGAAGGGTAAATTAAAGGGCAAAAAGACAGACAATAGTAAGATATAACAATAGAAATTCAAAGACAAAAATGGATGAGGTAAGTAATGTCTTTACAATAATAACATTGAATGGCAATAGCTTCAATGCCTCAATCAAAAGACAGACTGAGAACATGGATAAAACAATATGAGCCATCCATATGTTATCAACAAGAGACTCAACTCAGACATAAAGACACAACCAGGTTGAAAGTGAAAGGCTGAAAAAAGATATTGCATGCAGGGAAGCAGATGTGGCTCAACTGGTAGAGCATCTTCCTACCATATAGGAGGTCCAGGGTTTGGTACCAGGGCCTCCTGGGCCCTGTGGTAAGCTGGCCCATGTGCAGTGCTGCCATGTACAGGGAGTGCCATGCCATGCAGGGGATCCCCCATGAAGGGGTGCCCCACATGCAAGGAGTATGCCCAGCAAGGAGAGCTGCCCCATGTGAAAAAATGCAGCCTGCCCAGGAGTGGCGCCACACACATGGAAAGCTGATGCAGCAAAATGTTGCAACCAAACAGACACAGATTCCTGGTGTCGCCTGACAAGAATGCAAGTGGACACAGAAGAATACACAGTGAATGGACACAGAAAACAGACACTGGGGGTTGGGGGGGGGGAAGGGGAGAGAAATAAATTTTAAAAATCTTAAAAAAAAAGATATTCCATGATGCAAAGAGTAACTGAAAAAACTGGAGTAGTAATACTAATATCAGATAAAATAGATTTTAAATGCAAAATTGTTATAAGGGATGAAGAATGTCATTATATATTAATGGAAGTGACAATTCACCAAGAAGAAATAAATAAAGTAAATAGTTCTGCACCTAACCTGGGTGCCCCAAAATACATGAGGCACGCACTGGCAAAACTAAAGGGAGAAATAGATATCGCTACAATAATAATTGGAAACTTCAAAATACCACTCTCAGTATTGGAGAGAACATTTGGTGAGAGGCTATATAAAGAAATGGAGACCTTGAATAATGTGATAAATGAACTACTAACAGACATTTATGTAGAATATTATACCCAAGCAGCAGGATATATATTCTTTTCAGGTGCTCTGGATCCTTCTCCAGAATAGACCTTATGTTAGGTCACAAGACAGGTCTCAATAAATTTGAAAAGATTGAAATTATACAAAACATTTTCTATGATTATAATGGAAATCAATAGTGGATAGAAAAAGGGAAAATTCATAAATATATGGAGATTAAACTACATACTCTTAAATAATCAGTGGGTCAAAGAAGAACTTGCAAGAGAATTCAGTAAATATCTTGAGATGAATGAAAATGAGAACACAACATATCAAAAACCTAAGGGGCACAGCAAAAGCAATGCTCAGACTGAAATATAGAGCCCTTAATGCTTAAATTAAGAAAGAAGAAAGAGCTAAAATGGAAGCTCTAACTACACATCTAGAGGAACAAGTAAAAGAACAGCAAACTAATCCCAAACTAAGGCAAAGGTAAGAAATAATAAAGATCAGAGCAGAAATAAATGAAATTGAGAACAAAAAAACAATAGAATCAACAAAATCAAAAGTTGGTTTTTGAGAAGATCAACAAAGTTGACAAAACTTTAGCTAGACTGACAAAAAAAAAAAAAAGAGAGAGAGAGAGAGAAGATGCAAATAAGTAAAAAAGTAAAATCAGAAATGAGAGGGCAGATATTACCACCGACCTGGCAGAAATGAGAGAGATCATAAGAGGCTACTGTAAACAGCAGTACATCAAAAAAGCTAGACAATGTAGACGACATGGACAAATTCCTAGAAACACATGAACAACCTATACTGACCCTAGAAGAAGTAGAAGATCTCAACAAACCAATCACAAATGAAGAGATTGAAACAGTCATCAAAAACCTCCCAAAGATGAAAAGGCCAGTACCAGAGGGCTTCACAGATGAATTCTACCAATCATTCAAAGATGACCTAATACCAATCTCGCTCAAGCTCTTCTAAAAAATTGAACAGGAAAGAATGCTACCAAACTCATGCTATGAAGACAACTCACTCTAATATCAAAACCAGATAAGGATACTACATAAAAAGAAAATTACAGACCAATATCTCTAATGAATATAGATGCAAAAATCCTCAACAAAATGCTTGCAAACAGAATCTAAAATTACTTTAAAAGAATTACACACCATGATCAAGTAGGTTTTATCCCAGGTGTACAAGGGTGGTTCAACACAAGAAAATCAATTAGTGTAATAAACTCAGAAATGGACCCTCACATCTAAATTCAAGAGATTTTTTACAAGCCCTCCAAACTGGGCCAGAACAATCTACTCAACAAATGGTGCTTAAAGAACTGTATACCTATATCCAAAAGAAAGAAAGAGGACCCCTATCCCACACCTTATAACAAAATTAACTCAGAGTGGATCAAGGACCTAAATAGAAAAGTGACAATTATAAAGAAAAAGAAAATTAGAAGAAAATGTAGGAAAACATCTTCAAGATCTTGTGGCAGGTGGCAGTTTCTTAAACCTTATTCCCAAAGAATGAGCAACAAAAGAAATATAGACAAATGGGACCTCCTCAAAATTCAATAGTTTTGTGCCTCAAAGGACTCTGTCAAAAGGGTGAAAAGGCAGGCAACTCAGTGGGAAAATATTTGGAAATCACATATCCAATAAGGGTTTAATATATAAGGAGATACATGTCAACAACAAAAAGACAAACTACCTGTATAAAAAATGGGCAAAAGACTTGCTGAGGCAATTGTCCAAAGAAGAAATACAAATGGCGATGACACACATGAAAAAAATGTTCAAAATCACTAATGATTAGGGAAATGCAAATCAAAACTACAGTGAGATCATTTCACAACTATTAGAATGGCCACTATCAGAAAGTCAGGAAACTACACATGTTGGAGAGGATGTGGAGAGCTAGAAATGCTTATTCACTGTTGGCGGGAATGTGGAATGGCATAGTCACTCTGAAGGACAGTTTGGCAGTTTCTAAGGAAGCTGAATATAGACTTGCCACTTGACTCATCTATACCATTACTAGGTATATACCCAGAAAAACTGAGAGCAGTGACACTAACAGACATCAGCTCACTGATGTTCATAGTGACACAATTCATGATTGCCAAAAATCGGAAACAATGCAGGTGTCCATCAGCTGATGAATGGATAAACAAATTGTGGTGTATATACAATGGAATATTATGCAGCAGTAAGAAGAAATGAAGTTGTGAAGCATATGACAACATGGATGAACCTGGAGGACCTTGTGTTGAGTGAAGCAAGCCAGACACAAAAGGACAAATATTGTATGATTGTGCTATTATGAACTAAATATATTGTGTAAACTCTCGGAGTTAGTAATTAGAATATAGGTCACCAGAAAATTGAAGGAGGGTAGAGAATGGAAAGTTAAAGGTTAATCTGTGCTATTTCATGGGTGTGACAGTGGTTGAAAGGGAAAGTCTAAGTTATGTAAATTACTCAAAGGAAAGCTAAAAACTGTAGCATGGGACTCTCTACGATAGAAAAACCTCATGAATATGGGGGATATTGTGTACACAAGACTGTTTTTATAAAATAGAATACAAATATAGTAGAGAGAGAAGGAAAAAGAATAGCAGTTATGTATGGCAGGGGAAGCATAGAGAGATTGAGTGGTGATGAGTATTGTTTGGTTGGTTTTTGTTTATTATTATTATTGGAATAATAAATGTGCTCTAAGACTGATTGAAGTGATGAATGCACTAATATGTGATTACACCAAATACCACTTATTGTACATTTTGGGTGGATTTATGCTTTATTAATATATATCAATAAAATTGATTTGTTAAGAAAAGTTACGTGAACAAAAGCTGATGCTGTATTATTAATGAAAGTTCATATTTTATTCAGGTTTGCTTAGTTTTTACCTAATGTTCCCCCCCTCCCTTTTTTTTTTTTTTTTGTTCTAGGATGCCATCTAGGACACCTCATTACATTTAGTTGTCATGTCACTTTAGACTTCTCTTGGCTTTGGCAGTTTCCCAGACATACCTTGTTTTTTATGATCTTGACAGTTTTGAGGAGTATTAGCCAGGTATTTTATAGAACATCCCTCAGTGGGGATTTGTCTGATGTTTTTCTTGTGTTTAGACTGGTTGTAGGTTTTGGGGAGAGAGACCATAGAGGTAAAGTGCCATTTTTATCACATCATATCAGGGTACACTTACTGGCTTACTGTTGATGGTGATCATGATCACTTGACCTACATAATTTTAAGGAAGTGTACATAGGTGGAAAGGTAAAGGAAGAAGGAAAGGGATGTTATTAGGAAGTTCACACAGAGTGAGATTGGGGGCTTTTGAGGCATTAATAATTTTGTATCCTGGGTGATGTTTTACAATTTCATGCTTGATTATTATTTTTTAAATCTCATCTGCCTCATATGCATTCTTCTGTGTATATGATATATTTCACAAGAATAAAAATTTGGCATTTTATTTAGTTAGTTTTTATTAAGAGAGTAAAGCCTTCTTGTTCTGAAACTGCCTTTATGATCAAGGAATGAACCACCTAAAAGCAAGGAAATTGTTACCAAAGGCAATCAGATGATGTGGATTTAATCTTAACATCCCATGCTCCCCCTTGGCAATTCTCCCCATGTCCTTGGTCATTGCCTTCTTCCACAACTCTTGCTAGTAAATTCAAATCCCCACTTCCATCCTCAGCTGATAACTCTGCTTATGTTTCACAAAGAAAATAGGGTTTATCAAATATGGACTCCCTCATGCTCCTATCTTGCCATATGCATAACAGATCCATTCCTAGATCCTTCTCCCTAACTCAGAGGAAAAAAAGACCACCAACCAAGCCTCATCCAGTCATCAGGACCCAGAAGTCTAGCCCTGTTCAGCTCCTCATTTGTCCTGTCAATGAGCTGAGAGCAATAGCCATATGACAAGAGCGAAGAACTTGATGGGAAACGCACAAGATGAGGAATTAATTTTGATTGGTGGAAACACTATACACCATACTTCCATGATCCAGAGAATGATGGTGCATTGTTGATTTAGGTTCCATGGCCTCATCAAAAGGCATAAATCAGCTGCTATATTCCCTATTAGGGACCAAGAATCATAGGAATTTCTCAATAAGAGGAAAACCATGTCATGTGCAAAGAAAAGTAAGGACATCAAGGAGAGAGGTCCAGAAGCTGGAGTCAGCCCCAGGAGCAGAGGCTTAACAATACTACATAAGGATGTTGGAACCATTCCAAGCTAGCGTGCAAAACTGAGCTCTCTTCCTAGCAAGCATGGAAGATAAAAGTGTAACAAAACAAAACTAAAATTTCAGTGGTTGACACATACAAGATCGTTTCTTGCTCATGCTGCTTATTTAAATTTGGTCAGCTCACCACCGTCACTCAATGTCTCATGCTGTCTGACACTCCATCTCAGCCAAGTTCCCAAAATAATGGTGGGGGCAGGAGATGTGTCCTGTGATGGCTCTTGAAGCCTCCTCCAGAACCCAGGCTACTTCCACTTGCACATCACTGTAGGCACATGACCACACCCAACTTCAATCCATGTCAATATTTATAGACCAAGTAGCCTGAATGGCCACCATAGGGGCATACCATCTGCCGCACCCCCCCCCCCCCCCACCCGCCAATGTATTCTCCATCCTCACTGAATCTTGTATTCCAACAAAAGACGTGTTCTTACTCTCAACCCACATTGCTGTGGGTTGGGCCCTTTGAAGATTTAAGGTGTGAATAGGATCATCTAAAACCCTATTTAGATGTGGTCTAACTAAGGGAGGGCAGACCTGAATTGGCATTACAGGAAAACTTCTAAAGAGAAGCCAGAAGTCAGTGGAAACCCGGAGAGCAGCTGCAAGGAGGGAGAGCTCCCCATGGGGCTGGAGGCAGATGCAAGCCCAGGGACCCCAAGGTTGTGGCAAGGATGCAGCAGAAGGCCACAGATTTGGTGGAGAAAGCATGGCCTTGATTTGGGACCTCTAACCTCCGAAACCATGAGACAATAAAATTCCTGTTACTAAGGTGAGCAGCGTGTGGTATTTGTTGGAGTTTGGCAGGGCTGCTGTGACAGCTCCCAGCCCTTTCCTGCTCAGGCTCCATCCACTGAGAGTCAGGAGATTCCTTACAGCCCCCCACCCACCCCCTCGCCCAGGGTGAGGAACCAGCTGTTATCCTGCCTGGCTCTGTTCTCTCAGATCTCAGGACTAGAGGAGGAAAACTGTCTGGCTAGGACAGAGACAAGGGTGGATACGGGCTGGCATTGCTTTACGCAGTCTTTTCTTACTTTTTGAAAGTCAGAATTAAATTTTATTTATTACAGAAACTGTGAAAAAGACTTAACATTTTCCCATAGTACAGCAAAACTTTTCAACAGAATAAGATATCTTACCATAAGTAAGATGTTGCTGATTTGTATAGCTGAAAATAACTTTCTATTCCTCAAAGTAAAAGACAATGAATACATTTGTAAATTATTTAAATTTTTAAAAATCCAGACATAAATATATGGCTTAATTATGAAATTGTACATTGTACACTGCCAAATTATTTCCATTATCAATTAGCACCCATCTATAAAGATGCAACCCCACCATTGTTTTGATCAGTTGGGATACAGCCGAAAAATTAACATTCCAAAGAGCCAAAAACATATTTCAATTACATTTTAAACCATGTGGTAATTATACCATATATATTGATTCCTGACTACACTTTTTCACCCAGAAATTTCTGTTCAAATAATTTTTCACCGGTGATCTGAAAATTTTGACTACATAAAATAAAAAGATGGCTGTTTTTATGTTTGCACAAAAACTAATTAAAAATCATTTGAAGGGGAGCAGGTGTAGCTCAGTGGTACAATGCCTGCTTCATATGTACGAGGTTCCAGGTTCAATCCCCAGTAGTTCCTTTAAAAAGATCCTTTGACTACCTCCTAAAAAGTCATTTGAATAAAGTCAAAATGTCACAGAAATTCATTGGCAGATAAAAATAAAGCAAAATTTTCTGACAGATCTAATTTTCCATAGTAGTTGGTTTCAAACATGTACAAAATAAGTAAACAAACTCTATGCTACAAGGATAATCATCTTAGACCAAGTCATCTCAGAAATCACAATTTTAAGATCAAGTCATAAATATTTCAGAACATACTAGAGTATGATATAATTATTCTTCCAGTTGATTACAGAAAATTAAAATTACAGAATTATTCCTATTACCTGAACTAAAGTTTCTTATAACTGAATAAGCCTAAATTTGGACTAAGATACAATTGAAGAAATAAGTAGTTCATAAGTTTTAAGTCATG
This sequence comes from Dasypus novemcinctus, assembly GCF_030445035.2. Lineage (NCBI taxonomy): Eukaryota > Metazoa > Chordata > Mammalia > Cingulata > Dasypodidae > Dasypus > Dasypus novemcinctus. The sequence continues at coordinate 112,009,779 of NC_080683.1, forward strand.
ACTGATTTCATTATATGTATAACCACATCATAAGTACCATATTATCAGTGATTCATAATGTCAGACTACAGCATTTATTAACACAAGATGTCTCTGTAGGGAAGCAATATTTGGTCTCCTTTGGTGGATAATAAAGGAAGAACACATTTTTTCTAGAGAAGAGAAAAGAACATTAAACAGAAATAATAGTTAAAAAAAAATTGGTCCCCCAAATAAAATGGCTATTAATTGAGGAGAGCAATAATATTACTCTTCCATTAACACTTAGAAGTATCATTCCTATTATTAAGAATAATATAGGGAAGCAGACTTGGCCCAGTGGTTAGGGCGTCCGCCTACCACATGGGAGGTCCACAGTTCAAACCCGGGCCTCCTTGACCCGTGTGGAGCTGGCCCATGCGCAGTGCTGATGCGCGCAAGGAGTGCCGTGCCACGAAGGAGTGTCCCCGTGTAGGGGAGCCCCATGCCCAAGGAGTGTGCCCCATAAGGAGAGCTGCCCAGTGCAAAAGAAAGTGCAGCCTGTCCAGGAAAGGTGCCGCACACATGGAGAGCTGACACAACAAGATGACGCCACAAAAAGAAGCACAGATTCCCGTGCCACTGACAACAACAGAAGCGGACAAAGAAGACGACGCAGCAAATAGACACAGAGAACAGACCACCGGGGTGGGGGGAGGGCAGGGAAGGGGAGATAAATAAATAAATCTTAAAAAAAAAGAATAATATAATACCATTTCATTCTTATTTTGTATAACAATTTTTATGTATATATGAATACACGTATAAAAATACAGCCATTGTATGGTAACTAGGCAATGTTGGAATATCCATATCTAAGTCACAGCCTGCTTTAATCACTTATATCTTAACTGCTCATTTATACCTGAATGAATTTTCACTAAGCAGACAAATAATTTCCAACTGATGTAATAAAAAATTCTGGTTGCAGTGTTTTTTTATTTTTCTGAATTACATTTGAGATAAAGAAGCTAGCTGCTTCACCTATTTAATACTAGTATACTCTGAGATCATATACAAATACATGTACAGAACCTTGAAAGAATACACATTTCCCATGAGGAGACATTATTTAGTCTGTCATTGGTATGTATTTGCAAAACATTCTAACACCGCAAGCAAGAAGTTTCAGGATTGAGCACGTTTAAAAGTTACTACTCTACTACGAGGATGCTGGTGGTGTCAATCAACTGGTGGTAGGACTTTATCACGAATTGCTTAACAGCCGTCATTTCCTGCTGTCATGAACTGTACATCAAGTCCGTGGAGACTCCAAAGGTTACACTGGCTGGATTTACCACTGTTTTTAGCCTTTCAGTATTAAGAGAACCAAATATTAGGGGAACTAAAGGGTCACAATCTCCATGGCACCGGAGAAAATAAATATTTTATCAGCGCCACTGACAAGAAGAAGCCAGTAGCTGAGTGCAATGACACCTGCCAGTTCCTGCTGTGTGCTAGGAGCATTATAGAGAGACAAGACTCTTCCCTGAGAAAATGCTCCCAAAATAGCCCTGTTAGGAAGGAATTCCATTCTTCACATCTTAATCTATCAAAGTTTTGATGTTTTCTGCTGCGTGCTTGATTCCAGGTTCGTCGTCCTGTGAATTGGTTGAAAGCCCTATAATATGAAACCAAGAAGGCATAGTCGTGGTCCTACTGAATATAACAGGTGTAACAGGCGCGTGCGGGCAGGTATATTTGACATATGAATTTCTGATACATGTAAAGGCTTCTGTGCGTCCATGCCGTGTATCTTCCCAATCCATGAAGAAACATAACTGCCGTGTGGCCTTGCTGGCGGCGGGCGTGGTGGCGGGCAGCGAGGGTCGCTGCCGGTGTGTGTATGGCGGTGACCTGAGACCCCACCCGCCTCCCCACCCCCAGGCACGTCTCTTCATGGTCTATTAATCATTAAAATTGTATAAAATACTATGCCAATTAAAGGTAAATTGAGGGAAGTGGACATGGCTCAACTGATAGAGCATCCATCTACCATATGGACAGTCCAGGGTTAGAGCCCAAGGGCCTCCTGACCCATGTGGTAAGCTGGCCCACGCGCAAGGAGTGCCCTGTCACACAGGGGTGTCCCCGTGTAGGGGTGCCCCAAGCACAAGGTGTGCACCCTGTAAGGAGAGCCACCCTGCATGACAAAAGCAGAGCCTGCCCAGGACTGGTGCCATACATATGGAGAGCTGATGCAGCAAAATGACACAACAAAAGAGGCGCAGTTTCCCAGTGCCGCTTGATAATGCAAGCAGATGCAGAAAAACACACAGCAAATGGACAAAGAGAGCAGACAAGGCGGGGGGGGGGGGGGGCGCGGGGAGGAGGGCAGGGGAGAGAAATAAATAAAATAAATCTTAAAAAAAAAAGTAAATTGAGAACCATTTAATCCCTAGCTCGTTTATCAATAAAACTGATAATGAACCATTTCTGATCTATGTCAGTGTTTCACAAGCTTTGTTGTGCATCAGAATCACTGAATAAGCAGTTTATGTTAAAAATATAGTTGCCAGGGATCGACCCCCCAGGGATTTCGATTCAGTAGTAAATGAGGAGTTCATCCTTTAAACAAGCTCCCCAGTAGCACTGATGCCTCACAAAGTTTGAGAACAAGTAGTGAAGGTTTTAGAAATGTTGAAGTTCTAACAATACTTGAAAGAGGCATGTGAAACTGCGGCCCCTGAGAGCTTTATGCTCCTCAAGTGTAGAAAATCTTACAGGGAGAGTAGGCTGCTTACTAATTGGTATGGAAAGTACTTTTGTGATCAAAGAAGAGCCATCATTCTTTGCAAAATGACAGTTTGCTCATTCTAAATATTGCTGCAGTATAGATTAAGAATCAGCATCTAATGTCTTCAGATGGACCTTTTATTTCTAAACCTTCTTGTATTTACAACCTTCTTGTATCTTCTTGTATCTTATTTCTAAACCTTCTTGTATCTCAAAAAGAAAATTAACTAAAGTGAAAATTATGCTCCTCAAGACTAGTTAAGCAGTACCAAAACACTCTTACAAGTATTCTAGTCTGAATTTAAGAATATTTACTCAATAAAATTTGTACAACTTCTCTTTCTTCGATAAGGGGGGTTATTTCCTGGGAAGGAATCACCTTATTAATTGTAGCTCACAGAGAACTCCCTACACTCAAAAATATTCCACAAGTTGCAGAACAGTTTTCTCCAGATTTGGGGATTTCAAGCACAACTAATATAAATATTTTTAATTATGAGAAGCAACATGGAATTGATTTTGCCAAACGTATATAATACCTAAAAAAAACAGTAGCAGCATTATATTTTTAAAAAGAATATTTTTATGTAAAAGAAGGAAGATCATGATCCCCCTTCCGTGACTTCACAATTTGAAGTAGTTTATTTCCCCGTGACTTTATCAAGTACCCTTGTTGAGTCTATAGGCTGCTGAAAGCAATATACCAGAAATAAATTGACTTTTACAATGGGGATTTATTAGGTTGCAAACTTACCATTTTGAGACTGAGAAAAATGTCCAAATCAAGGCATCATCAGACAATTCTTTCCTCCTGAAGACCAGCTTTTCCAGTGATCCTGGATTCCTCCAGCACATGGCAAGCACATGGTGGTGTCTGCGTGTCTTTCCTGGGTTTCGTTGCTTTCAGCTTCTTGGTTCTGAGGCTTTTCCTCTCTGCTCCTGTGGCTTTCTGTGCTTCTGTGGTTTCCTCTGTGTCTCTCTATCTATCCCCTTCATAAAGGATTCCAGTAAGAGGATTAAGACCCATCTCGAGACATCAAAAGGTCCACCTGCAATAGGTTTACACCTGCGGGAATGAAGTAGCCCTAACAACATGGGCTAATTTTTTTCTGGGGTTCAAAAAGCCTCAAACAACCTCACATCTTCATAGTATTTATCACAATTTGTATTCACATATCTCTCTCTCTGTTTACTTGTTTACTATGTTTCCCTCTCAAGGCTGTAAGTTTCAGGTGAGCAGGGATCATATCTGTTTTGTTTATTACTTTACATCCAGTTCCCAGAACTCAATAAATATGTGTTGAATGAAGTAATCAATAAATCCCAGAATAACAGAGGGATGTAAAATATTTCCCGACCCGAAGTGTCAAGTATTGATTGTGTGGTACTTCTTTATAGCCCAGAGGAGTGGTTCTCAATCTTGGTAATCTTGCCCCCACGGCATATTTGACAATGTCTGGAGATATTTTTGGTTGTCACAACGGGGCGGGGGGGGGGGGGCGCCCGGTTATTGATATCTATTGGCATCTGTTACATCCAAGGATGCTACTAAATACCCTACAAGGCACAGCACAATCCCCCACATCAAAGAATTATCTGACTCCATGTGTCAATAGTGCTGAGAGAAAACTTGTCCTAAAGTTTTTATGTGCAATTGGCATTTTTCACAAAAACAGAGATTCAGAAAATGTTCCAGGAATCTAAAGGATATTTGGCTATATAATAATAGTACCTCATATTCTCTAGCTTTTTATAGATTACAGAGTAAGCCCATAAAGATCATCTAGCCCATAAAGATAAGCCCAAACGTTCATAGCAGCTTATTTGTAATAGCCCAAACTGGACACAGCCCTAATGTCCCCAGCAGATAAACAGATAAACAGTCATGGTCTATTCACACCCTAGAATATTATTCAGCAATAAAAGAGAATGAACTACTGATTCATGCAATGATATAGATGAATCTCAAAATAACTATACAGGGGAAAAGAAACCCAACAAGAAAATGTATGGCTAATGTATGATTCCTTTTATATAAAGTTCTAAAAAATGCAAATTAATCTATAATGACAGAGATTAATTATCTAGTGGTCGCTTGGGGACCGGGCTGCGGGAGAAGGAAATGGGGGGTGATGGATATGCTCATTATCTTGATTGCATTGATTGTTTCACACATGTACGCATAAGTCAAAACCATCAGATTGGACACCTTAAATATGGGCAGTTTATCGTACATAACTAGATATCAGCAAAGACTTAAAAATCTTATTTTGAATCTCAAAGGTGGATTTTGTGTGTGCAAACCAGGCTCTCAACTGAAGCCCTCTTCTTTTTTTAAAAATATTTATTATTGATGATATCATTCATACATGAACATACATAAGCAATAAGTGTATAGTGTAAGTTGTGAACTTACAAAATAACCGTGCATAACATCACACAGGGATCCCGTACATCACCCCTCCACCGACACCTTGCATTGTTGTGATACATTTGTTACAAACTAGGCAAGAGCATTGTCAAAGGTCACAGACCTGCAGGGGGAAGAGACTAGAACCCGTCTTCAGGAATGCTGAATAATGCTTTTCCTTAGCCTGCAGTGTTCTAACATTCCCCGCATGGGAATATTACCAAGGAATCTGTCCCCGTTTTTCCAGCTCCCTGTTCACTGCTCCTCACTTGACTTTTTTCAGTGTTGGGAGCCCAGAGGCCAATCCTGCAGGTCAACAATCGGTGTAGCCAGAGGGCTCACCACTCACTTGTCACCCTGTGGGTGGGCAAAGTTGCAGATGTGCAGTCACTGGTAGCATCCACATGGAGGAACTGATCCCCTGGTTACCAACTCCTCAGAAATACTGGTGGGTCTACTCTCCACGTACTCCTTTAATGCTTTCATGTACTTCAACTGACTCGAGTTGCCCCCAGTATATCATCGTCTGCCTATGGGTAGCTAATGCCGAAGGAAAATGACTCCCAACAGGAGATAAAGAGCCAAGGATTGACTCTTAACACTTGTAACAAAATTTCAATATGGTGGCCAAGTCATGTTGGTAAGGGGGATGGTGCAAGTCTTTACACTAAAAGAAAAGAAGTCTTTGGCTTAAAATAAATCGCAGCTAATCTAATTTAATGCTTTGCAGAATAACTTTCTTAATAATCACTGTTGAGAATAACCTTACTAGTTCACACCTTGCACTGTGGGGATTCCATCTAGGAATTTTCCCATCCATGGTACTTGCTCAGCTGGAAGGATTGCACAGGGAGGCAGTGATGCAGATCAGACCTCACAGAGAGAAAGCTAATGGGGGCCACCCTTCCACTCCTAAATACAGCGCATGCAGCAGCTGCTGCAAAGAGGAGCTCTTTAGAGGTAACAAAGTAAAATTTTTCAAAAATGATGCCTAAGAGGGAATTTTATCATGTATAATTATTGTTCAGATTTTATTTTATTATAGAAATCATTTGAGATGTATCACAAAATGGAAAAGTGAAGAAGTAGATTGAGGACAATATCCGATCATTTCCTCAGGCTTCCTGGCGGAGTTATGTGGGTTTTTTTCTCCTTCCTGGAGTACTGAAAATTAGAATTGTGTATTCCTTGTGGTAACCAAGAAACACAGAACTTCTTTAACTGGAGACAGCAGAATCGTGAGCAGCGACTCGTCCCCTCCCGCAGTCGTGCAGCTCTGCTACGACAACGTGAGCGGCTCTTGTATTAAATCCCCTACTCACCGGGGCCCGCGTGGTTCTGCACGCAGTGTTCGGCTCCGGGACTGTGTTCGGAAACCTCCTGGTGATGATCTCCATCCTTCATTTCAAGCAGCCGCATTCTCCGACCAATTTCCTGATGGCCTCTTTGGCCTGTGCGGATTCCCTGGTGGGCGCCACCCTGACGCCCTTGAGCACGGTCAGCTCCGTGGAGAGCTGCTGGTACTTTGGAGCCCGGTTTTGTACCCCTCACAGCTGCTGCGACGTGGCCTTTTGCTACTCTTCTGTCTTCCAGCTGTGCTTCATCTCCATCGACAGGTACGTTGCTGTCAGCGAGCCTCTGGTCTACCCCACCAAGTTCACGGTGCCTGTGTGGGGAGTGTGCATCAGCATCTCCTGGGTCCTGCCCCCGGTGTACAGCGGGGCGTGTTCTCCACAGGGGCCAGTGGCAAAGGGCTGGCGGAGGTGGTGAGCGCCCTCAGCTGCGCAGGAGGTCGTTAGGTTGTTGTGAACCAAAGTTGGGTTTTGATAGATTGTCTGTTATTCTTCATACCAACCCTTGTTACGATCACTCTTTACAGTAAGATTTTTCTTGTAGCAAGAAAACTAGCTATCAAAATAGAAACTGCTAGTAGCCAAACAGAGTCATCCTCAGACTTATAAATCCAGAGTGGCCAGGAGAGAGAGAAAAGCAGCTAAGACCCTGGCAATCACGGTAATAGCATTTAATATTTCGTGGTTATCATATAGTATCGATTCTTTAATTGATTCCTTTCTGGGCTTCATAACCCCTGCCTATGTTACTGAGATTGGCTGCTGGTGTGCTTATCACACTCAGCCATGAACCCTTTGATATATGCCTTATTTTACCCATGGTTTAGAAAAGCCATAAAAGTTATTGTGAGTGGTCAAGTTTTAAAGGACTCTTCAGCCACCATGAATTTGTTCTCGGAACGAATGTAAGCAGTTGGTTTGAGGAAGTTTCATGATTTCGAAATAAAAATAAAGTTTTAGCATGCAAGTCAGACTATTAAAAAAGAAAAGGGAATGAATTGCTCTTGAATTAAATAGACTATATCCATGCTTTCCAGTCTTATTAAGGTATGTAGGCCCCTGTCATTTCTCAAAAATTATTTGCCAGACTAATAAATATTAAATCCCTATTGGCAGCTGCTTGCCAGCTAGCATATCCCACTTCCCGGGAAGACTCTGGAGTGTGGAAGTGCAATTTCCAAATACGACCTCGCTTTAAACAGGCTGTTGCAACGGCCTAGCCAGTTACTGCCAGGCCTGCGTCAGTGGTTCCTGCCCCAGCATGGGAGGCAGAAGCCCTTGCCCCTGCCCGGGTCATGCGAAGGTTAGCATTTGGCAGCTCTTGCTGCTTGTCCTGCTACTCCGATACCTCCTTCTCCTTCTCCTCAGACTGTGCAAAGAGTCCATGTGGAAAACCCCTCGTTTTTTCTGGGCCATTCATAGAGTCATTGTTGTTTGTTCCTTCTGGAAGAACCTCTTTTCAGCGTGGTCTCTACATTTCTTTCTTTCTTTTCCATAATAAACACTTAATTACAACAGAGTATTTGCAAGTTTTAGGACCCACTCAATTAAAATTATTAAAGTTTTTGCTTATTTTGTTGAGGAATATACAGCTCAATAAAAAACATTCAGGTGTTCATGTGTTTTTCCCTTTATTTGCCAAGCATGAACCACATGCTTATGTTGTACTAAAATTAGGGCTGGAAGATGTGGACATGAAGGTAATAAGATCCCATATTTTCCCCATAAGAAGCGATGACTCTGGCAAGAAGCAATGTTGGCCACAGTGGAAAATAAAAAAATAACACTGCATTATCCAGCTGACTGAGGTTGACATCAGTAGGGATATGTCATACTGAGGACATGTGTGCTGGACACAGTATGATGAGAAAGGCACTTCCCCTTTGTTGTCTGCTTCCCCAAATCCCAAAACCCCAGTATAATCATGAGAAAAAACATCAGACAAATCTCATTTGAGAGGCATTCTACAAAATACGTGACCAACACTCCTCAAAACAGTCAAGGATGTTGAAAAGAAGGGAAGTCTGAGAAACTGTCACTGTCTAGAAGAAACTAAGGGGACATGACAACTAAATGAACTGAGGCATCCTAGATGAGAAGTTGAAATAGAACAAGGACATTAGGCAACAAGTAAGGAAATCTGGATAATGTTTAGACTTTAGTTAGTGATAATCTATCAATATTGGTCATTCATTGCAACAAGAGCACCATACTAACATGACACATTAAATATAGAGAAAACTAGGTGCAATGTATTTGGGAACTCTCTGTACTATCTTTGCGATGTTTCTATAAAACTAAACTTTTCTATCTGGTACTCAATTCCTGCTTGATGAAGTTCCCAACGAGTCAGAAGTCAAAACATTTATCCTTTTCCTCACTCGTTCATATGTCCATTTCACAGATTTACTTGAAAACATAGTGGGTCCTGAGTTCGGTCTATCAGGAATATAAGACAAGTTGCTTAGAGAATCTTGTAGGGAAAACCGGGTTTCCAGCAATCGTAACTTAGAATTTATGGAGGTTTAAACTATAAAAGAAGTGTTTGAAAAGCCCTGAGAAAAAAGAGTGTTTACTTCTGGATAGAAGATCAGGGAAACATACTGAATAAGAAGTGGCATTTGAGCTGGACCCCAAAGATAAGAAGGGTTTTTGTAGGAGGGAAAGATGGGAAGCAATTTTCAGGCTAAGGGAATATAATGAGCAAGGAGACTGAGAAACTGCACGAGAGGTCAGGGAATATGGAAACAAAGCAACTGAAAAACCACTAAAGGAACAGCCAGTCTTAAAACTTTCCCAAGGTTGGATCCCATCTTCTCTGTGATCTAGCTTCTCCCTCTGTCTCCCCTTGTGTCCTCTGGGTGCATTTTGGAGACTTGCTGGGCATACTCACCCCTGCTCCTCTACTCAGATCATTTCTCCCTCCTGCAAGACCATCTCCCATTTTCTCCTGCTTTCTAACCAGTCTTTTCTCTTTAAGTCTGCATACTGTTTCTCCCTGCAGCCTTTCTAGCATGCCACGTCCCAGGGTTCACTTTTGCTTCTCAACTCCTACTATCTCCTTGTCTTCCAGACCATCTTTTCCCACATGGGGCTTAATGTAGCAGTCCTAGGAAGTGACCCAAGAAAAAAGTTTCTGCATCAACAATGTTTTGGAACTGTTCTACTATACTCTACCACATCCTCTTCTCAGAGAATAACACTATACATTGACATATTACAGATCCTGCGAAGTCCTGTTTTAAAAAGCTCTTGTCCATCATTTAAAAATATACATTTCCAAAATTTATTTAACCATGGAGAATTTCTTCATCTGAGGGGAGGGTGGTAGGGGAAAGCCTGAATAAAACAACTGCTTTCCAAAGAAAATATTTTAGGAGCACTGGTCTATATCATTGATTTAGTACTTATCAACTACTTTGTTTTGTAATTGCTCTTTTTTACATCTAATCTCCTCACTTATGTTTATATTCTTACAGGGCAGAGGTGATATTTTGCAATCCCTAATGTAATAGTAAGCAGGTGCTTATATGTGTTTATTGTCAATTATGATGTGTAAGATAAATTATATCATATGGAACACATATATGGCATGACGTGGGAGAAGAAAGAGGGGGCTGAGGGAACAGGGATGCTTCCAGGGCTAAGTCATAATTTAAGTTGAGTAGTGGAGCACTATAAAAAAAAGTAGGAAGGGACTGTCTAGACAGAGTAAGTAATTTATCGAAAATATGAGGTTAGTTGTACATCAAGCACAATTGAGCACAGAAGGGTAGTTGGCAGGTAAGTCTGCCTAGAAGAGAAGATCTGGATAGGGGAGTCAAAATCAATCAATCACTCAATTCAGTAATTTTATTTTATTTTAATTTAAAATAATTTAGGAGGTACTGGGGATTGAACCCAGGATCTCATACATGGGAAGCAGGTGCTCAACCACTAAACTACACTCACTCCCTTCAATTCATTGGTTTTACACTCTGTATCTGCACCATCCAAAATGGTAGCCCCTAGCAACATATCGTTATTTGTTTTTTGGGTTTTTTTAAAGATTTATTTATTTCTCTCCCCTTCCCCCCCAACCCAGTTGTCTGTTCTCTGTGTCTATTTGCTACATCTTCTTTGTCTGCTTCTGTTGTCAGCGGCATGGGAATCTGTGTTTCTTTTTGTTGCATCATCTTGTTGTGTCAGTTCTCCGTGTGTGCGGCACCATTCCTGGGCAGGCTGCACTTTCTTTCGCGCTGGGCGACTCTCCTTAGGGATGCACTCCTTGTGCGTGGGGCTGCCCTACGCTGGGGACACACCCGCGTGGCAGGGTACTCCCTGCGCTCATCAGCACTGCGCATGGGCCAGCTCCACAAGGGTCAAGGAGGCCCAGGGTTTGAACCGCGGACCTCCCATGTGGTAGACGGACACCCAAACCACTGAGCAAACTCCACCACTACATATGGTTATCGATGACCTGAAATGTGTCTAGTTTGAATTGAGATATGCTTTAAGTGGAAAACAGACATTGGACTTCAAAGAATACAAACGAAAGGAGGCAAACTATCTCAGTAATTTTTCTATTGTTTGCACATTACAATGATCACATTTTTTATGTATTGGGTTAAAAAATACATTAGTAAAATTAATTTTCCTTATTTCTCTTTGTTTTTTCATATGTGGTTAACAGAAAATTTAAAATTACTTGTGTCGCTCACATTGTGTTTCTATTAGACAGCACTGCTCTATAGAAGGAAAAAAAAAACTAAAAAGAACCATAAGAGATGATTCTTGCCCTCTAGGGCTTAAAACAAGGATAGGGAGACAACACATAAACAATTAAGTAAAATAGATGAACAATGGTAAGAGTTAAATATTTAGCTCTAATGATGTATATATAGAACTCATATTTATTGTATAGTCTGCTTATTTTACAGATGAGGAAATCAAGTCTTAAAGAAGCAAAATAACTAGAATCAGATCCCATAGCTTGCAAAAAAAGAAAGAAACTTTTGCCATATCTTGAATCCCAATCATCTAAATTCTAGTACAAATTTATTCCTCTACATGGAAATGAGAGTTTAAGACAAAAAAGAAGCATGTCTCAAAGAAGTACAGGTAAATAAATAATACCCAAGACGAGCTGGTTAACATAGAGTTTCTCCTCTAAGTCAATGTTTCTTTTTAAAATTTTATTGAAGTATATAATCCATACATGAACATACATTAAACAGTAAGTGTACAGTAAATGTTATGAATTTACAAAACAAACATGCTTATCATCATATAAGGCTCCCATACATCACCCCACTACCAATACCTTGCATTATTGTGAAACATTTGTTACAAACTATGAAAGCACATTGATAAAATATTACTAACTATAGCCCATATCTTACATTTGGTGTGTTTCCCCCCAAAACCACCTGATTATTAACACCCGGTGTTAGTATTAGATATTTGTTATTGTTCATGCGAGGACATTCTCATATCTGTCCTATTAACCACTGTCCATCTTCCACCACTGGATTCCCTGTGTTATATAGTCCCATGCTTTGTACAATCCATTCAATGTATGCACTCAGTGGGTCTCATTTTCATCACAGAGTTGCGAGTTGTGCAGTCATCACCTCAATTTTAGAACATTTTCATTACTCCAAAAGGAAAAATCCCATGCCTCCTTTTACCCCTTTATTGTTACTCCTTAGAATTGATATACTTCTTTGCCATTGCTGCAAAAAATTCTAAGTCAATGGTTTTTGGTAATGTTTAAATAATAGTGACATTGAAAGTATGCTGAAAACATATAATCACATATATACAATATTTGGCATACTAGTCAGGGACTAAGTCCTCTCAATGACCTTCCTGGATATGCCAGATCCTAGTCAGGATAAGAAAGCTGCTGCTGCACTGACAACAACCTCAACCAACCCTGTGGCTTAACATATAGAAGTTTGTTTCTTGCTCATGCAAAGTATATGGTGGACCTGGATGTTTCTCCAGTATGGTCGCTTTCTCAACCCAGTGACACAGTAACACAAGCTGCTCTGATTTCATGGTTCTGTTTTTTTCAACAAGAGGTCTTTTTTATATTCAGCCTCCAAGGACATATGTCACTTCAGCCCACTAGCCACAGCAAGCCAGATGCCCCACCTAATTTTCCCTAATGGTGGGAAGGGTAGGAAGCAAGTGGAGTGCTCTGATCAGACTGCTGCCTCTGCCACACTCTGCTTTAGTCATTGGAACATCAAACTGTGTGTTCAGGCATATCTTCCAGGACTTGAATTTGGCTGAGAATGGCTAAAACACATGAGGGTTTATTTTAGTTATGTAATAAATCTAGATGAAGTCATCGTTGGCTTTGACTCAGCAGCTCAAGTACATTAAGGCCAAGGGTATGTGAGACTTCTGATACTTCTTTCATGGTCCCAAAATGACTGCTGGAATCCCAGCCAAAGCACACGAGTTCCTGGCAGGAGGAAGGAATGAGGAGCGAGGCTTTCCTGAAGACCTGCTCAAAAACTTGAGCTGACATCCAATCACCCACCCCCTCCTTGAAGGTGGGGAGCTTCTGAGGCTCTGGAAGAAGGAGAAAATGCCTCTCCGGTGGGCAATGAGGATCTCTGCCACATAAGGGAATCTGGAAAATGAAATTTCATAAGTGAAGATAAAGCCTCTTGCCCTATCCTCCCAGGGAGGTTTGCTCCACAAACAATAAAGTGAACTGAGAAAAGAGGAAGGGAGAAAATAACCAGGTTTTCCTCCCTGACCTCTCTACTTCCTTTTTCTTGAACTTTTCCTTCAGGATTATTTAGTTACTTGTTCAGCCAATAAGCATTTATTAGACATGTAAGAAACACTGTGTTGACAATGTGGAAGACATGAGAAAGACGAAGACAGTCATTTTAGGGGTGACTTACTGGTATTCCCCAAATGTTGTGGTGGCAAGTACTGCCAGACCACCAGTTTTATCTTGGGAAGAGACCATCTTATTGGCACTCAAACAAGACGTCACCACCAGGTACAGAGTCCCAATGATTTGTGATAGCCCAGTAGTTATGGTCTCCGTGCAACCAGCAGAAACCTGTCCAGTCAACCAGCCCTGTGCCCAGTGATCAGACGGGGATCACCAGGCTAAGCTGGAGGATGGGGCACAGGGAATGCTGCAGGTAATTTTAGCCAGAGCAACACAAAGCACACCTGGTCCTGTGATCCCTGAATGGCCCAGCTTCAGAGCCCAGTGTCTGTGGTCTGTGATGGATTCATCATTTAAAACCCCAAACCTCTGATTCCCACAGTATTTAGACTCAGATTCAAACTCTACCATGGCCTGAGAGACCTCACATCATCTTACCGCTGAAAACTGTCTCACCACAGCCTATTTCACTCTCCCCGGCTCACTGTGCTCCAGCCATGTTTCCCCATACCCATTCCCCACAGCTTCCCCAGCAGGATGCCTCAGGATCTTTGCACAGACTTTGGCATGTACCTGGATCACTCTCTCCTTAGATCTTCATAGAGCCGGCTTCTTGTCATCTTCAGGTCTTGGCTTTAACATTACTCTTTGAGAAAAAAGTCACTCTTAGCTAACGTTGGTACCTCACCTTTATCCTTTAACTATCTTGTTTGTCATTTCTTTAATAGCACTCATCAGAATGTGATATAATCTTATATACTTGTTTCTTTACCTCCTTTTATCTGCTTCCCTAATGACATATAAGCTCCATAAGTTCAGCTACTTCCTTAGGAAACACCTGGAGTAAACTGGGATTTTGTTGTTGTTTTTTAGGTACAAGGGATTGAACCCAGGACTTCATATGTGGGAAGCTGGTGCTCAACCACTGGAGCCATACAGGCTTCCCTGAGTTGGCCTTTTATCTGTTTTGCTTCTTGTTTGTTTTTGTTTTTTTGGAGGCATCAGAAACCAAACGTAGGACCTCCTGTGTGGGAAGCAGGCACTCAGGTGCTTGAACCACATCCGCTGTTTTTTGTTATTTTAGTTGTTTGGTAGGTCTATTGAGTAAAAAAATAGATGGCTTGCTACAGAGTGTCCCTGCTCCAGCACTGGAGAGAATGCATTTGCTTAAAGAATAAAACAGCCAGGTTGACCTTACCTGAAGATTACTGTTGAATATGCCATTAAATCTCTGATCACTTGGTGTTCAGCAATCCTTTGCATCCTTAGGACTCAATTAATAAAAACCATGGAAAATTATACCTTGAAACTGACTTGTTAAAATGAAAAAAAAATATTTTTCTAAAGAGCTTATGGGAAAATATTTGAAAGCTGAACATTCATGGGCTTATTTTCACCATAATTAGACATATCATTGTTTGTTCATCATGGTCAGAGAAACTTTTCAATGTTTACTATCTTGCACTCTTAAAGGGTGGCTGATAAAGGCCAGACCCTTTGAGCAACTTTGTCTCGGGCTACATGCCAAAGAGGGGCAGGTTGGGATTAGAAGCCAGGACTGCCTGGCTACAAAGGCCCTACCCTCATCCACCTTGAGATGCTTCTTCTAAGCAGCCTGAGAAAAACAATGTGTTGGTCTGGACCATGGGAGTCTGGGTTCAAAGTCCTGGCTCTGCCATTCACAGTTCATGGGAATTTGGACAAGTTAGTTCACCTCCATGGAACCCCAGGGTGAAATGATAGGCATCAATAGATGGCCTCTAAAGTCCTTTCCAGGTCTAGAAACTCTACTACAAAGTGCCTTTGTGTAACATGGTAGGGCCATCTCCTTTTGCCCACAGCAGGAATTTTGGTGTGCCAGGGCAAGCTGCTGGGAGTGTGTTTTGAGGACAACCCAAGTTATCCTGAGAGATGGTCAAGCAAGACCTCAGAACTGATAGATAGAGCCCTCAAAATTGAATTAAGTTCGAAACAAACAAACAAAAACATAAGCACAAAGAGGAGAAAAGGTTACCCTAAGCCCTGTCAGGAGGCAGAAATAGTGGAGAATGTGCTCCAAGAAGGCTAGGAATACATCTCAAAACAAGGGTGTGAGAGAACTGCATGCCCCCCTAAAGACTAAGGTCAGAATTTTCTGGAAGGATCAGAATGGGGACAGTGAGTGGGCCTGGAGCATTCTTCTATTCCCTTGAGAGTGTAATGTATAAACTTGCAAATGCCATCTTACATTTACTGTAACAGTAACTTCAGAGCCAGATGCTATAAGGCAGGCTAAGTGCACCGCCACACCCTGCAGGAGAGTCCTCCTTCAGTATGAAGTGGAGCAGTTGGATGGAGAACAGCAGGAGAGGAGCAAGGTTTTTATGGGGTTAGAAATTGGTGCCAGAGACCAGGAGGCCAGTGCCACAGTGGAAGGGGAATGTGAGCTACCCAGGACCCATGGAAAAAGGAAGGGCCTGTGGAGTTTCTATCTCCTCTACATATTTTCTGAAATTAAAGAACATGCAGAAATACGCCCTGGATTGAGATGGGGAGGGGTAAGAAAATGGACTAGATTTCTATTAGCCGCATAGAGACTAAAGTCAAACCCCTCTGTAATTGTTACCTGGGCTCCTGATTATTCCAAGGCTTGGTTATCCAGGACACTAGACATACACATCCAACTGTTGGAAGACCTCCCTGCTTGAAATTCTGATGAATTCAGTGTCATTTAGCAGGTGGGCTGTGATTTCAGGTTAAATCCACATTTTTTTCAATATAGAATTGAAGGCATGTGTGTGGAAGTCAAAGAAACTCCATCAAGTCAAAACAGCATGGAAATGGATGGTCTCGGCAGTCATTGAGACCATACATTCAATGTAATTATCAACTATCAAAGCATGGATTGAATAGATGAGAAGGGAGAGAATCCTTGGCACCTTGGGTGGGAAGAATAATCACACCCCTCCTCCCCAAAGATGCCCATGTCCAAATCCCCAGAACCTGTGAATGTCACCTTTCATGGCCAAGGGGGACTTGCAGATGTCATTCAATTAAGAGGGAAGAGTATCCTGGATGGTCCTGGTGGGGCCAACATAATCACCAGGTTCCTTGTAAGGAAGAGATCAGGAGGATCAAAGTCCAAGGAAGAGATGGGACAAAGGAGGCAGAGGTTGGGTGGGGGTGGCCATGAGCCGAGGAACGTGGGCAGCCTCTAGAAGCTCTCCCTTGAGCCTCCAGAAGGACTGCAACTCTACCAACACCTGAGTCCCATTTCAGACTGCTAACCTCTAGAACTGTCACAGAATACACTTGGGTCAACTTAAGCCACTGATTTTGGGGTACAAGAAACGAATGCAGTGCCTTTGTTCTAATCTGCCTTTTCCATTAGAAGGGTGTAGAATGGCCTGTCCTAATTCCATCCCTGACATGCTGTTCTGGGATGGTTTATCACATCTGTCATTACCACTCTCTCCTGGATTCCAAGAAAAGGAATATCAGGTCAAATATCTCCAAAAGCCCCATAGCAAAATAAATATAAAGAAGTACGATTACCATACTACACTTCAAAGAGCAAACTTTGAGTGAAAAGACATGAAATATATATAAATGTCAACAACAGTTTTTTCTGGAAAGTGATATCTAAAAATATTTTTTCCCCATTTTCTTTGCTTTTTGGTATTTTTCAATTTTTCTGCAAAGAATGGTATTATTTTTAAAATTGAAAAGTTCTCTTTTAAAAAAAAAATATTTCTTTTCTCCCATCCTCAGGAGTCCATTTGCATTCTCTATAGAAGAGCAAGAATGCCTTGAGCACAAGAGGAACTCTGCGTGAAGGAGGACAGACCATTATGCCAAGCCCTTGATATTGATGATTCTAATTATGAACCTTTCCTTGTGAAATTGAAATTTAGCCAAGTATTATATATTGCCAAAGTGTTACTTCCTGAAAGCCTCCTTGTTGCTCAAATTTGGCCTCTCTCTAAGCCAAACTCAGCACATAAATGCATTGACTTCCACTGGAGTGGGACTTGACTTGCAGGGATGAGTCTCATTGGCACCACGGTATTATCACCAAGCTCCAAGTACCAATGCATCTTTAAAGAGTCCTTGACATAAGACTGGACATGGTTCTATTTTTTCCTTATAATTTTAAACAATCTTGAAAAGGTAAATTTCTATTCATATGAACTGAATTTCATTAAAAAAAAAAATTAAAAATTACTTTAAAAATTTATTTATTTCCCCCCCTTCCCCTCCTCCCACCCTGCTGTGTTTGCTCTACTGTCTTCTCATTTTCTCTTCTCTAGGATTCACCAGAATTCCGTCCTGGTGACCTCTGATAGAGAGAGAGGTTCCCATGTCAATCGCACCACCTCAGTTCCTGGTCTCTGCTGCGCTTCACCTTGACTCTCCCCTTGACTGTCTTTCAATGCATCATCATCTTGCTGCATGACTCACTCGCGCAGGGGCCCCTGGCTTGTTGTGTGGGCACACGTTCCCTTCTTTTTCACCAGGAGGCCCCAGGGATCGAACTCAGGGTCCTTCCATATGGTAGGTGGAAGCTCTATCACTTGAGCCACACTTGCTTCCCAGAACTTATTTTTAAAAAGAAAAATAAAAAAGCAAAAAAAACACATCATCTGTAGTGTCTCAGATTCATGAAATCATCTGGCTCTGTCAACATTAACCAGATCCAACAAGACTCAACTGAGAAAAGTCCTTCAAATTTATTGACGAGGCACCACTGGTGTCAGAGAAAACGCCTAAGAGCTGTTGGTGGACAGAGCTGGTTCAAATCTCAGCTCTGTTCTTTTCTGACTTTATGACATAGGACATACTTAACCTGTCTAAACCACACCATCTTGTAAAGATTTTCTGAGTAATTACTCAAGTTCGATAAAGAAAATATTTTCAAATTAGTAGTTATTTTTATCTGTTCATTCCATTTAAAAGGTATTTCCCTGACTTTTCTACCTATTGAAAAACTACCCATCTGTATTAGTCAGTCAAGGGGTGCTTATGCAAAATATCAGAAATTGGTTGGGTTTTCATAAAGGGTATTTATTTGGAGTAGAAGCTTACAGTTACCAGGCCATAAAGTGTAAGTTACTTCCCTCACCAAAGTCAACTTTTGTCACATGTGGGAGCAATAGCTGCCAACATCTGCCAGAGTTCAGGTTTCCCAGGTTTCTGTCTTCCTGGGGCTTGCTTCTTTCCTGGCTGAGTTGCTCTGTTTTCTCCACAAGGTCAGCTGTAGACTAAGAGGCTCTCTAGGGTTTGCTCTCCAGAAGGCCAGCTGTAAACTTTCAGGACAGATGGCTCTGTCTCTCTCTCCAGGGCTTCTGCCATGTGCAGGGAGCCTTCTCTATTCCTCTGTGTTCTCCTGTGTGTTCACTTCCCAGACTCCAGCTCAAAACTAACTCCAACATCAAAGCTCCAACATCAAACTCTTCTGCCATGTCATTTTTCTCTGTAAGTCCCTGCCCACCAAGGGGGTGGGGATACAATGTCCTACTGACGTGGGCCCAATGAAAGTCTTAAATCAAGTAAATCTCTGAATCCAATATAATCCAATGCCCGAGGAGGAAGAGACCAGTTTACAAACATAATCCAATATTTCTTTTTGGAATTCATCAATAACATCAAATTGCTATACCATCTTTAAGGCCAGTTTGAATGTCTCTTCCTCTTTTAAGTCTTTGTATTTGTGACCACTTATTGAGCACTGACTACATGCCATTGCTTGATTATCTCACCTCAATTTTACAACACTCTTAAATAGGTGTTGTCATCTCCTTTCTACAAATGATGAAACTCAGGTTCAGGGGAGGTTAAAGGAAAAGGAAGAGGTTAAATCTGAACTCAGTCAGCCCATCTGCCTCCTTAGCCCTGGCTCTTGAATACTGATCCCTCCAGAAATAAGTGACTGCTTCTTCTTCTGCTCACTCTCCTTGCTGTATCTTTATTGTTAACTGATTTTATTCTGCTTCCTTTGTTCTGATGCGTGAAAATTTTTGCTCCTTTGGACCAAATGCTTTTTGAGTATATCATGGTATTTCAGGAATTTCGGATCAAACAGAGGTTTATATCAGGCACTGCACGAAGTAGGTCCTCAATAAACGTTAGCTGAGAGGGGGAACAAATATGACATTTGAAGTAATATACACATGCTCCCTAACCTCCTCCCCTGAGAGGGGTATAAGGCAGGGCCACACACTTGGGACCTGGGCCACTTACGTAAGCCCCACAAGCGACCAGTCAGTTCAGGGCCCATGCCCGGGTGAGTCTCAGCCCTCCTGAGTGGTAAGAATTGAACAGGGCATACAGAAAAATACTTATTTTTAAAGAGAGCTTGTCAGTGAACCCAAGTTCTTCCCAGGAAGACTGGTGTTAACACCTCCTAATATACTAGACTGAGGTCAAAATGTGGGACTACGAAAAGGTCACTTTCAAGCGCAGAAGTCCTTCAGTGTTAAGAGTGGGGCAGGAACTTGGAGTAGCCAGAGGGCAGCATGAAGCAGTCGCTGAAATTTCCAGGGTATTGACGTGTAATTCAGTCCTTTACAGCAACAAACATTTGTTTCTTGCTCCTGTGACTTGAGGGTTTTAGGCGGTCGGCAGCTCTGCTCCAGGCTGGGGCTGAACCATAGGTCTGCTTGTTGTGTCTTCTCATTCTGGGCCCAGGCTGAAGGAGCAGCCCCTCTCTGAGACAATCCGTTCTCACAGCAGAGGAAAGAAGTGCAAACGCTACACTGCACTGCACAACCACCTTTACAGTTTCTGGTTGAGCACATTACATTGACCAGGGTCAGTCTCATGGTCAACCCAACATCAGAGGGTCTGAGAGGCAAGGCTCCTTCCAAGGCGTCAGGGCGTGGGGGCACTAGTGGGAGAGGAGCACTACATCAAGGCGGGGGGTGCAGAAGACAAACCTCCCAGTGGAGAAATCTGAGAGTTGCCAGGGGCCAGCTCTGAGGATGGTACATCCCTTCTCGTTGATTATCAAAAGCATCTTCTGTAGACCTACCTTCGCAACCATGAGAAGTCAGAAGAAACGATGCAAATTGTGCAACTCTGTGTAGGAGAGGGGGCCTGATTTTGTCACACGCTTAGTAGGTTACTATAAGTGTGATCTCGCAATTTTTGATGCTTCCTACAGAACTAACATTATAGAGCAGACCTGTTCAGAAGCAACACGAATGGGCTCTTCCATGCAGATTTCCCTACTCAGAACCCTTGTACCTATGCATGGCATATAGGTCATAGAATTATAGTCGAACACATTTACACTCATACATATATATATATTCTAATATGCACATACACATATATGCTTGTGTATATTACATATACACCTGCAGTGAGCTGAGGTGGTTTGTAACCTGGTTTGGCTAAGTTAGGAGAAAGCAAGATAATCAGGTTCAGAGATGTTTGGAGAAGAAATAATGATAGGTTCATGCAAGAGGAAAATATTCATCTTGAAATTTGATACCATGCTGTGGAACAGGAAAAATATTTTGAAAGATCAAAAAATTCTAAGCCCATGCAAATATACCAAGAAATGATTTTACTTATTGAGGTACTTACAGTGGAATGTTGCTTAATGAGGATGAACCTTGCTCAGACTGGAGCCTATCCTCAGTTAAAAGTGAGGCTTGCCTGACGCTGCCCTATGCGCACAGCTGATCACACAGGTGTTGTCCTTAGAGCCCCTTGGTGCAGATACTTAAAAGAGATTCTTTAACCAGGGTCCTATCGACTTGTATGGGGAAAATATATCTCTATATTCATGAAACTCTAATAGAAATTTAGTATTCCCTTCAGGTTTGAATAGAGGGAAACAAACTACAGTAATATTAGCGGCACCTCTGACTTTTGTCACTGATAGAAATCAATATTTTTGTATCACTTCTCAGTTTTCACAGATATCTTGAAATTTCATTTATGCACATCACTAATTTGAAATTCTTATTACACTTGCCAGCAGATCTTATTATTTAATGCTTCCAAAGAGAAGCACATACATGATTGTATGATAATTTGGTTATTTAAAAGATATTCTGATAATTGTATTTCAATAGAGTTGCCTTCTTTTATTATTCTGGTGGGGTTTTTTAAAATTTATCCACTGAACACTGGTATTCTGAAAGAAGTCCATGGTCTTCACTAAAGTGCCAAAGACATCCATGACTCAAAAAATTAAGAGCATTTCTCTTAGGTTGAGTTAACCCCCACTCTGCAAGAGATAGCGAAGAAAGGTCACTATCCTAGGATATCTATCCTGATCTCAGGAAAACATCATCGACAGCATGTTTGCATTTGTCTGAGGTCCCCAGCAGACTTTCTGGTGCAACAGGTTTGCGTCTTACAGCCTGTTGTCATATGAAGATGGTGTTGGAGCTGGGCTTCAGATCCCAAGCTTTTCACCCGTCAGCTCTTGCCCTTTTGTAGTGTCCACCACAGATGGATACTTGTTCTCATTCTTCCCTGGTTTCTTGGGAACAGGTCATTGTGTTTCTATGATTCACTAGGATTCAAATTCTCCTGCCACTAATTCTGCTCTTCAATTTTAGTCCCACATGTAGGTTTATTAGCTGTCCAGTTTCCAGTAATAACTCAGAGTTACAGTAGATAAGTGAAAGGCTTGTAAATAAGGGAGACTTGGGTAAATTACCAGATCTTCTAGTTCCTCACCTGTAAAGTAAGGTTAACAATGTCCACCTTGCAAGGTTTGTGAGCATTTTAGTGAGATGCAAAACGTTGAAGGCGCTCCATCAACAATATTACCTTCCCTGTCCATCCTTCCCTTCTCCTTATCATATCGTTCTGTCTTGACTAATGCAACCATCTTCACCTGGAAGAAAACAAGCAGATGTGAGAGCAGCAGAAGCATTTCCTCCTTGTATAAAACTGACTGATAACAGACTGTGGTGGCTTGGAGTTAGGTACCCCAGCAATACATGTTCTTAATCCATTTATAAGGATGTAAACGTAAGACTGCAGTCTTCTGAAAGAAAGCATCACCTTGCTGACGCCTCGATTTTGGACTTCTCCCAGCCTCAAAACCATGAGTCAGTAAATCCCCATTGCTTAACCCAACCCATTATATGGTATTTGTTTTAGCAGCAAGGAAACTAAAACACAGAGTATGTGTACTTGTGAAGCAGCTGGATGTTCTCACATCCAGGACAGAAAATACCAAGTCCAGTGGAATGGGAACAGAGGTGATTTATTTTTGGAAAGGTAAGAGGGAATTTATTTTTAAAGTAATGCCTTCCTTATACTTTACAAATTATATTTATTTATTATGTCATGTCTAAGTTACAGTGTTCCTAGCTTCTTGAAACTCTAGATGCAATGATGCAATTTAATTTATGATTAATCTAAAATTTAATTATCTAATAATGTTTGAGTTCAATGGAAAAGAAGGAATATTTGTTTCCAAAGGAAAATTAAGCATCAAAAAATACACAGAGAATTTATTTCTACAGAAAATATTTTTAAAACAATAAGGATAAAAGTGTGGAGTCAATGGAGATGATCCCTTTAGCAAAAAGTGAAATAATCCATATACAAAAGGAAGAACATTGCATGATCTCACTGATACGAAATAATTAGAATAAGCGGATTCATAGAGTCAGAAACTAGAATACAGGTTACCGGGGCTGGGATGGGGATAAGAATGGGGAGTTAATGCTTAATAGGTACAAAATCTCTGATTAGGAAGATGGAAAAGTTCTGGTAATGGGTGGTGGTGACCATAGCACAGCACTGTAAACAAACATAATTAACAGCAGTGACTTATACATTTGAATGTAGTTAAAACGGGAAATTTTTAAATGTTATATATGTTATCAAAACAAATGTTAAAAAACCCTTAGGACTGTACAACACAAAGAGTGAGCACTAATATAAACTACCAACTGTAGCTAATAATACAATTATAATAATATTCTTTCAACAATTTTAACAAAATACCATGCTAATGCAAGGTTTAATAATATGGGGGTATATAGGAACTTTGTATTTTCCACACAATTTTATTTGTAAACCTACAACATCTGTTATAAAAATTATATTAAAAATACATAAGGGGAATTGTGGGAAGATGGTAAAATAGGAAGTCCAGGAATCAGTCTTTCTACCAGAACAACTATTAAACAGGTAGGAACTGTCTGAATCAATGATTTCAAAACTCCAGAACCCAGTAGATCATTATATAGCATCCAGGGAAGAGTGGAAGGAAGAGAATGGTAAGTTACAAAAAAATACCAGTAAATTGCTCTCTCCATTTGGCAGTTACAGATACCCATCTCCCACTCTCACAGCAGATGGCACTAAGGTCAGACCTCTGGCACAGCTTGCTAACACCAGAGGACATAAATATCAAGTTCCCCAAGATCAGTGGGGAGGGTGATACACATGGCCAATTGCTGATCATAGCTTTTGATTAGCCATTTTCAATCACTGGAGTCCTGGCTCTGAGGTTGGCCATTGTTCCAACCCCCATCAGGCAGAGGGAACAGAGAAGAATTAAAGACAATATGTGGGAAGCAGATGTGGCTCAACTGATAGAGCATCCGCCTACCATATGAGAGGTCCAGGGTTCAAACCCAGGGCCTCCTGGCCCGTGTGGTGAGCCGGCTCATGCACAGCGCTGCCATGCACAAGGAGTGCTGTGCCATGTAGAAGTGTTCCTACATAGGGGAGCCCCATGTGCAAGGAGTGCACCCCACATTGAGCAGCCCCATGTGAAAAAAAGTGCAGCCCGCCCAGGAGTGGTGCCACACACACGGAAAGCTGATGCAGCAAGATGATGCAACAAAAAGAGACACAGATTCTCGGTGCCAAGAATGCAAGCAGACACAGAAAAACACACAGCGAATGGACACAGAAAGCAGACAATGGTGGGGGAAGTTGGGGGAAAGGGGAAAGAAATAAATAATAAAATAATTCTTTTTTTTTTTTTTTTTTTAAAGACTATGTTTCCTCAGAGCTGCAGAGGACAGTTGAAAAGCTGCATCTGAATCAAGAAAGTACAGCTTTCGGGATCCAAGGGAGAAGCTCCTGGCACCCTTCCTGGCCTCTACTTCATCACTCACCAGGGCAGTTTGGAGCCAGCAAGTGCTTCCTTTGTGGGTCCTTGGACTTGGTCCAGCTGGAAAAAACTGACTTGGGGAACTCCTCTTCAGTTTGTCCCTCCTTCCAGAATTGGTCTTCCAGGCAAAGGCATCTGAGAAAAAGAAACAGTGCAGGAAACAGCTGAAGAGGGTATCCTGGGGCAAAGGCTTATCTCCTTTAAGTCCTGGGATGGTAGACCTGGGAGAGGGAGAAGATCTGTTTCCTGAGAAGTAGAGGGGGCATTCAAACAGCAAACAGGGAGCTAACACCACAAGCAAGCACAAACCCAGGACAAGGCACAGACACAGAAAATATAGAAAGGACCTTGTACTTTACATTGACCTTGGGCAGACCTGCCTGATAGGAGGGCTGAACTCTGATGGAGAGTGCTAGCCAATGCAAAGCCAATTTGCAAAGACTGTGAAGGTACTTTTTGCTTAGATTATCTAGGTTTTCTTAGCACCTGATACTTAAGAATATCTTCCAAAACACCAGCTGGCTACAAACTCAAGAAACAGATATCTCAGAGAATGAACCCCAGAGTTAACATTTTAAAACATTGAAAGGTACAGTGTGCACAAAAGATTACAGGACAAAGAAACAGGAAAGGATGGTCCATCCAACAGAAGAGGATAAAAAAACAGAAAACACCAAAGAAGAAGACAAAACTGTGAACATACCAGACAAAGACATTAAAAAAAAAAAAAGATCTTCAATGTGGTTAAGGAGATGAGGGAAAATACAGGGAAAGAACTAAAAGATTTCAGGAAAACAATGAAAGACCAATATGAGAATCTTAGCAAATAGATAGAAATTTTGAAAAGGCACCAAACAGAACTACTGGAGTTGAAGACCACAATAACTGAAATAAGAATGCTCAGGAGGGTTTCAACAGCAGATTTGAAATGTCTGGAGAAAGAAGCAGAGAACTTGAAGGCAGAACAATTGAAATGAATCAGAGTGTAGATCAGAAAGAAAAAAGAATTATAGCTAACAAAGATAGCCTAAGAGACCTCTAGGACACCATTAAGTGAACCAATATATGCACTATGGGAGTCCCAGAAGGACAAGAAAGAGAGAAAGGGGAAGAAGGAAAGTTCAAAGAAAATTACAACCCATCACATATTGATCAAACTTTCAAATGCAAAGGACAAGGAGAGAGTTCTAAAAACTGCGAAAGAAAAGCAATGTGTTATATACAAGACAGTCCCAATTAGATTGAGTGTCAATTTCTTGTCAGAAATCATAGAGACAAAAAGGCAGTAGGTTGAAATACTTAAAGTGCTGAAAGAAAACAATTTCTAACCAAGAATTTCATATCCGGTAAGACTTTCTTTCAAAAATGTGGGTGAGATTAGGACACTCCCAGATAAACAAAAGCTGAGGGAGTTCATTACCACTAAACCTGCACTACAGATAATGCTAACAGGAGTTCTTCAGACTGAAAGAAAGGACACTAGACAGAGGTTCAAAGCAGTATAAAGAAATAAAGACCTTAGGTAAAAATAACCATTTGGGTAATTATAAATGCCAGTACTCTTGTATTGTATTTTTGGTATGTAACTTTTATTCTTATTCCCCACAGGTGCTAAAATGCTAATCATAAAAAGGAATCAAAATCTATGATTTTGAGCATACAACATGCAAAGATATAGTTCATTAACAAGTACAAAAAGGGTGGTGGGAAAGATGGGGTATAGGAATAGTGTGTGTATATGCTATTGAAGTCAAACTGGTATCAGATAAAAATTGAGTGCTATATATTTAATATATTAGATTTTAACCCCATAGTAACTACGAGGATAATATATGAAAAACATAAGTATATAGAAACGAGAAGGGAGTCAATATGGAAAAATGCAAAAATTCAAATAAATATGAAAGTAGAAATTAATGGAAGAAGTGAGGTACATAAAAGGTATAAGACTTCTAAAGACTAAATCTCAAAATGGCAGAAGAGGAAAGTCCTGCATTATCAGTAGTGAATTTAAATGGATATAGATTGAACTCTCCAGTCAAAAGACACAGATGGGCATAATGGATAAAGAAGCATGACTGAACTATATGCTAGTTATAAAGCCCTTACTTTAAATTCAAAGAAATAAGTAGGTTGAAAGTGAAAGGATGAAAAATATATACTGTGCAAATAGTGACCAAGAGAGAGCTGGCTATACTAATATCAGATAAAATATACTTGAAGTAAAAAAAAACACGCACATAGTGACCCAAAGAGAACTGGAGTAATTATACTAATATTAGATAAAATAGAACTTTAAGTAAAAAACACTTAAAAGGGACAAAGAAGGCCATTATATACTGATAGAGGGATCAATTCAACAAGATGTAACATTGTAAATATATTTGCCTCCAAAAGCAAAACCCCAAAATATATGAAGCAAATACTGATGGATTTCAATGGAGAAATAGATGGTTTTACATTAAAGTAGGAGACTTTAATACAGCACTTGTAATAATAAGTAGAACATCTAGACAGAAGAGCAATAAGGAAATGCAAGAATTGAACAATACCCTAAATGAACTACACCTAACAGATATGCAAAACAGTTAATGCAACAACAGCAGAATATGCATTCTTTTCAAGTTCACATGGATCATTCACCAGGATAGAACATATGCTAGGCCATAAAACAAGCCTCAATAAACTAAGAAATATTGAAATCACTCAATGATCTTCTCCAGCCACAATGGAATGAAGCTAGAATCAATAACAGATGGAGAAATGGAAAATTTTCAAATGTGTAAACTAAACAATGTATTCTTAAACAACAAATGGGTTAAAGAGGAAGTCACAAGGGAAATTAGGGAATATCTTGAAGCCAATGAAAAAGATAATACAACACTCAGAATATATAAGATGCAGCAAAGGCAGCGCTGAGTAGGAAATTTATAACTTTAATTGTTATAGGAAGAAGGAAGATTACAAATCAGAGACCTAACCTAAAAACTGGAAGAACTAGAAAAAGAGAGCAAACTAAAAGGAAGAAAGATTGCAAATCAGAGAACTAATCTAAAACTAATCTAGAAAAAGAGAGGAAACTAAACCCAAAACCAGCAGAAGGAAGGAAATAACAAAAATTAGAGCAGAGAAAAATGAAACAGAGAATTTAGAAAAAGAAACAATAATGAGAGTTAATAAAAACAAAATTTGTTCTCTGAAAAGATCAATAAAATTGGCAACTCTTTACCTAAATTCATTAAAGAAAAAATAGAGAGGATGCAATTAACTAAAATCAGAAAATGAAAAGGTTGGCATTACCAATTGAAATGCCATTACCAACTACCCCACTGAAAGTAAAAGAACTATGAGAAGATAGTATGAACAACTGTATGCCAATAAATTAGACAGCATAGATGAAATGGATAAATTCCTAGAAACACACAAACTCCCTGTCCAGAATAAGAAGAAATAGAAAATCTCAGGAAACCAAGTAAAGATATTGAATCAGTAACCAAAAACCTCCCACCAAAGAAAAGTCCAGGATCAGAAGATTTACACCAACCCTGCTCAAACTATTCCAAAAAATTGAAGAGGATGGAGCATTCCCTAATTAATTCTATAATGCCAACATCATCTTGATACTAAAGTCAGATACAGATACAAAAGAAAAGAAAATTACAGAACAATATCTCTTATGAAGTTAGATACAAAATCCTTGAGAAATACTAGCAAACAGAATCCAACACAATAAAAAAATTATACACCATGATCAGTTGGGATTGATCCCAGATATGTACGGTGGTTCAACATAAGAAAATCGATTAACGTAATCTGCCACATTAACAGATTAAGGAAAGAAGTCTTTCATTTTAATTTTGATTACAATGAGAAATCACTGGAGAGTTTTAAGCAGGGAAGTGGCTTGTTTTGATTTATATTTTAAGGAAACATGGGGTTTCTTGGGTGGAAAGGATCATAGACGATCCAGCGCGGAAGCCAGAATTCCAGCATGGAGGTGAACTGTCCAGGTTAGTGATGATGGTCACTTGGCCTAAGATGGTTAGTCTCGAGGAAGTGAGATTGACAGTGCCGTTCTTGGTTTTGAAGGTACAGTCAGTCTGATTTGTTATTATATTAGAGTGGGAGGTCAGAAAAAGTCAGGAATTAAGAATAACTCCCAGACTTCTAAAAATTTTTAGCTGGATGGGTAAGGAAGACATTTTCTGAGGTCATGAAGAGGTAAGTGGAATTAAATGACACTCGTTTAATGTGCAACAAATATGTCAGTTAATTCAATATGCAAGTTGGGAGTCTCAAAGAGAAATCAGACCTGGAGAAATAGATTTGTGAGTTTTAGGCTTACAAACTAAAGCCACGAGACTGGACATGCCTAGTAGAGAAGGAGCCTTATATATCCTGGAGTATCCAATGATTAGAGCATTAACAGAGAAGGAGAAACAAGCATAGAATAAAGAGAAAGAAAGTCATTGCTCTCATCAATTATCATCTTGGACTGCTATGTTTGATGTTCTCAGAAGTTATTAAAATATAAAAAGAAATTTCCAGTTTCTTGCATCTCTGCCAACTTTCAGACTGCTATATTTTTTACTACTATTATTCAGAGTTGCTAGTTCTTAGTATGCTGTTTCTCAAATAGTGATTCAAAATAACACTTAAGCCCCTTACCACAGCCTACAAGTCCTATATGATCAATTCCCCAATATTCTCTCCGACTTCATCCTCTTCCACTGTCCTCTTGAAATCTAAGCTTCAGCTATACTCATCTTTTTACTGTACCCAAACACATTAAGCTTATACCCATCCTAGGATCCTCTATTACCATCACCTGGAATACTCTTTCCCTGATAAAGATCTCATGTAAGTATCGCTTCCACAGACTGGCTTGCTCTGTCCATTCAATCTGATGTAGCCACCCATTCACTTCTATCACATGAACCTATTTGTACTTGCATATCACTAAATTGTACTTGCGCTTTGCTTATTTATATTTGTCCTTTTGTTTGTTTAAAATGCAAATATTCTCCAAAATTCACTGTTAAGGAAATAAAAAGATAAGTCACAGGTTGGGAGAAAATATTTGAAAAATATGTATCTGATAACAAACTTGTATTTAGAATAAAAACATAAAAATATCCTACAACAAATATCCCAATTAAAAGAGGGGAAAGCATTTGGACAGACACTTCACCAAAGAAGGTTTATAGATGGCCAATAAACACATGAAAACACACAATATAAGAATTAGAGAATTTCAAATTAAAACCACAATATAATACCATTACACACCTACTAAAATGACTAAAATTATTTCAACTGATAATACTAAGTCTGTTAAAGATGTGGAGCACTGGTACTCTCATTTTTTTAAAAATCCACATATTCTTTTGATACAGGAAAGGTATTTGACAAAATCTAGTAGCCCTTCTTGATAAAAACACATAGAAATCTAAGAATAGAAGGATACTTCCTCAACATGATAAAAGCTATTACATTTTCAGGTTGCAAGATCCTATATATAGAAACCCTGAAAAATCCACAGCAAAGCTTCTGAAGCTGATAAACAAATTCAGCGAAGTGGCAGGGTACACAATCAACCCCACAAAACCAGTAGTATTTCTGTACAATAGCAATGAACAATCAGAAGAAGAAATCATAGCAAGTAAAAGAAATAAATATCTAGGAATAAATCTAAACAAGGATGTAAAGGACTTAAAAAAACTACAAAACATTGCTAAAAGAAATCAAAGACCTAAATAAAGGGAAGGACAGTCCCTGTTCATAGATTGAAAGATTAATAGTTCAGATGTCAGTTCTACCCAGAGATTTACAGATTAAACATAACCCCAATCAAAACCTCAACAACCAGGGAGTGGATATATCTCAAGTGGTTGAGCACCTGCTTCCCATGTACGAGATCCTGGGTTCAATCTCTGGTACCTCCTAAAAACAAAACAAACAGATAAACAAAAAACCCAGCTGTCATTGGGGAGCAGATGTAATTCAGAGGTTGAGTACCTGTTTCCCATGTGTGGTGTCCTGCGTTTAATTCCCAGTACCTCCTGAAAAATAAAATCCCAACAATCTTCTCTGCGGGAAAATAAATCAAGTCAAAGCCATCTTTAAAAAAAAAAGAACAAAGTAGGAGAACCCACACCCATCTTAAACCTATTACAAAGCCACAGTAATCAAAATAGCATGATACTGTTACAAGGACAGATACATGAACTAATGGAATAAAATTTAGAACTCAGAAATTAATTCTCACATTTATGGTAAACGGATTTTTGACAAGAGGGTAAAGACCACTCATTTGGGAAATAACAGTCTCTTCAACAAATGGTGCTATAAAAACAGAATCTTTATTTGCAAAAGAATGACAGTAGACCCTACCTCATAGAATGTACAAAAATCAACTCAAAATGAAGCAAAGACCTAAATACAAGAACCAGAGCTATAAAACTTCTAGAAGAAAATGTAGAGAAACATCTTCAGGACTTGTATTAGGCACTGGCTTCTTAGATTTTATGCCCAAAGCATAAGCAATGAAAGAAAAATATAGATACAAGGGACCTAAAAAAAATTTAACATGTTTATGCATCAAAGGACTTTTTCTTGAAAGTAAAATCATAACCTACACAAGGGGAGAAAAGATTTGGAAACCACATATTCAATAAGGGTTTAATATTCAAAATATATAAAGAAATTCTTCAGCTGAACAACAAAAAGGCAACTCGATTAAAAATTAGGCAAAAAACTTGGATAGACATTTCTCCAAAGAAGATACATAAATGGCCAAAATGCACACTTCCTCAATGGCTAAGATGTTCAACATTATTAGTTATTAGGGAAATGCAAATCAAAACCACAATGAGGGAAGGGGATGTGGCTCAACCAATTGGGCTCCTGTCTACCATATAGGAGGTCCAGTTTGATACCCAGGGACTCCTGGTGAAGGTAAGCTGGCCCATGTGGTGAGCTGGCCCATGCAGAGTGCTGCCCTGCACAGGAGTGCTGTCCCATGAGGAGAGCTGGCCCATGCGGAGAGTTGGCACAGCAACATGACGCAACAAAAAGAGACACAGAGGAGAGATGGTAAGAGATACAGCAGACCAGGGAGCTGAGGTGGCACAAGAGAATGATCACCTTTCTCCTGCTCTGGAAGGTCTCAGGATCCATTCCCGGAGCCACCCTACAAGAATACAAGCAGACACAGAAGAACACACAGCAAATGGACAGAGAGAGCAGACAATGGAGGGAATGGGGAGAAATAAATAAATAAATAAATAAATAAATAAATAAATAAATAAATAAATAAATCTTTTTTAAAAATCCACAGTGAGACTCAATTTTACATCCACTAAAATGGCTGCTATAAAAAAAGATGGAAAATTACAAGCATTGGATAGGATGTGAAGAAATAGGAACTCTCATTCATCGTTAGTGGTAATGTAAAATGGTGCAGCCAATATGAAAAACAGTTCGGCAGTTTCTCAGGAAATTGACTGTAGGATTACCATATGACCTGACAATCCCACTCATAGGTGCATACTCAAAGGAATTGAAAGCCAGGCCTCAAACAGATATTTGCACTCTGATCTTCATAGCAGCATTATTCACAAATGCCAAAAGGAGGAAACAGCTCAACTGTCTCTCTGCTGATGAAGGGATAAACTAAATGTGGTATAAATGCACCTTGGAATATTATTCAGTTATAAAAAGGAATGAAATTCTGACACGTGACAACGTGGATGAACCTTGAAAACATCATGTTGAGTTAAATAAACCAGACATGAAAGGATACATATTGAATGAGTTCACCGATATAAAATATTTATAATAGAAAACTCATAGAGTCAGAATCCAGACTATAAGTTAACCACAGGAAGGGGTGTGGATAGAGAGTGGGAGTTAATACTTAAAATGTACAGAACTTGTATTTGGAATGATGAAAATGTTTTGGTAACGGATGATGGTGATGCACAACATTGTGAACATAACTAACAGCATTGAATTATATATTTGAGTGTAGTTAAAATGGGGAAATTTTAGGTTGTATGTATCATACTAGAAAAAAACTTTTTTTAAAAAAAAGTCCATGGAACTGCACAACACCAACAGTGAACCCTAAGTTAACCATGGACTTTAGGCAATAGTGCAATTATAAAAATGTGCTTTCATCAATTGTAACACATGTACCACACCAATGTAAGGTGTTAGTAATAGTTTGTTATATGGAAACTCAGTATTTTATGTATGTTTTTTCTGTAAACCCACAACTTCTCTAAAATAAACACACATACACACACTACATATGTACACTACATATGTACATATACATATACACACACACATATATGATAGGAATAAATGAAACAAAACAAGTTCAGTTAACTTAATTTAAAAAATAAAACTTTTACTCCTTTAAAGACTATTATTGACATGTTAATTGTTGTTTAAAGCAATTCATTTAATGGCTAATTCTCTCTGCAATTGACATATGAAATGTTTTTGAATGCATGCACCATTGTCTAAGTTTATTTACATCTGTATAAATACATAAATACATAAATGAAACTATAATCCAGAGGCCTCAAACTAATTTACAAATAAGTTTTCCAATTAAGCAATTATTAATTTGAGAAAAAAGTGCAGTAAGAAATGTGGAAGTAGGTTGACTAGAGACTTTAGAAAAAGATTCATGAAAAAGACAGAAGCAAGATTTGCGTAAGCTGGTAATAACAGCTCCTGAGAAACTCTTGGTTCAATTCCAAGCAAGCATGTGGCACAAATACGTGTTTTTTCAAAGAAAATCACGTGCTGTTGCTCTTGGAAAGATGGTAGGCCCAATTTGTACGATTCAAATTTAAAGGAGAAAATATTAATATGGTAATACATGTATTATAATCTCTTTACAAAATAGTCCACAAGTATCAATGATTTAACAAATGTTGAAGTTTTTTAAGAAAAAACACATTTACTCAAAGTTATTGAAATGGACACACCTGGCTTACACACCTGCTTAGTGGTTGGGTTCTAAGGAGACAGGGATTCTAAAAGGAACATTTTTTTTTTTTAATTTTTGATTTTTATTTAATTCCCCTCCCCTCCCCGGTTGTCTGTTTTCTGTGTCTTTTTGCTGCGTCTTGTTTCTTTGTCCGCTTCTGTTGTCGTCAGCGGCACGGGAAGTGGGGGCGGCGCCATTCCTGGGCAGGCTGCACTTCCTTTCGCGCTGGGCGGCTCTCCTCACAGGCGCACTCCTTGCGCGTGGGGCTGCCCCACGCGGGGGACACCCTTGTGTGACGTGGCACTCCTTGTGCGCATCAGCACTGCGCATGGGCCAGCTCCACACGGGTCAAGGAGGCCCGGGGCTTGAACCGCGGACCTCCCATGTGGTAGACGGACGCCCTAACCACTGGGCCAAGTCCGTTTCCCTAAAAGGAACATTTTGAAAAAGAGATATTCCAACTTGACTAGGATAATACAATGAGAAGTAAAATTATGATTTATAAAATGTTCCTTCAAGTAATATTATATAGTATTTGAGCTTATAAATACCTTAGAGAGCAAATATTATAACCCCCTAACTTTACATATGTGGAAACTCTTGTGGTGGCAGGAGGAAGGTTCAAAGACCGCCCAGGTCACCCCTGGCTGCTGACAAGGTGCAGCACCGAAAGAACTCAGAAATCTGGCCTCAATGCTCTTTCTACTCCCTTCTGCATTAGTTGTCTTAGGGAAGCAAGAATAAGGCTAAATATTTGCACAGCATTTTGGGTTATCCAATAAATATTTAGATGCTTCACTCTCCTTTTCTTACATTTGACTCTAGAAGCACTGAATGAGGGGCATACTGTACCTCATTCCAAATTAAGAAGTTTATTTTTTCTCCTCTACTTAAACCATGCCTCCCTGATTCCCCACAAACTCATGACTGCCTATAGCTTATCTCAACATGACCCTCCCTTTAGCATCCTTACTCTCTCTGCTCCCAGGAGAAGGAGTCATTCTTGGTACAAATCAATAGTGGGTGTTCGCAGAGAGAAGATTTCCCGACTCAGGATGAGTTTCAGTGCCTTCCTGAACCACCGGTAGGAAAAGACATAGATGATGGGGTTGCAAGCTGAATTGAAGTAAGCAAACCAGATGAAGATGTCAAAGACCAGCGGTGGGGTGATGAAGTTAAGGAGGCTGTCGACCAGCGTGTCGATGGTGAAGGGAAGCCAGCACAGGAGGTATATGCCCATGGCGAAGCCGAGGGTCTTGGCAGCTTTCCTCTCACGTTTAGCGGCCCCAGCCAGCTTCCTGCTCAAGTTGCTGATTTGCTGAGCCTGCCTGGTGGCAACCAGGAAGATCTTCACATACAAGCTGATCATGATGAGGCAGGGTAAAAAGAACACAGGGAAGTTTAACCAGCCCCAAAACTTATTGAACAGCAGCTGGCAGCTGCCGATGCAAGGCAGCTCTTCCAGCCACTGGCTGAGCCCTCTCTCGACCACACCTGTGTAGAGGAAGAAGGCAGTGTATGCCGCTGGCACCCCCCATCCCGCCAGGATGTACCTGAGGGCCACCCTAACGGTGAACTTGGAGGGATAAAGCAGGGGCTCACAGATGGCACAGTGGCGGTCAATGGAAATGAAGCAGAGGTGGAATATGGAGGTGAGGCAGAAGAGGGTGTCCAGGTAGGTATGCAGGCGGCACAGGAAGTCCCCGAAGAACCAGCAGCTCTCCACGGAGCGCACCGTGCTGAGGGGCAGCACGAGCAGACCCAGAAACATGTCGGCCAGCGCCAGGGACAGCAGCAGGAAGTTGGTGGGCGTGTGAAGCGCTTTGAAGTAGGACACAGCGAACACCACAAACAGGTTCCCGAGGACCGTGATCAGCACGCCCGTCGCACAGGCCAGGTAGATGGCCAGCTGGAGGCCCAAAGGATGGACCATCCGGGGACAGGAGCCATTCACCTGGTAGCAGAATGCCACAGGATGCTTTTCGGCCCCTGGGTGGAGGACAGCGTTCATTTAGAGTTTCAACCCTTCCTCTATCTGGAAACTGACCACCTGTCCCAAAGGGAAAAAAAATTCATTTTCTGCCAAACAACCAGAAAGTTAGAGCAGAGGAAATTTGAAACCCAGTTAAATATCTCTGGGTACTGAATGAAATGTGTTCTGAAATTCAAATGCAACATGAGATTCAAAGTCTCCTAAGAGTTACCTCTACTAACCTAGCTTCAGTTGATGAGGCACTTTTGAAGGCAGACAATATCCATAAAGAAAAAAATCTAGCTATGTCCTAGAAGGCAGCATAGAATTACTCAGAGGGTGTGGTGTCTATTTGAGTTTGATAAGGTACCTATTGTTAAATGTAAAATGAGACTTAAAGTCATGTCTCTGAACCAAGTGAAGAATTCATTCTTGTTAACCTAATCATTATTTGGAAAAGGAGTAATTCTAGCTCCTCCTCTTAAGAACTAAATATTAATAATTTGAGTCTAGAATCGGCAGATTCTTCCCAAATAATTTTTAAAAATAGGGAATTGCCCAATACTAGTTTTGCATGACACATATTTTCTAAAAATGAAAGTCTTTACATATCTTGGGAGAACTATCTGATAGGAAAAATTTTAATCTATTTTAATACCAGTTATTGACATTTTAAACAGGTCCAGTAAACCGAATTCAGAGTTTTTAAGGCACTTACAGAAGTAGGATTTGTAATCCCTTCATGGGAAGCAGTCCTTCTGGTTACAGGTGGACCTAAGGCATAAGATCCTCTTTCATTAACAAAGATGACAGCTGCGCAAACAGTTAAAGCTTTTATACTCTACTCCTCCATGTGGGACGTGTTGTCAAACAGGTACAGGCAGAGCATCAAGGGACCTAGTTTGCGCTATTCACAAGTTTCTGTTGTTTAAGGAAGATGATCTCAGTATGGGATAATTTATCTTGACAATTAATTAGACATGAAATTTAAAGACACTGGATTTATACATCTTTAATTTCATTTTCAGTGAGTTCCATCTATCCCTTATGCGTTTTTTAATGTACATTTCTCTCAACATGAGAAATAGTTGAGAGCAAGTGATCCTAGCCCTTTGGTTTGTGAAGGCGAAGTTTAGGATTAAAATCTGTGTTTTGTGCTGTTAAAGAGAGCATAAGTAGCTGAAACAGTTCACCTGGAGAGGAAGACTTAAATCCCTGTTCTGCCACTTTCTGGGCCAATCAAAGAAGCTCTCCCCCTCTCTGTTTCCCCATTGGCAAAGTACACAGAATTATACCTATATGCCTCTACCTCACAGGGATAGTATCACGATGCTGAGTCGTAGCCTACCCTCTCCACGTCCTAATCCAGAAGCTGAGATGGCCCTTCATGGTCATAGGAACATCATTCTTCTAGATCCAACTGATACTGTGAAAGTAAAAGCACTCGAAAGGTGACAACAGATGGATAACACCTGCCACTGGGGCTCCTAAGAATTGGGGCAGGTCAGAAAGAAGGAAGGGAGTTAGCAGAGACCCTCTTCTCTGCAAAGACCCCGCTCAGCTGGGTGTTTTAAATACAGAGCACCCAGGAGCCTCGGGTCCACTGGAAAACTTGCTTGAGCCAACGCCATGTGTGAAGAAATGGATTTCTGAGTCCACAGCTTAAGGCAAGGGAAGGCCCTGCATCACCTGATGTACCATGGCACCTCTTAGCTTTTAAGCACCAGTCCACACACGACCAGCCAGGAGATCCTAAGTTTAACCTGACCAAGAACCTGGTCAAGGAGAGAAAAATGGGGACAGATATGCTACAGCTGGAATAAGGCCTGAAGAAGGAAACGCCGAGAAAAGGTTGTTGGTTCTGGGATAGATTACATCAAACCTCCTCAAACCTGGTCTATAATTACAAACATGTTTTGAATGCAGAATTTTAAAAAGACTATTTTGAGTTAAGTCATATCTATGTCAGAAGTTTCTTAACCCCTTTGTGACCAATTTGCTCATCTGTTAATTGAATACCATCCTAATACCTACCTCATGATTTTGTTATGAAGATTAATGAGCAAAAATTCATAAAGTGCTAAGAAGAGTTCCTGATGCGTAGTAAGCTGAGTTGGCAGGCAGTACTATAAATGAATATCCAGTCCAGATTCATCATTTCCTGTAGCAGCCAGCCCAAATCTTCCTCTGATGTTTAGAAATACATCCCAGTTACATGAGAGTAAAAGCAAAAGTAATTTGATTCTGGATCTTCTAAGATGTTTCCTCCTTATCTGGGAATTCCCTGATGCTCCAGTGAAAGCCAGCTTTCATCAAAGTGACTATGCATTTTAGAAATGGAAAGTGAGGGGAAAAGAGAGTTCTACAAGGGAGACGAAAGTGTTGTTTAGATTATGACTTTTCTTTTTAAATTTAGTCTTGCTGTTTAATAAGACTATAACCACTAGGCTAGGTTGCAGTACGGGAATATTAATGTTTTCCCAAAGAACGGAAGTGTCAGACTCTCCTAAAATAAGCTCTAAGTGTTAATGAAGAGGAGAAAAAGGCTGATAGGAGACATTCTTGGGGAAATTTTCTAGCTGAGGACCTCAAGGGGCTCCTATTTGCTCAGCAGTACTTGGGACAGCAGCAAATAAAGGTCTCAGGAGCGACCTTGACTCATATTTGCCATCTGAAGCAGCAGTCACCACTGATGACAAAGGGCCGATAAGGTGAAGGTCTTTTTTTTCCTGAGTTTTTTAAAAACAGGAAAAAATTAGTAAAAAACAACTCTCTTGAAGATACAAATAAATATGAATTCCACCACTTGTTTAAGAAGTTATACAATCCAAAAAAAACAAATGAGTATGAAGGAAGAAACTTTGGTTTGCATTAGACAATTCAAAGAGCATGGGCTTACTGAGAGTTAGACCTGGTTTTGAATTTTGCTTCTAAGACATTAGCTGTGTGATCTTTGAAAAGTTGCCTAACCTCTCTGAGCATTAGAAGTTCTAATCTAGAGGTCATAGAGGCCTTTAAGAGGATTAAATAAAAAACTTCCACCACTCAGCTGGAGCATAATAGACTCACTAAATATTAATTTCTTTGATATCCTGTTTTAACATCTGAATTTATAGCCTATTTTGGGCATTTGCTTATTTTAAATTTCTTTTTTCATGTTGCTTTTTAAATGATTCTTAAGGAATTTATGTTTTCTCCCTATTGTGCTGATAAACATCTTGAACACAGGAACTTTTTATCTCTTTCAAATCTCTTCATGCATCTTGCCTAATCTCCTCTGCACTGTTCTTGAACATTGAAATTATTAGTCCCTGATTCCCAAAGACTGGACTGGGTCCCACCCATAAGTACACCCCTCTGTGTTTCCTTCTTTTATAGTAGCCCTTGAGACCCCAGATGGAGTGTCCCTTTATTTCTTGTGTCCCCCACTAAGTACCATCTTCACAAGATGAGGGACTGTGTCTTATTTCCCATTATAACCTGGTGTCTATCACTGTGCCTGGCATATACGACTCACCCAAGAAACCTGTACTGAATGCACTGCGGATACCCTGGGCAAGCTAGCATTGTAAGAATGCCAGGGTAAAGCACTCCATGGTGTGAGTTTAATCAGCAGCTCTTCTCTCACCCATCAGACACTGAATCTCTTATGAGACAGATGCAGGATGGGAGGGACCCAGTTTGGAAGTCTGCTGCTGTTCCAGAAGAGATTTGTCATCTGTCGGGGACTACGGCCACCAAAGCAGCAGGAGTCAGGGGAGCCAGAGAGGAAGGCAGTGAGATGCCGGGAAGCATCTCCTGCAGAGGTTGATTTATGGTCCAGCTCATGTCCTCTTTGTCCATTTATTTTCTTTTACCTAAAATACATATATAGTATATTTCTTTGTCTTATATGTATTTACCTAAGCCATTCTTAAATCTTTTCTGGAACTAGGGGTGGGAAGGTGGAATTAATTCATGTTTTGTAGTTATAAGGAATCCTTGTGAATCCTCAGAACCAGCAGGACCATTTCAGGAAATACATCCCAGGGAGGTGATGCCGCTAGACAAACTATGTGTGTTAAAACATAGTCTATGGAGCACTGCTCTTATTGCTGAACATTCAAAATAACCTGAATTGGGAATGGATCAAACAAATTATAGAACAATTTATGCAATATAATTGTTTTCAGCCCTTAAAATGGATGATATAGTTTTATAGCTATAGACAAGCATGCTCAAGATGTATTACTTGGTAAAAGAGACGGATATCAAGAAAACAGGTATAATGAAATTTATGTGTATATCTCTATGTATACGAGGAGAGATACAAGGAGAGATGGTTAACCATGGACCTCTCAAGTTGGTTTAGCAGTGTACTTTCCTGTAGGACTCGAGGTTTTGTTTTGTACTTTAAAATAAGCCTGTATTTTTACCAAAGAAAAAACCTGCCCTTATTTTATATTCCAAGAAAGAAGGGATGGTCCTGTGTGCTCAGATATTAAGCCTTGCCCCAGTTCCCGCAGCCAGTTAGAGGGATGCACTTTGTGTTGCTAGCTGGGAATAAAACCCACCAAAAGTGTACCCAGACTAGTGACTAAAACACAAGTCCATGTGATGCTTTTCTTTAAAATTTCCAAGTTTCTTCCTAATTTTGAACATACCTGTATATATTGGGGTAATTTTTATTTTCATTTAGAATGATTCCTTTCTGTCTCATTTGAAGTCCTTTTATTTTCATTTGAAAGGATTTCATAAGATATAAGGGGTTGTTACCATTCTTGATCAGAAGGGCTACTATCAAATCTTAGGAGTCAAATTTATTTGCCTATTAGCTCCCACATTAACAAAATCAATTATCATGAGACTGCATTAATTAGGATAACCTGAATCTGTGAAGCCAGATGAAAGTGTCATCAGTAAAGGCTCAAACCGTCATCCCCCGTGGTGAAGAGAATTGCCTACCCCAGTGTGGACATGTTCTTGTTTTGTGTCTTGGTTTGTGTACAGACAGCCTTTTCAACTGAGAACAGTTAGGCCAGAGTAGTTTGTCTAACTCAAGCCCTCAAAATCTGTCTTTTGAGTCACTGTCACACATTCCACATTTCCAACTAGAGGAATAAATAATATTTAACCCTGACAATAGCTCTTAACAAACTTTCTGGATGAAAATGAAAATTAATTTTAACAAAACTCTCACCTGTAAGCATGTTAGCATAATTACTAGAAGAGCTAGTAAGTCTTCACAATTTTTATTCCACTTTTAAAAGGATCTGTGGGGAAAAATCTCTCCTCTTAAAAAAATGGCTTTTAAAAATATTTAAGAAAAAAATAGTAAGAATTTATTGAATGTCTCTTGTTTGCAAGGCTCATACATAGAAGGTATTATTAGTCATGTTTTTTTAGGTTAAGAAGTGAAGGCTTCTCAAAGCAAAGTGACTTGTCCAAGAGCACTCACTCGTTCATTTGGTAGGCTGGGACTTGAGCCTGCCGTACTCCAAAGCCTGTGCACACTCCATTACATTGTGCCTTAAAAAGGCTCAATTCTTGCATAACTGCCTTTCCAACTGCAACACTTTCATTCCCACAAATAGTTTCTTCTGAGTGCCGCAGGTCCCAGGTTAAAGAGGAAAGGGCAGTGAGAAGAAGCTGAATCAGTTTTGAAAGCATGACTTTGAGGTGACGGTCTGAGGAGTAAAAGACAAACACAAGAAGTTATGTGATCAGTTTGCGTTGAGAACTGAAGGTTCAGATATCTTCTCTGTAAACTATAGTCTACGAAACGATGGGATAAAAAATAAGCTTTTCCAGACCAGTGTAAACAGCACAGG
Source organism: Dasypus novemcinctus (assembly GCF_030445035.2). Taxonomy (NCBI): domain Eukaryota; kingdom Metazoa; phylum Chordata; class Mammalia; order Cingulata; family Dasypodidae; genus Dasypus; species Dasypus novemcinctus. The sequence continues at coordinate 112,051,065 of NC_080683.1, forward strand.
CTGATGGGCAATACTGGGCAGCTACCATGAAGTAGACCGCACGATTTCCCCTGAAATGGGGCCAGCAGGCAGACTACCCAGGAATGCCAGTTTCCACTCCTATGCCATTTCTTCAATTCTCTGTCCTCACTCTTGTCAGTATGTAGTGACACTGATGCCCCAACTTGGATTATAGGGAGCCACTCCCTAGTGAGGCAATAGTCCTGGAAGGTTATATTTGAAGAAGAGACAACAATGTGGTCATGTTTACATTTACATTTATATGGAGTTATTTGGCTTTCATCTCTTCATTTTTTACACGTCTATGTGTATGAAACATTATAATTTCATGGGGAGAAAACAGCTAAAATCTGAAATCGGAAATTTCAGTTTGTCTCAGTGCCTCTCTCTCACCTGATGGGTGAAGCCAAGCTTTTTAGGGGTAACCTAAGATGCTCTCCAACCTGCTCCCAGCATCCTCTGTAGCTCCATCGCTGCATATTTCATGGCTGAACTGATTCTATTTCCATTCAAACATCCTGCTCTTTCATTTGCTTGCTAATTTCCTGTGATGAACTGTGTTGGGTCAACTTGATTAACCTGGAAACTGCATTTTCCAGAATCTCCTTCAGTGAATGATTCCAGGTTAGAAGAGTCCATGTGAGATCTGAAAGCAGAAGCGAAGCTGACATCTGATCTCTGATGGAGCTTGCAGGCAGACATGGGGCCAACAGCCACCGAGGCAGCCAGCGGGTCCCAAGTTGGCCTCACCCTTCTCTGCTCTGTGCTTGTCTCTTCTTCCCAACAGCTGACTCTGCTGATGAACAGTGGCTCCAGGTCTACTACCAAATTCATGGCTAAGGACTCACGGAGGCAACAGTTCTCCATAGACCTCTGCACAGTCTACTTGGGTGGTTGGATGTACTTGACTGCCCCAATTTCCCAGAAAGCTCCAACTTGTTCTCTTGTGCTAGTCTTCTCGAGGTTGGCTTAGTGACCCCATCTCGCAGGCTTCATCTCCCCTTCCAAACTTTCACTGCCCCAGCTCCTCTCACAACTCTCAGAGAGGTTCTAGTTCCCTTCCTGAGCCCTGATGATTCATCTCTTTGGTCCAAAATGCAGGCAGCCTTCCCCAAATGCCAAGCCAGGTTAAATTTTTCTCCTCTATACCCTCAAAGCTTCTGCAGTTGGCTCCATCGTAATACAAATTACACTCCAGGTACTTGAATGGCTGTTTGCCTATCTCTACTTTAAGACCCTAAGCCCCTTGAGGCCAGGGCCTGAGTCTTATTCACTTAGAGTAGCACTTGGCACATATTAGGTGCTCAGTAAATGCATTTTAGGTTGGCACATATTAGGTGCTCAATAAATGCATTTCAGGTCTCCCAACAGTCACCACTCTCCTGAGTTAATGACCATGCTGCTTAACTGAGGTGAGTCATGGGAAGAGGAGATTGGATTAAGAATGATGAAGGGATGTGCCTTCTCTCCTGGGACTAGTTAGGAAGAGTACATGGAGCTGTTTGGAGAAACAATTGTGCTGATGTTCATGGACACCCTCTGTAAACTGTAAGTCCTACACTAAGGCAAGGAATGAGGATGACTACAGAATCAACCTCTACCTATTCCTTTGTGACAACCAAAAATGTCTCAGGACACTGCCAAATGTCCCCAAGGGACAAAACTGCCCCCCGACTAAAACTACTGGACTAGAGAGACAGAGAGGTATTGTGAAGGCTAAAGATTGCTAAGGGTGAAATTTGGTGAAATGTGTTGATGGGTAGGAGAAAGAAGAAAAAGGAAAAAAAGGAGAAAGCTAAAAGATGTTCATTGAGGGAGTAAATATTATCCTAAAACCCTGGGGGAGGGACGGTGACTTTAGTTTTGTGAATGAAGTCAATCTTGGTGGAGAGTTCCTATGTGCACACACAATCCAAAGACACAGGCACACTGCCTGTGTACATACACAGAGATCAAAAGCACATGTGGGAGAAAGACAATAGTTTCCTAAACTCTTTTCTTTATTCATTCTTCTCATTTAATAACACATCCAATTGTATCAAAATTCTGCAAATCTTACATCAAATTCTCCCTGAAAGGTGCTTAAGTCAGAACCAATAAAATTGAAAGGACTGTAAGTCCCTGCTTCTTTTTCCCCTTCCATGTAACAAACATATTCCATAACCCAGGCTTCCAATATTCCCAAACCCTCTTCTCCCCCTCCTAATGAGCAATAAGAATCTCCAGAAAGATTTAGATAAAATCAGTTATACATGCTGTCAATGATTGGATAGACCGACTGGACCCCCTCTTCTGACATTCTTTCTACGTTAAAGGGAGGAAAACTCGATTCCATTTAAGAAAAAGGAATGAGACTGAATGTCTACTTGTGGGAATTAGCAAGTCTGGGGAGAGAATTTCTTCCCTTAGAGTTGCCTTCCCCAGGGCCCCAGAGACTGGCCACTTAGGTAGTTTAGGTATAACTGGAAGGTTTAGATGTCTGGGCCCTGCTTAGGAGGGTTCCACCACCCTCCTATCTGGTCAGACTGGACCCCTGCTTTAGAGAGGAAGAGCCTCCAAGATCCCCTACCCATGAAGACTCTGAGAGGCGGGGGAAGGACAACTAAGCGTGTGCCGAAAACAGGTTTAGGGTGGAAGAGTCCGGGTGGAAGATGGCTCCCGAGACCATCACCCTCAGCGCCTTGCGAAACCAAGGATAAAACATGCCATATATAATGGGATTGAAAGTGGAGTTGAAATAACCCAGCCAGAGGCAGGCATTGTACAAGTCTTCAGCGGTTGAAAAATTGATGAAAGGGTCTGTGATCGTCAAGACAAAGAAGGGCAGCCAGCACAGCACGAACATGCCCATGACCATGCTCAGGGTCCTGGTGGCCTTGCTTTCACTTTTGGCGGAGGCCTTCCTTTTGCTTTCCGACCCAACCCGTTTCATCTCAGGACCTGGGTCAATTTGCTTCGCGTGCTTCCTGGCTACTGTGAAGATGTGTACGTAAATCCCCACCATTACTGACCCAGGGAGGAAGAAAGCTATAAAGGAGGCCAGCACGCCCCAGAGTTTGTTAAATATCAGCACACACAAACCTGCGCAGTCAATGGCTGCAACGAAATCTTCTACACCGATTAGGTTTAATTCTGAGAATACCAGGCCAAAGGCAAAAAAGATGGGAATGGACCAGCTGATGAGTAGAAACACCTGTATGACAGGCACGGTGATCTTGAGGACATAGTGCAAAGGGTCACACACAGCGTAGTAGCGGTCCACTGAGATGAAGCAGAGATGAAAAATGGAGGTGGTGCAGAGCATGATGTCACAGCAGCTGTGGACTTTGCAAAAGAGGTTACCGAAGTACCAGCAGGACTCGACGGACCTGATCATACTGAAGGGCATGACCACACAGCTCAGCAAAAAGTCGGTGGTGGCCATGGAGAGGATGAGGAAGTTGGTCGGGGAGTGGAGCTGCTTGAAGTGGGCGATGGAAATGATGACAACGGCGTTGCCCAGCACGGTGACCACTATGGCACCAGCCATGACCGTGTACATGGCGCCCACGCTCAGCACAGACCTCACCTTCCTGGGGCATGAATTATTCACAAAAGCAAAGCAAGGTTGGGCTTCTGGAGGGATCCCAAGGTCAAGTGGATTCATTGTCTTTGGCCCAAGGGGACTATGGTTCTTTTCCAAAAATACTGTTTTCCTCTTTTTACTGTGAAAGAAGAGGGAAAACAATAAAAATCGCTGGCAGAGCAACCTTCCCCAGAGGTCCAGCTACCCTGCATTTCCAAGTTCAGGTTTGAACACACTCCCAGCCAGGAGCAGGGCTTCCCACCTGGGGATCTTTTTAAAACCCAGATTCTGATGCTGAGGTGGAGGCCACCAAGTGTCTGCATTCTTAACAAGATTTAGGGACACGAATGCAACTAACCCAAAGATCACTCCTTGAGTGGCAAGGGGCAAAGAAAAACCCAATTCATATTCAGTCACCCAAGATCTTATTAATGCAGATAAAACCCACCCAGGTAGATGCCAGGAGGTTTCCATTCCAAATCCAAAGGCAGATTAGGAAAGGTTCCTGTACCACTCATATTAACCAAATTGCAACTCAAGAATTATCAGGGACTCCAGAGCTATTCTTTGGTGTTTAGCTTAAACAATATTTATGATATGAAGATTACACTTCTTTTAAAAAATTTCTCCTGTGGACATTTGCAAATGCTTTTAATACTACATTTGTTTCATACTATCCAATTCAGGAAACATTTCTCTTCCCCGTGTGAACAACACAGTTTTTAGGATTTAGAGCAATATTATGGTAAACTAAAATACGCCAAACATTGCAAGTTTATAAGTGAATAATCTCAAAACAAGGGGAAAATACCTCAAATGATAGACTCTCCAAGTCTTGAGAATTCTCTCCTGTCATTTAGCAGCTGCCTTAATGCATTCAAATGTAGGTTGATACGCTCTCATCTTCAGAAGTCAAGCTTTGGTAGCAACCTTGGCACATAGAAGTGCTCCTTGTTTAATCTGTCATTTGATATAATTTATGCTGTTGCCCTTATAATGGTAAAATAATAGGACTGACTCACACAGAATATGACATGGGTTTGGTTTGTTTTTCCACTGCGGTGTCTGGATGTGTGGCCCTGATGACTAATGGTGAGCATTTGCGAGACCGAAAACCAGGCTGGAGAAATGGGCTTTGGTCTGAGAAGAGACTAAATCTCACTGGCCCATCAGGAAAATGAACCCACAGCCAGGTCACCCACAGATTTAAGGGGAAAAGACATTAACGGGAACACAAGCCCCTGTGAAAACAACATTTCCTCTATTTGCTGCTATAGATAGTTCAGCAACTATTTCCAATGCCTATATATTATTTGAAATCTTAAAATTAAGACAAATTTTATTTGCTCTGGACATAGTAATTTAACTTCTCAGATTAGAACTTTTCTTTAGATATTTTTAAATTCAACCAAGTATTATATGATTGTGTTGAACTTATGAAACCAAAATATAGGGAAGGGGAGGTGATATGGCTTGGCACATGGGAGGTCCAGGGTTTGGTTTCCTGTGTCTCCTGAAAAAAGAGAAACAAACAACAAGCAAAACAAATGATAAAACCAACACACAGAAGCAGGTGTGGCTCGGTAGTTGAGCACCAGCCTCCCACATATGAGCCCCTGGGTTCAATCCCCAGTGCCCCGTACCTCAAAAAAAAAAAAAAAAAAAAAGAGAGTAAAAGAGGTAAAAGGCAAGAAGTACAAAGACTTATTCAGCTCCTTTGTAAACTGCAGACTATCTGTTTTAGAACACATAGCACAAATGATTTTATTATTTACCTTTGCTTCCCAAGCTCTAAGATGCTGACTATAATGAAATCTTAAATACTGTCCCACTTTCTTTAATAAATTACTTTTATCCTACCCCTACCCTCTTTGTTTTCACGAATATTCTGCTTTTTAAATTAATTTTTAATGTAACTAACAACTACCACAAAACTACTTAAGTGTATAGACATATTGTTTCCTATACAAAATAGTACACTCTTCGGTATTTCATTGTGTAATTTTTGAAGTTGTAAGTTTCATTTTGAAAACTGGATCCTGGAATCCTGAATGGAATGATATCATTTAACTTCCTAGGTTTATAAAGTGAATTTTTGTTTTGGAAAGCATGATATGGAACAGCTGCTAGAAACTAAGAGCATTCTTGCATGTTCCTGTTGCCTGGTTACAGATATTAGGAAAATACTTAAACATTTAAGCACTAGATTAAGACAAGAAGCTAGAGCAGGATGAACAACATCCATTTAAAAATGTTTCCATGGGTGAATTATAAAGGTACTATCAAGGGTAATAATCTTCCATTCCTAGCTTGAGCACTTGGCCCAATATTAACAGAAAAACAAGAAAACAAAATGCAAATATGACTGCTGGTCTACTGGCTTGGTTAAAAAAAAAAGGAAGGTGTTATGAAATTTAATGGATGTGGAGGATTTTTTTGTCATTTTAAACTTAGAAGAATAGACAGAGCTTAACTTCACCTCCAAAAAAGATACACACTGATTTTTTTTTTATGAATTAAAGTTAAACATATTTGTAGTCAGTCAATAGGAAGGGGAGAGGTATATGGGCAAAGCTAGAAATCTGGCACCAAACCGGACCCCCTGTGGCATCTCACCGTTAATCCTGGGACTTTGCCGTTCTGCCTTTAGGCTCTTTATCAATAGCGTTTTCCCAAACAGCAACAAAGGACCAAATTAATGGCAGGATTGCAAAAAATTCAACTAACAAAAGTGTAGAAATTGGCAGTTATTTCTGCCAGGGGGTAAAGAAATGTTAGCAATTCTAGAGAGGAGCAAAAGTTGTAAAATATATATTTCTTAAGAATACAGAATAGAGAAAGACAAGAAAAAAATACAAATCAAGAAGACACAAGGACTCTGAAATAATTACTTGAAAATGTAAACATTAAGAATTTCAAGGAAAAAATGAAAAAGGAGTTATGTAATAATATTTTCCTCAAACATTAAGTGCCTAACATTATATTAAGGGTTGTATATTTATTTCGTTCAAATAAGAAGAGAAAATAGTCACCAAGGCTTAATAATTTATTGCAAATTAAGTGGGAAAAATTAAGAAAGGACACATCATACCTGCTTACAGGTATGATTCTTCTTTTCTGTTTACACAGATAGCTCAACACACTTCCTCTCGGACTGTTTCTACTGAAAATAAAGTTAAGTTATATTTTTAAGCAATTTTATTGAGATATATTCACATATTATACATTCCATCCAAAGTGTACATTCAGTGGGTTTTGCTATCATCACAGAGTTGTGCATTCATTACCATAGTCCATATTAAAGCATTTTCAGCACTCCAAAAGAAAGCCCTGTACCCCTTAGCAGTTACTTTTCAATCCCTCTATCCATCCCCTGCCATGCATACCTGCTAATCTAATTCCATCTCTAGAAATTTATTTATATTTACATTTTATGCAGATGGAGCCAAACAATATGCAGTACTTTGGATCTGGTTTCTGTCCCTTATGATAATTCTTTCTTTTTTTCACAATTGATGAAAAATATTAATACATTACTATTCACTAGAGTCCATAGTTTGCTCTCAATGCATTTTAGCTCAGATACCACCCTATTGTTAACATCTTGTAATATTATCGTACCCTTATTCTGCTTCATTGAAGAACATTCTAAATGTATACTATTAGACACACATCATCTGCAACAGGGTTCACTATGCAATACAGTCCCATGGTTCATCCTTCAGTTTTTCTTCTAGTGACATACAGAACCACAATCATACCCAAATATTGGTGCTGCTAATTACACTCACTCTAATATGCTAAAATCATTTTATCTTATTTTATCTTACTCTGATTAACTTATTGTTAGGTATATTCATAGGCAAGGGAGATGACTTGTGAATTAAGTTTAAGAAATACCTGCTATGGGTCTTCCTATTATTATTATTTTTTTAGAATTACAGCAATTTTTTAAAAATGATCTAGATTTATTTTTATAGATTACTGTTTAAAGTGTGGTTCCTTTCAACATGCAGGGAAAAAAAAGAGAAATCTCTCGGATCTTTTTCCTCTTCTAGTATCCTAACATAGTCTTCTTTGGTTTACCAGAATTTGTTTGGTTAATTAGAGGATTTGGAGCTAATACAGTATAAAGGTGGATTATCTGCTATGCTAAGATTTCTTACCATTGAAATGAGCCTTGTGCTCCATCTCTCTCCTCCTTGCTGATTTCCCTCTAGAAAAGGCTCTTCTCACACCCTTGCCGGTAGGCTCCTGGCAGGCTGTGTTGTCATCAGCATTTATATACAAAATATGCCTCCAAAGGGATGCTTTACCTGTGCCCTGCTTTTGACAGTGTGTCCTTTAATAATCTCAATGTGCAGACAGCAGAGTCCGCAAGTCACCAGGGACTTGGGCCTGGAAGGTGAATCAGTTTTGTGCCATCATCCTAATGATGGGGGGGGGGGGGGCGGGGTCTGACACAGACTGGCCTCAGACAAGGGTAAAGCAGGAAAAGAAAGAATGGAAGGGGAAGTGGATTTGACTCAATGGATAGAGCGTCCGCCTACCACATGGGAGGTCTGCGGTTCAAGGTTCAAACCCCGGGCCTCCTTGACCCGTGTGGAGCTGGCCCATGCGCAGTGCTGATACGCGCAAGGAGTGCTGCGCCACGCAGGGGTGTCCCCCTGTAGGGGAGCCCCATGCGCAAGGAGTGCGCCCCGTAAGGAGAGCCCAGCGCGAAAGAAAGTGCAGCCTGCCCAGGACTGGCGCCGCCCACACGGAGAGCTGACACGACAAGATGATGCAACAAGAAACACAGATTCCCTGTGCTGCTGATAAGGATAGAAACGGTCACAGAAGAACACACAGCGAATGGACACAGAGCAGACAACTGGGGCTGGGGTGGGGGGTGGGAAGAAGAGAAATAAATAAAAAGTAAATCTTTAAAAAAAAAAACACCTTGCTGAGAGGGCCTGGCTGTGGGATTTGGTTCTCCTTCTATGCTTATCAGGGTTTACACAACTTCTCTTTCCAAACTTCTTCCCAGATAGCGAACTAATATCTTTACAGTGTAGTTTTATAAGTATTGATTGTATCAGTCAGGACCCAGTCAGGAAAATAGTTATTTTAACAGAGAGACTGTCACTTAAGAAATTGTTTGAAGAGGCATAGGCAGGAAGGGGTGATGTAGCTGGTAGCTGCAGGAAGCATCTACTTCCACCCTCAGGGCTAGGGACAGGACAGCAGAGGGTTAACAGGGGCCCCACAAGCCAGTGCTCCTACCAGGGGCAAGGTGCTCCTGGCTACTGCTGGCTTCCCAGTGCCTTGGAAAAGAGTTCTCTTAAGGAGGGGATTTTTTTTTTTTTATGGGGGAGAGGGGGAGTAAATTACTTGACTGGAGAGTCACTTGATTAATGTTGGCAAATACACTCATTTACACATCTTCCTTGCTTCCTATCAGTGTCTTTAGGGGTTTGTTCAGGCCCTGGCCTAGGAAATACCTGAACTAGTTCAATGGCTTTTGGCTAAAGGAAATTGCACAGCTTGAAGACACCTCCTCGATGACTACCAACTCAACTCAGCAGCAGGCCTTAGGCTGCCAGTGGGCTGTGCCCCACAACTGCCACCCCACACCTCAGGGGCTGCTGCCCAGGCACTGCCTCCAGTGAGGGCCAAAGACTCTCAGGACTTTTTGGGGCCCCAAGACTTTACTATTTCTAAAAGTGGGAGAGGCAAAGGATAATTTGCCAAAGGTAAAACAATTACGATGTGCTTTTGACATTAAAATGATATTTTCTTTCCTTGGCTTATGTAGCCAGTAAAACACTCTCGACTGCTCATCCCCCCAAAAGAATAAAGTATAAATAAGAATAAAAAAAAAAGAACTGAGAATAAAGTAATATAAAATAAGTAAAGATAAATAAAGGATAAAGTAAAATAAAAGAACAAGGTGATACAGAATAAATAAAGACAACTAAGGAATAAAGTAAAAGAAAAAGAAAAAACACAGACACCAAACCAATAGTTACTCATAAACCAAGTCCTTGAATTTTTAATAGAATTTTTCTCAAACACTAAACACAAATAAATCTGAATTAAATGCAAAACTCAAGCAGTTCAAGTCAGATTCTTTTATATTTCACTGGTCAAAAGCCTTCCAAAATATGTGTTCATCTGCCCACGTTTTATTTTTCTTCTCAAAAATGCAAATTTCTAGAGGGTAAGGCTTAATTCTAATTTACCATTTTGTTTCAGGCTATATCTCCCTTGGTAGGTATCCTTGAATACGCATTGTATTAAATCATGGAAGGTGTTACTGGTATCATGTAATCATTAAAATTAAGTAAAATAAATTTCAAACATCAAACAATGACTATATTTACTGATATAATAAATACTTACATGTCTATTGCAATATTATTTGCTATAGCCAAAGATCAGAAATAGTTACCAAAAAGGTCTAGGTAAATAAATTAGGATATTTCCAAACAATGCAACATGCTGCAGAATTTTCAAAAAATTATGCAGATCTGTTTACTGATGTGGAATGAATCTCTTAGACATAAACCAAGTGAAGCAACCCAGGTGTAAAACACAATGTGTTATATGTTGTTATTTGTTTCATTTTAAGTGTGCTGGGAGCAGTCCATAAATCGATGCATGTTTATGATATGCAGGTGCATCTCTGGAAAGATACATAAGAATCCAATTGCCTCTGGGGAAGATGTCTGGAGGACCAAAGGACGAGGATTGGAGGGAGAATTTCTTTTTAGTATATATACTTTGGCTTCTTTTGAAAATTTTCAATGTGCATGTGTTACCTTAAAAAAAAAAAAAAGAGTGGGAAAAGACCACAAGTTTTTTGCACATATTTATCACATATTTTTATTTATTTTAATCAAAGAAATCAAATCATCACTTTAGTTTAGCTATAAGGAGAGGTTAGAGAACACTTATCTTTATGTTTATGTAAGCTCTGAATTAGATATAGAAATAGTAGAGCAAATCAAACCCTTAGGATTAACATAGTTTGTGTTCAGTTTAGTAATTTTCTGTGTATATTTGCCATTTTTAGTATTTGTAATGTTTAAGAGAGTCTGCCACATTAGTGCATTTGCCACAAGAGCTCTGTGCTTCCCATGTAAAATGGGTTAAACAACTGATGTAGATGTGATTTTTAAGTTGAAAAGCAGAAGAGAAGCATCACTGGTTATAAATGGTAGCATAATTTTTGAGAGGCTTAAAATTCACCATATTTGTAAATAATTCATTAAGTTTACAAATTATTTAAGTATAGGGGATGATTTTATGTATTAGCCCAACAATTAAATATCATGAAAAAGTATACTGAGTATTTTAATTTGAGGAATCCAAATAAAACATCAAGAAAATTCCATAAACTAGGCTTTAACTGCCCCTTTACCAGGTGTTGTTTAAAGTTGCTAAATGACTTTAGAATAACAAAAGTTAAGTTGAACCAAACTTTTAAGGAATAACCAGGTTTTTTAATGTTTTCTAAATCTTAGATTAATTTTAAAAGGCAAAATGACCTCAAAAAACCTTTCCCATATGCAAGGTCATTCTCCAAGAACAGAAGACATAGATTCATAGTGACAGACTGACAGTGGAAAAAAAAAAAAAAAAGGATAGCAGTCTGGGGAGGAGGCCCCAGGCAGAGGGAGAAAGGGTGAATGCTTTTTGGGAGCCAGCGATCCCTCAGCGGAGCCGGGAGGCTGCAGGATTCAATGTGGAAATTCGAAGAAAAGTCACTTGGGGCTGGTACAGGACTTGCTGCCTTAGGCCTTGGAAATGGCAGGAAACACATGGTGAAAACAACCTAGGATGGAGGAGAGCTTAAGAAAGGAACTATCTGCAAAGGTGTGGGTAGGGGGCTTAGGAAGCCACAAGAAACAGGGCTTGGGGCAGCAACAGCAGGCAACCCCCCCTCCCGCCGCCCTCCCCCCCACCTTGGGCCAGAGGCCTGGGAGCTGTAATAGGAATTCCAAGGAGAAGGATTGCACATGGCCTGCCCTGGAACAACTGGCCAGCCCCGGGGCAGTGTGGCGGAGAGGGGGTCAGCAATAAGTCCTCTGGCTTCACCCCCTTTCACCCTCTGATCTCCCACCCCGCCTTCCCAGGGCTGAATGCCCCAAAGGCCCAGGGCTAGGCTGCCCCGCCCAGCGGGAAGGAATGGTCCCGGGCAGAGTAGCTTGGAAAGCTGCAGGACTAGGGGCAAGAAACAAGACGAGGGTCTGGATGGACTAGTGTGATTAGGTGGGAGGGGGAAGCTCTAAATAAATATTTGTATCTCTTACCCGGTGCTCAATACCTATCACTATGCATACGCACAGGTTCCATAGAGTTTGTAGTTGTACATTTCGAACAGCTAGTCTATCCTAATAGACGGTTCCATGCAGAGACTCCACGTCGTTGTGCCACGTGCTAAAGCTGCTTGTTCCTGCAAAGCTCCCTCCTCCCTTTGAATACCCTTCCTGCTACTACCATTGGACCATTAGAAACCTGCGTACACAGATACACGCACACCCTGAAGAAGCTTTTCAAGCAGAGAAATGGTTCAGAAGTAGGGAAACAGATGAGAATTGTAAAGGCAGGAGCAGAGAGGAAACATGATTGTGTGGTACTAAGGAAATGGGAAAAGTCGAGTTTCATGTTCTCACCTGTGAAGGGAGAGGCGGGTCTGGGCCGTGTCTGTAGACCTGTGAGAGTCTCAGGAAGATGGACCTGGCAGTGCCAGCTTCTCTCTAATATCTCCTCCTGGACACTACCCTAATTGTACACCTTGGGAGCAGCAGTGAGGCAGGATTCGAATGTATTCTTTGGTGAACAAGAAAATACTTTGGGACTCTCAATTATGCATTTACTATGCACATTTACTGATGTTGAAGGAGAAGTGGCCCTTACTGAACCGTATTGCCCTTCAGGAGATAGGCTGAGCCTGGGTCACTTTTCATAGCTGGAGCGAAGTCCAGGCGTATCTGGGTATTTGGAGAAAAGAGATCAGGAGAGAGATGGGGAAAAGTCAAAAAGAAATTTTCCTGTTTGAAAGTTTGGCTCTAGACTGAATTTGGATGTAGGAAAAATGGGACAGCCTAGCCTCCTTCTGTTCCGTCTTCTCCATCCCACCCCATATTTCCAGGTATGAGGGTATGTGATTTGTTCTAGGTGCTCATATACTTCTTGATCTGTGGCAATAAAAGGAAAATTAAGAAAGTTCTGGTTGTCTCTTAATGCATCACAGAAAAATCATGGGAGGGACATTCACCAAATGTTAATAAACTAAATTAAATCATAGGTATTGTGGTGTGGATGAAATTTATTTGGCAAGGCCTTAGGGGAGTATTCAGAGAAAGGGGTTGAAATGGGTCTGAGGAGAAGCCTTGTGATTTCCAGCCATTGCATAGACATAGCATGCAGATTAAGATCTAGAGACTGAGGAAATAAGAAGTCCATTCCAATGCAACCCACAAAGGGAAAAATCACAAGGGTGAAGGTTTAAATTCCATGTGATACTTTGCAATCAACCTGCTTATCACATGGGCAACTCTCTGTAGTGAGCTCCAGGGTGTCAGAAAATGACTAATAGATTCGTATCATGATGATTAACCATTTTCCCATGCCAAATGAACAGGCTGATAGCAGGTCAAAAAGGCCAACTTTGAGTCCCATTTCTTCTATGGATCGCCAAGTCAAAAATTATTTCCTTTTTTCTGAATTCCTTGCCTGGAATCAGAGAGGAACCAAAATCATAAACACTTCATATTCTCTATTTTTATATTGGTCTTTAATAGTCTTATCTATGTAAGTCTAATCCATCCTATACTATGCTATGCTTTTTATTTCTTTTGTACATTTTCCCACCACTCAGAGGCGAGTATCAATTGGATACAGAGTTCACACTCAATTAGTCAAAGATATAGAATGTAGGTCTGGTACAGGCTATAAAACCGTTAACCAGATTATTGAATTTTATTAATATTTGTTGAGACCTGAGTCTCACTTTGAATACCCTATTCACTTGTATAGGGACTTCTTATTAATGTGCTTCAGGAAACAGATTTGCAGTTTCTGAATGGGAGCTAAATATTTTTCCTGACACTATGTACTTAAGAGCTTTCCGAAACCATGGATAAAAAAACCCATGAATGAGGGGGTTGCAAGTGGAGTTGAAATACCCAAGTCACACTAAGAGATCAAGCACTAGCATGGGAGTGGAGTAGTCTAAATAGGGGTCAATCAAAACAGCAAGGAAACAAGGCAACCAGCAGGCTAGAAACACTCCCATCACGATGCCCAGGGTCTTAGCTGCTTTCCTGTCCTTTTTCTTGGATAGAGCTTTCTTCACATCCCCCTTAGTGTTTTCAGGCATGTTGCTGATGACTCGAGCATGTCGTCTGGAAACGATAAAGATTTTGCCATAAATACCAATCATGAGAGAGCCAGGAGTAAAGAAACACGTAGTGAACAATATTGTCCCCCAAAACTTGTTAAAAGTAAGCGCACAAAAATGGAAGCAAGCAACAAGAACCTCATAGCTCTGCATACCCGAAACATTGGCCTCGGAGAGAACTAAACCAAAAGAAAAAAGAGCAGGGGCCGACCAGCAAAAGGCCAGCAGCCGCTTTATCATGGAGGTCGTCATGGTGGCGGTGTAGCGCAGAGGGTAACAGACAGCGTAAAATCGGTCGATCGCAATGGAACAGAGATGGAAAATGGAAGCCAGGCTTAGCATCATGTCAAAGCTTGCATGGAATTTACAGAAGCCATCCCCAAAATACCAGCAGCTCTCCACCGATCGCACCATGCTGTAGGGCATGATGACACAGCCCAGCAGGAAGTCTGTGGTGGCCATGGAGAGGATCAGAAGGTTGGTGGGAGAGTGAAGCTGCTTGAAATGAGAAATGGAAATCATTATAACCAAGTTTCCGAAGACAGTGACGATCATGGCACCAGTCATAAGCAAATACATGAGCACCCGGACATGAAACGTGCGGTTGGTGGGAGGACAGGATCTATTTCCAAATTTTGGACAACTGGATAAGTCTTCAGGAATATTAGTCAGATCCATGATGCTTGACTGCTTGAAATTCCTTTCTAGGAAGAGGATGTCAGCATTTCTTCTCTTCTTAAAATGAGTCCAGTAAATTTCAGCTCCTAATATCACAATAAAATTCAAAGCACATGTTGTGAATTCACTTCAACTATACTTTATTTAAATATTTTAAATTATAACTACTGTCTTTGCTTTCAGAATTATTTACCCGATTAGAGAAAAAAGGAAAAGGCTCAACTGCTAATAAACTGCTTATATTTTCCTCTTCTATTTTATCCTCTTCCATCGACCCATCCTTCCATCCATCCATCCACTCATCAGGGATGCCTCTGCCAACTGTTCTATTTTTGGCAACATACTGGAAGCTTTTCAGGAGTTTATGGTTGACTTTCACCTTAAGCAGCCACTTCCCTAGAAACTCTTTGGACTACAACAAACTAAAATCTCTTTCACCATAAAAATACTTAACACACAGAACCTAAGTAAATTAGTAATCTTTTTCTTTATGCATTCTTTCAATAACTTGAAATCTTTATTGGTAAAAATATATATATATATGCAGGTGTTTTAAGAGTTATCAATGGCATATCACTATTAAAATATACAGAAACCCATGCACCTTGGTCAATGAGTTTCATTGTTTCTACTCTCTTCTGTTTTCCTCTCCTTTCCCCATTCTTCCTCTCCCATCCCCTCTTTTTCCTTTTCCTTCTCTGGATTTCTTGAGTCTTCTTGCATATCTGAGATTTTGACTAGCGACACCATGTAACAAGCTCCATCCCTGAGTGACCCATAAAGACCATAAAATCTATGCCTACAGGCCCTGCCAAGTCGAATCTCACGTGACTCCTGTTGGTCACAGTGGGTTGAAAAAGCAAGGGTGGCCAACTGACATAAATCCAAGCACTCAATAACACATTGCATGTGCTTTACTAACTACTTTGGGCTATCACCACCCTGAAAAACAGCTCACTGAGAAGGGAGACTTTGGAGAAGCTTGACCCTGTGCCTGTGACAAAGCCTGGAGTCTGCTCAGTGGGCTACCCAATCCTGGAAGAATCAGACATTTTGAAACATTTTAGGCTGAGGTCAGATTCTCCCATGCCAGAGAGATCTGACCTTAGTGTAACCTTTTACAAGGCAAGGCCATCTATTCTGGCAGATTTGACTTTGAGCCCTAAGGACACAAGGAAGACCTTCCAGGTCACAAGTTGCCAGAGGCATTTGATTCCTTTTGTGCTTTCACTCTTTCCTAACTGAGGAAAAACAAAAGGGTCATGTGACAAAGGAGCCTCTATGCTGTTAGCTAGGGGACCCTCTTTCTTAATCCCACATCACTGGGAGGTCCTCTCTGGAAAGCCTTAGTTGACCCCTTTTGGGAGAGCACTCCCTTGTGTGCACTAGGTTAGGGGGTTCTGTCACTCACTTCCAACCAGGGCTGCAGCAAAAGAGCCTGGAATGGGGAGCTCCTCTCCTCACCCAAGGTCTGCTGTAGCCAGCTGGGAGCTGTCTGGGAAAGTGAGGTGCAGTGGCCTACTGCAGCCTTATAAGGCCCTTCAGCTTGGAAAGGCTGGGAATTATTGGTAACAGGAAAATATTAGTTTTAAATCATTTTCTGGTAAACAGAAAGAATTTTTCAGCCAAAAAAACATCTAAAAAACAGAAAAGAAAAACAAGATGAAAGAGAGAGATGGAATCCAAGATGTGGTTCAAGAGGAGAGTCATTGAGGTGGACTTTCAGTCGGGGCATATGTGGTCAACAGCAATGGCGGCCTCTCCCCTTTAGAGATACTCCTCCACTCTTGGCCTCCCTTTCTTCTTTGGTTTTCACCAAGGACAGGTTGTGAGCACTTAGCCAGGGTCCTGGTTTTGTCACGTAAGTGATAATAAATTGTTGAATGGAATATCTGTGTTAAAATGCCCACTTTCTTACATCTTGTCTTTTCTTGCCTTTATCTGCTACAATAAACTCTGAGTAGTAGCTACATCTTACCAGGCAGGACTTTTTGATATACTACAGTGAGACAAGAAACTTGACCCTTGGAGTCTCTGTACCTGGGTTGTGCTTATAGTAGACACTCAATATGTATTTTTGAGTGAATAAATAAATATACAAATAAATGACAAATTATGGTCGTTTTCTTTATTCCAACAACAACAAGTGACTCAATGTTCTGGAAACTTCTTTCTAAGAGAATGGACACAGTAAATCACAGTGAAGGCAAGTATATCCTGAGATTAAATTGCTTCTAATGGTGCTATAAAATAATCCCTCTCAGAGCAGCTTTGTCCAGACTTAGGTAGGCAGAGCTGAGAGATTCGCTACAGACCATTTTACTGATGCCTCAGGCTGGTGAGAAGAGAGCAAAAAAGGAGTTGGACAGATAACACATTGCTAGTGTAAGAGAGCTAAGCTGCGAGGGTTTCAGCTAAACGCCTGTGGGAGGTGGAAGCTGTAGGTCCAAGACCTCGCAGTGTCCACGCACATGCTAAGATGACTTATATTGGTTCTCTTCTGTCCCTTATACAAAGCTTAGCAACCTCATCTACCATGTAGGGCAATTGGGGACATTTCCTCCAGTTGCAACTAACATTTCTTCAAAAACGAAAGAAACAACTGTGCTGAAAAGCACAGGCTTACAATTAAACTTCTACAGTATCTATGCTGAATATGGATTCATTCAAAAACATGATTACCTAGTAGACCCTGCTCATTCCAATGTCCATATTATCTTAAGGATCACAGACATGACATTTGAAACAACCTTAGATAGGCATTACATACAAGTAACTGTCTCATTTTGCAAGGTCTGGGGGAATTCTAGGAAGTGTTTCAATAGGAGATCAAATCTGCTCCTGTGTACACTTATATTTATATATGTTTTGAACACTGATAATAAAATTGGCTTATCTCCAGCCACATGCATTTGCAAGCAGTCCGATTTGCAATGCTAGATTATATCACAGAGTTAACACCTATCAAAGAGAAAATTCGACTGGACACATTCATTTCAGTAAGAGTCAGAGGTGGCCCAACTGCAAATTGAAAGTCCAGAATCTAATTTTCATAGCCATACATTGTGAAGGTCATTATCAGCTATAGGTATAAAATGGGAACCTATGATTGATGATTCTAACAGAAGGAAGCAAGCATTTACACATACTATGTATAAAGCAGCAAATAATTCAAGAGTTAGCATTGCTATGAAACGTGATCGCTGTCTTCTAGGACAAAGCCTTTCAGGTAAAAACACACGCAATTGCCATTTTCATTTATGTGTGTGTGTACAAATACATGAAGCAAGCCTAATTATTTCTCTTATTTTTATTAGTTGAAAAAACATCAGACAAGAAGAATTAGCAAAGGAAGGTATGAACAATTAGTATTATAGTTCCCTAATATACTGCCCCAAATTAAATGTACTAAAAATCCAGTTATAAAGTTTTCCCATTTGAGCACACATTTGGCTAATATCCATAAATAATGTGCTTCCCCTCCCCGCCCATTAAATTCTGATTATTACCTCATGCTTCCTGGTATTTTAGACTTAGGTCTAGAGATTTCAGCTGATTAGGTGACTGCTCAAGGGAACCACAGGGAATTTCATAGCCTCTAGGAGCCTTAGATTCTCCTGAAGGCCTCCTGGGAGAAAGTGTCTCTTATCTAAACTAGCGCCTATTTTCAATACCTGGAAAAACACTAACGATGATTGTTCCAACCTTTTACCACAGGTCAGAAAACAGTATCAAATTTGATATTATCCATAACAAATTTATCTGAAACTGCAAAGTCTCAAACATAAAGTCTGTTTTTAAAGCTGTGAAATCATTCTCAATTTAAATGCAAATTCCATCCAAAGAGCAGATTTATATTAAATATCAGTTAAACTTGTTAAAATAAAGGCAACAAGGTGACAGGACAATTTCAGGAGCAATGTCACAATTGGGAATAGCATCTTATTACAAATGTGTAAATGATAAATGCAGTATGATAGAAAAAAAAAACGAAAGCTTTTGTATTCATGTAAATTCGTGATTTTTTTTTTTTTGGTTCAATTTTTATTTTCTAATATAGACCCTAATGGATATTTGAAGACTGCAGTAAAAAAAACTACTTGGAAACCTCTACAGGGTTGACAACAAATTGACCATATTCAAATATAGCATTAAAAGCTAAAATAAACAGAAGGAAAATATTTCTGCTGCAAATCTAATTTATAACTATCTTTAGTAGTTTATACATAACAGTATTTAAAAAATAATAATATCAGACATGCATGTGAAAGATTTATCCTAAACAGCTCACAAATCATAAGCCTTGCAAAAGCACACAGCTGTTGGCAATTGGTAAATCTTGTCTTCTAAAAAACAGCTGGGAACAGGAAAATCACTTTAAATGATAGTACATGCATACAGATCAGGGAAAAAGGAGAGTGAAAATTAAAACTAAAGCATCTTTATTATAGTAGCTACAAAGAGTAGCATTATTATTTGAAACCTAGAAGAAGCGAAAAGCTCTATTGAAACTAAGTATCAGGGAATGTGTTAGAGGCGGGGAGGCCAAGAGGAATGGCTCTAAATCAATCTTTTGCCCTTTACACTTTTGGGTGGGTACAAGGGAAAGGGTGGGGAAGAGACGCCCGGGCTAGGAAGCCCAAGCACACGTTTGCCTGCTGTAAGCACTGCGCCAAGCAGCCTCGTGTGTCTTTTCAGCATCAGATTCCATGAATCCCCTGCTTGGACCTTTTCCTCCCCTCAGCAGACAGTCCTCCCCACCTGGGGCCACGGTGGGTCTCTAGATTGCCCTGAAAATGCCCCTCCATGGCTTGGCAAACCCACTTTCTCCCACCCAGTTGCCATCCCCTCATCTCTGTCGGCTTTGGGGCTCAACTCAAATATCACTTCCTTCCAAAAGTCTTTCTTGACTCTCCCAGTTGGAGTTAATCTCATAAAATTATAGACTATTAGAGGAGCCCAACAATCTTAGCGATAAGGAGTTCCACTTCCTCATCTTACAGCTATGATTCAAATACCTTTTCTGTTTGTTTTGTACTCGGAGCAGGGCCCTTTTCAAAATGGCTTTCCTTTGATTGTAAATTTCTCAAGAATGAAGATAACGTCCCATTAATCTTTGAACCTTGCACCCCTTAGCACAGCGCCTTAGCCATGGCAGGGGCACTGTAACGGCTTGTTGAAGTAAATGGAAAGAAGTTAATCCCAGCACATCACGAAAACCTAGTCCACTTCATCTCTGGATATGAGAGAATTCGATTGGGACGATTAAAATGTTAGGAAAACAGCAAATGCTATTTAGAAAGCAGCTAATCACCCCACTCCCAAACAAACAAAACCCAGTTAGTAAAAACTCTGGGTGTCTAGAAGTTTCTATGTTGCTTGCCAAGCACCCTTTCACTTTTTCCTCCCAGGTACTCTATGTCTATGAAACAATGGTCTTGAGGCAGCCACTGCAACTAAATTCTAGAACCAGCTTTAAAGCCCAGGCCCCTGGCTCTTGCCCCAGTAAGCACCCTACCACGCCTTGCCACCTCTTGGAATAGACAACAGTTCATTTATGATTTATTTGGGCTGCAAGAAATGCACGGCTTCAGCTGCTTATAGCATCCCTCATCGAGCCCTTGCTAAACTAAATATGTTAGATCACACATCTTGTCATCTCCTGGGACATTTTCTGAGATGATGAATCTCAGACCCATTCCCAAATCGACATTTTAGCAAGATACCCATGTTATTTGTCTGCCCACTGAATTTGAGAAGGACTCTTCTAGACAGCAGAGAAACTTCATTTTTAATTCAGATACTCATCCAAATCTCAAATCAGTGAATAGTTTTGAGGAGCAAAGAGCAAGAGAGTATCTTAAGTAACTGCTGCTTGAGAGAAAAAGTACCAAAAACAAAGTGTGAAGTATCTGGAGGTAGATTAAGCAGTTTAGAACAAGTGTTTTGTTATCAAGATACAATACCAAAGAGGAAAGTATATTTAAGCATAATTGAAATGCATAGATTCTTTATAATTACTGAATCATGTCTTGCATAGTTCTCATATTTGTAAAAAACATTTTTACATGCCATGTAGAAATGCTACACACATTTTTATGGAGAAATTACATTTTTTTCTTTCACCTGAATATTGTATTTTTTAGTCAGGGACACCACCTACTTTCTCTGTTTCAACCTGTTTGTACCAATTTCTTCTCTGTAAAATTTAATTATTGCTGTTCAGTTATCTGAAGAGAATAAAAGCAATAACAAAATAGAATATTATATTTCTGATTCTTTTTCTTGACCCAGTACCTTCCCTCTCCTGAAAAGTTAGTAGTGAATCAATGAGCCTCTTCTTGTGCGTTGTAGGTTTAAGGTCAGGAAATTCTGGAAAGTTTAATGTAGAGGATCAACATATCTGATTCATATAGCTTTCCTTCTGCTCTCAAGAGAACTGGAGAAGAGAACTTAGATACAGAGGTTCCAAGAGGGGGAATTAACTGTAGAACCCCAGTGGAATTGCTCTTTTAAGGAGTATATTGAAATACTCTATGTATTTTTAATATCCAAAATAATTTTCAGTTTTTTCTTTTCCAAATGAAGGACAGCAATTTCATATTTGACACCATGGCAATTTGGGCTTTATTCTGGGAAGGCAGTGAAACTTCTGAATATTAAAAATACATAGGGGAAACAGATGTGCCTCAATTGATAGAGTGTCCACTACCATACAGGAGGTCCAGGGTTCAAACCCAGGGCCTCCTGGCCTGTGTGGTAAGCTGGCCCACATGCAGTGCTACCGTGCGCAAGAAGTGCCATTTTTTTTTCCATGCTGTCTGCTCTGTGTGTCCATTCGCTAAGTGTTCTTCTGTGTCTGTATTTATTTATTTCCCCTTCCCCCTTGCAACTTGCTTGCTATCTACTCTGAGTCCATTTACTGCTCTCTCTTCTGTGTTTGTTTTTTTGGGGCTTGTCTCCCTTGTTTTGTTGCGTCACCTTGCTGAGTTTGCTCTACGCGGCACTTGCAGGCCAAGTGACACTCCATGGCGTCTGCAGGCCAGTGGCGCTCGGCAGCGTGTGGGCGAGCCTGCCTTCACAAGGAGGCCCCAGGACACAAACCCAGGGCCCCCCATATGGTAGACAGGAGCCCAACTGATTGAGCCACAGCCGCTTCCCTTCTTTATATTTTGATTCCTGAATATAACAAGATGGATGGGAGGGAAGAATTTATTTCTGCTTCAGTGATTTGCAGCATTTTGACTAAAATCTGTAGGGGGTAAAAAAGCCAGTTACGTCATAAATCTTGAAACACTGACCCAGTAAACAAAGGACACCAAATGCGAAGTCAGGATACCACAGTCTAGTCCTGCTTCCACAATTATTTGTATAATCCAGGGCAAATCATTTCATCTTTCTACCTTAGTTTCCTCATCTGTAACCAATTATGAAATTCTGAGTGTAAGAGGAGAGAGATTTCTTTATGGACCCAGGGAAGTGAAAGCAGGTTGAGCAATGGAAGCAGTAAGTAAAGAGGAAGTTGGAACAGCAAAGCAGGGGGATTTGGAAACTAAAAAGAGCCCTGGAAAGGTACAGAACATGTAACAGTTTCAATCAGAGAGGAATGACTGAGTGGAATGCTACAGAGGGACTATGTGAATGATGCTTTTAAATATGAATAGGATTTTACTAGAAAGAGATTCATAAGAAATTTAAGGGTCCACATGAGGCTGTCAAATTTTTACGTTGTCTGTAAGCACCTGCTTTAAAAAATAAAAATAAAAAATGTCATCGTTCTGTAAAAAGTAGGATGGTCATAAACTCCTTTCCTGCAAATGACAAGGGGTGACCTTCGCTGAGATTTAATTTTCTAAAGTCATATATTAATGAATTGTGAGGTAAACTCAATAAATATTGATTGTGAAAATGTTTCTGCTTTACAGTAAGGGTAAAACATATTTTACTCACTTTTTAGCAATTGGGTTTCAAACAAAGACAGGTAGTATTTTTTTCTGTGTGTGTTTTGAAATACCAAAACCAGTGTAAACATCATTCCTTCATTAAGAGAAATGACCAAATAGACAATAGGACCCAACATACCAGTTCAGCTCTCGTAACAGCACAGGGCTTTAGTTACTCCCGTCTCAAGAAAATCACTTTTCTCATTTCTTATTTTGTCCTTGCAGTCTGTTAGACCATTTAAAGAAGCTCCAAACCAACCATTTCCATCTGCACCCTATAGATGCTAGGGTGGCACTAGAGGGTCTAAGAACATGTGTTGGGCCCAAGATGTCACTGAAGCTGACTGATAACTTGTCACTGTTTAAGTGTATGCTTATGGTATATTTGTAAGCAATTATGCACAATTGTCTATAACTAAAAAAAAGTTATGTTTATTGACATGTAAGTGAAGAAATTGAATAAAAAATATTGCAGTGAAACACAGTGCACTTACATATATAAACACACACAAAAACAACTGAAAGGAAAATTTCAAAGTATTTATAATCACTGTAAGTGTTGTACTCCACTATTCTCTATTTTCTTCTCTTCTAGCTTGTTTTTTGTTAAAAATATTGTTGCAGCCAGTAGCATACTGGAGGCATTCATATCCACTCATAAGATTCAACTGCTAAATTTTCAGAAATTCTGAAAACAGGATGACATTATATTGGTAGCTTGAAACTGGCTTTGGTGCAATATTTTTTTTCCATAGACACTGCCAGACTCTACAAATTAGGAGTTTTGCTCTTGAGAACCAGGGGTTAAACATTTAGCAGCACACCACCGACTACAGCTCTCTACACTGATTTCAGAAGTTATCAGTGGGTCTCAACTTGGTTAAAATGGCCCAAAATTAATATAAAGTTTCTTTTTTTCAGAGGCCCCCTCATAAACATTAGTTTTCTTCATTGCTTCCTCCTTCCACCACTTTATTATTGGAAAATATAAATATTAAGCAGAAATGAATGATGAATTCAGAATACAAGTTTTTTTTAGTAGATACTTTACCTTTATTAATAATCAGAACATCAAAAGGCAATACAGGGAAGCGGACTTGGCCCAGTGGTTAGGGCGTCTATCTACCACATGGGAGGTCCGCAGTTCAAACCCCAGGCCTCCTTGACTTGTGTGGAGCTGG